>NW_006399798.1:10720629-10745983 GCF_000299155.1 Elephantulus edwardii | reverse complement strand
CTATGAGGTGGATTGATTCAGTGACTGGGGTAATCGGGATGGGAGTGTCAGAGGCAATGAGATTGGCACAGGATAGAGCAGGGTTTAGGGCTGTTGTACATAGGGTCGCTATGAGTCGCAAGTGACTCGACGGCAGATAACAACAACAACAACATCTAATAGTACAGCCTTAAATAATGAAGTAAACATAGAATTAAAAAAAGAAGTTGACACATTCAGAGTTGTCCACAGAGAATTGTAAACCACTCATCTAAATACATAATCTGATGGGAGAAAACTTGACACAATCTGAAAATAGATTCAACACGCCTTTTATGACTTTTTACAATGAAATGCAAAGAAGAGTCAACATTTTTATGACTTTTTACAATGAAATGCAAAGAAGAGTCAACATTTTTAAAACACAAAATGAATATTCACAAAAAAAAAACAAACAAAAAACCAAAAAAAAAAAACCCAACCTAAATTATCCCTAGGTTAAAGGTAAATCATTACATTTCAAAAGAACTGAAATTCATGTTCTCTGGTCATGGGCATTAGAAGTTAAAGCCTTTTAAAATATAGATCCAAACCCATTTAGTTAGAGACCAAAGGTTAATCTTCTGTATAAATCATAAACTAAAGAAGACAGCACAGTAGATATTGCATAATATTTAAATCCAAATAATTAAAATACTTCAAATCAAAAGCACTGAAATGCAATTCCAGTTTTGAGATGTTGGGGCAGGGAGGACCAAGTCTTGCCTTCACTTGGAAATTACCCCAAATTGTGAGTGAGGAAAAAAACGCACAAAACACACCACAAATGAATGCAGACATTAGCATCAAGACACAAAGGGCTGTCTGTAAATCCAAGCCACAAGAAATGCTGAACTGCTGCCAGTGGCACCAACATCCAGCAGGGGGCTGGGCAGAGTCTGGAGGAACACACCTGCACCTCCATTGTCTCTGATGAAGCCTGCAGGACGGTTCTCCACAGCGAGTGGGCATCCCAGAAGGGAGTCACTGTAATCTGTTGTATGGGATATTTAGTACAGGGCAGTTGAATTTGCAATGGGCACATTTTGGATCCTGTCTGGCATGAGAGAATAAGAATGGGATAGAATAAATAAGGAATATATTGATGTATAGACTGTATTTATAGAAAGTAAATGAGATAGGAGGAGAAAGTCTTACATTGTGGGTAAGCTTACACCTGCCATTTTCTTCTATTTACTCTATCCCTCTCTCGCTCCAAATACACAAACAGATGCACACCCATAGTATGACATTTGACTTGCTGCTTTATTCCAAATCAGTAAAAATGTCTCCTCCTCCTCCTTCTCCTTCTTCCTCCTCCCCCTCCTCTTCCTCCTCTTCCTCCTCCTCTCCTCCTCCTCCTCCTCCTCCTCCTCCTCCTTCTCCTTCTTCGTCTTCATTTTAATGAAAATTTACAGAGACTTTGGATTTCCATCCATTCATTCATTGTTGCATGCTCTCCCTGCCAACCCACCCCTACAGTTTGTTCTTCTCTTTGAAAAGTAAAAGAAAAATTCTTTGTTATGCAATCCCTCCCCACAAATCCACTCCATTATGCAACCTTCGTGAACTTCACTGGCACCTTTGCCTTATGCTCTTCTTACAATAAGAGCATCTTATAATATACATGCATTGTTTTTGTTATAATGTTGTTGTTGTTGTTGTTGTGTGCTGTCTGTTCAGAATTGACTCAGAGCTGACCGTTAAGTGGGTTTTCAGAGGCTGTAAATGGAGTACGAGAAGACTGGCCATCTTTCTGATGAGTTTGAGCCACCAGCCTTTGGGTTGGCAATACCTTATTGCTGGGCCACCAGGACTCACATTATATGCAAGGATAATAAATCATATGAAAACAAGCAACACTATCCATCTATGTAAAGACACTACAAAAGACCCTGAGATAGATCAAACTATTGATAAATATAGGGTTGTTTTAATAATTTAAAAAGTCATCATAAAAATAGTGATCAAAACTTTCATCTTAAAAAGATAAAAAAATACAAGTCAGCTGCAGACTACAGAATAAATGCAAACTTTTGAAAAGTATATGGAAAGAGAAAGAAGTGAAATCAAATGGTGGTGGTGGTGGTTATGTGCCATCGAGTTGTTTGTGATTCACAGCGACCCTACGTACCAGAGCCCTAAATGCCATTCTACCCTGTGCCAACCTCGCTATCTCAAAGACAATCATTCCCATCACAGAAAAGAAATCAGTAAAGCTATGAAAGCTATGAGGTTCCATGGGAAAGAGGGAAAAAAAAATACAGTGCAGAGAATGTACTAAGAATTGTGCAGAAAGAATTACAGAAAGCAAGCAACATTAAATATGTATGAACTAAGTTAAAAAGAATAAGATGTATAACAACGAATGAATGGAAATCCAAAATTTCTGTAAATATTTATTAAAATTAATAAAATAAAACTTAAAAAAAGAAAGCAAAAGTGTAAAAAAAAATAAAATGAACTAGAAAGCCCATGCATTTATGGAGAAGACAAACTTACACATAGTTTATCATACTTCTCAAAGAGAATTAAAGCAATATCACAGAAGGTATGTTTGAATATACTTTTTTCCTTTGAAATAAATCTAGAGTTTGAAAGCATAAACAAAAATCTTTGAAAATTTGGTGCTGTGACACTAACACTTTGCTAATAAAATACGGAACTTTTGAAAGAAAGAATATTTCATCTTGCCGACCAAATCGGCATCTTTCAATGGCGATGTTGGTATCAAATGTTGCCTGTGGGATGCCACAGGACAAGCGAATCTGCCTTGAAAGAAGACTGGCCAGCATGTCCCTTAGAAGTTAGACGGAGAGGCTTTGTCTCATCTACTTTGAACATGTTATAAGGAGAAGTCAGGCCCTGGAAAAAGACATCATACTTGGTAAAGTGAATAAAAAAGAAAAGAAAAAGAAAGAGCTTCAGTAAAGTCAGTTACCACACTAGCTGCAACGGTGCCACACACACAGCAGAGACTGTGAGGACGGCTCAGGTCCAGGCACTGCTGTGCGCCACAGTACACAGGGCAGCTGTGAGTGTGAGCTGATCCAACAGCGCCTAAGAGCACAGTTCTCAATATATCACAGAATTGGATTCAGAACAAACATTGAAAAGAAATAATGCATGGGCCCTGATGATTTTTAATCTGTACTGAATACCTAAAGTAATCTAAGTATTCCAAAAGGTACTAACGAAATTCACAAGACAAAAACGATATGAAATAGAACAATTGCATAGAAATGAAAAACGATGCATTCCAATTGATTTCTTTTCTCTGTGACAGAGAATGGGTGACTTAAAATTAAATTTCAAATGTAAAACTTTCTAAGAAATTCATAATGTAGCGCTAACATTCGACTAGGGGAGGTCTAGCGGCCGAAGGATGGGCAATCTCCTCCTATTTGATTAACTACCTCTGAAAATTTGCTGGAGGGTCAGCTACGAGTCGGTTCCAACTCTATGATGTAGAGTCGGTTCCAACTCTATGATACAAGTGGCCTAATAGGGAGCTTTGGTGGCTTAGTGGCTAGAAGCTGTACTGCAATCTCAAAGGCACTCAGTTCGAGACCACCAGCTGCTCCACAGAAGGATGGGCAATCTCCTCCTATGTGATTAACTGTCTCTGAAAACCCGCTGGAGGGCCAGCTATGGGTCGGTTCTGACTCTACTGCACACAACAGCAACACTAATAAAAAGTGGTTGATAATATGTTGTTCTGCAAACTAACAGGCCATGGTCTGCAGAGGTTTCAATCCACAGGTCCAGCCTGAGAAAGGTGGGCAGTCATGTCCTGTTAAGATTTATAGCCTTGGAAATCCACTGGAGGGAGAAGCTCAGGGAGTTTGGGATGGTTTAGCAGCCTCTTGTATGTGCGGGTATATTTAACTCAAGAATGAGAACACAGAGACCAAGTATTTTAAGGGCCCATGTGACTTTTAAGGGTGACAGTAGGTCACGTTATTATAAAATCTTAATAAATCCCAAGAAAGCAGAGAGCGAGCGAGCACAAAGGAAAGACTTCCTTATCAAACTGAAGAAGTATAGTAGCCAAATGAAAGTGAAAAATGAGGAAATAGAAAGAAATCATTAAAAATCTGTCAGCCAGAAGGGAAAATGAAAGATTGCATAATAATATAAAAAATAAATAGAAATGAGTGAACTACCATGAAAGTAAGAAAAAAAACACTAAACTTCGCCTGTATGAATATTAAGACATAATAATCAAGAATAAAAGTTATAAAGCAAGATTTCTACTAAGATATTAGAAAGACATTGTTGTTGTTGTTTTTGTTATGTGTTGCTGAGTCTCCTGCAGCTCATAGCAACCCTATGTACAACACCGCTAAACCCTGATGTGTTCTATGCCAATCTTACTGTCTCTGATGCACCTACCCCCATTACCCCAGTCACTGAGTCAATCCATCTCATAGAGGGTCTTCCTCTCCTGTGTTTCCCTTCAACTTCCCAAGCATGACGCCCCTCTCCAAGGACTGGTCCCTCCTTGCAACATGTCCAAAGTATGTCAAATGAAGCTTCAGAACCCTTGCCTCCAAGGAGCAGCCCGACTTCACCCTCTCCAGGACGAACTTGTTTGTTCTCCTAGCAGTCCACGATATATGCAATAGTCTTCTCCAGCACCACAGCACGAAGGCATCAATTCTCCTATCATCCCTAGTCATTGACCAGCTCTCTGATGTACAGCAAGTAATTGCAAAGACCATGGCCTGGATCAGGAGCACCTTAGTCTCCAGACTGTCATCGTTGCTCCTCAGTACTTTGGAGAAGTCTCTGACAGCAGACTTTCCCAATGCAATTCATCTTTTAATTTCCTGGCTTCTGGAGCCAAGAGTGTTGATTGTAGAGCCAAGCAAACTGAAGCTATTGACAATCTCTATCTCTTCACCATCCATCGTGATGCTGCCAATCGGCCCAGTAGTGAGAGTCTTTGTTTTCTTGATGTTGAGCTTCACTCCATATTGAACACTGCAGGGTATGGTGGGACCAAATCACAGTTACCAAAGGGTAGTGGGGGACCAACACTTAATCGATTACTTTTACAATGAGAAGTGTGTTTCATCTGTTGTTTTGGGTACAATGCTAGTCTGCCAGATACTACTCTAAGCTGAACATCTAAATTAAGGCAGACTAGGGAGAAGTTTGTGAGAGCTGGTGGCCTAGCGTCAAGAAGCTGTGCTGCAATCCCGAAGGCACGCTGTTCGAGACCACCAGGTGCTCTGCGGGAAGATGAGCAGTCTCCTGTGTAATTAACTGCTTCTGAATACCCACCAGAGGACCAGCGATGGGTTGGTTGGACTCTACAGTACACAACAACAACAGGAAGAAGGATTGGCCACCCACTTCCGAAACAACAGGCTCTCAAAAACCCTGTGCACAAACCCTAACCCTATTTAGGCTAAGACAGCCCCATTATTCAAATTTATAATGTGGGTGTCAGATCACCCATGAAAACGTACACATTCCCTATAATCCTGTATTGACTGGGAGCCTGTGGAAACGTATTTCAGATTTAGTCATAAATCCATGGACAAGTTGAAGTGTAGATCATCTCAAGGGCAACAGTACTTTAGCAAAAGCAGCTGTGTGGAGCCCTCCTTTCTCTCCATGAAGCCGGAAAGGCCGGGAACGGCCAGAATCCTCAGTACAAATCAGGGTCAGGTGGTACGGGCTCTTCCAGAACTGGTCCACCACATGAGGCAAAGATATTTTTCACTTTGAAATCAAAATGAGTCGGCTTGGCTATGTTTTACTTACCTATTTTTCCTTCCTATCTGAGATTCCTGGCACAAAGCCTGAGAAGCCTACTGCCATGAAATGCATTTAGTGCAGAGGGGGCAAATAATGTTTTCTTTGATTTGTTAGACATTTCCCCCACCCCACCCCCCGTCCCCCCCATTGCTTGTAAACACTCCATTTCACCTGGCAGAAAAACGGCTCGGGATCAAAGACACCTAGGTGAACCAGGTTTGGACCCAAGGGAGTAGAAGGAAATGCTTGCTTTTCCTGCCTTGCTGAGTACTCGCTTGTCCTGGTCCTGTCGCTGGATCCAGAGAAGAAAGCTTTGGTGCCGAGTTGGGTTTCTGCAAGGTGGGCTCGCCCAGGCGGAGCAAGGATGGCTTAGAGGGTGAATCCCGAAGGTCTCAGATCTGGCTTGCTTTCTCAGAAGCCTGCTTTTGCAATCAACTTTTTTTTTTTTTTTTAACCTGTGAATCCTTGCCAGAGAAATCAAAGAATAACTTCCTGAGCCTCCTTCTGGACAACAGTCAGGGTGCAACATGAGCTGATTTTATCAGGAGAGCTAGTTACAGGCTGGTGGTTAATGCCATAGCGAAGACGTGAAGGGGTGAAGGAAGCAGGGCGCAGTTTTCCTGTCTTAATCACCCCCGTGGGGCTAAGACGGACTGGCACAGGTGTGTCTGATCTCCCCAGGGGGTTGATTATCTCATGATAACCACATCCTCTGGTGTTTCTTGACTGCTGTTTTTCCCAGGTTCAGATACAAAGAAGTGATTTAAATGATTGGACCCACTGACAAAAAACTGTCTTCAAGTCTGCACGGTGACATTAGAAAGGAGAATGGTCCCTTTCTGAGGGCTCAGGGGCCAGCAGGCCACTGTCAGCAAATTAAAGGCTTCCTGTAGAAATGAAGCCTCTGGAGCGCCCTTTGTGTTTCAATTCCCAGTGCCCTTTCCACGGGCAATCTGAACCCTCAGACCTGCAATCTCTCTTTATCGACAGAAGCATAAAGGACCCAAAGTTTGCTTCCATTTACAGAGCTGTACACAATTGTTTGGCCCTTGCTGTGGATTACATTTGAGGAAGTCAGCTGCTACTTCCATATTATCCAAGTGTCTCCAAAACGGGGATGATTTATCCCATACAACCAGGCAGGAAAAAAGCCCAAGGCAGAGGGTGGTAAACACAAACAGCGAATTTCTTTTAAGAGAATGTTTATCTGACTTTCCTGGAAAGTCATTATCAAGATTTCAATGCCATTTACTTCAAGGTAAAATCTGGTAATATCGAGATCCTATTTTTTTGATGGGGTACTTTCAAAAGTCTATTTAAAATAGTACTCGGAGGTCTTATCATGAAGAATAAAATTAATTAGGGGATTTAGGAGAAGTGAGCACAAGTCAAAGAAAAGGGAATGTTTTCTATGTGAAGTATAAAGATAATGTGACTAAATCTCTAATTATAGGGTGAAGTTATCTAACTTGACCATGATTTCATCAAACTCCATTGCTATGGAGTAAGAACCCACTCAAAGCTGGTGCCTCTGTGGGCTGTTGGAGGCTGTAAATCACACAGGTACTGCCCAACTTTCTCTCCCAAGGCTGTAGTAAACTTGAACTTTCAGGGGGAGACACCTTTGGGTTTGCAGCCTCCCACAGACCATGCCACCAAAATTCTGTGTTCTGTGTGCATCTCTTAAACGTAAAGAAAAATCCCACCAGGCGTGTATGCGAGGTCCAATCTTTCTGCATCCTCTTCAACATGTATTTCTTGCTGTCTTATTTAACTTTGCTATGACTCCTGGGTGAGATGGTATCTTACGGTTGTTTTGATTTGCATCTCTCTGATTGCCATTGATTTTGAACATTTATTCATGTGTCTGTTCATAATCCAAAAGTCTTCCTTTGTGAAGTGTTTGCATGTATTTTGCCAATTTTGTTATTAACAGTCTTTTTCTTGTGACGGTCTTGTAGTATCTGTAAACTTTCTTTATGAGACCCTTGTCTGAGATGTCACTGTGAGATGTTTCTTCCCAGTCTGTAGGTTTCCTTCTCATGCAATTGGAAACAAAAAATTTTGATGCACACCGGGACTTAATTTTTAGACAAGTCATTTGTCAGTATTTTCCTTTCCTAGTTGTGCATTTCTGGCTATATTTGCAAGCCTATTTGGTACAACCATTTGTAAGGCAGTTTGGTGTTTCCTCAAAAAATTGAACACAGAAATCCCAACTATTCCACTAGTTGGAATATATCCTAAGGAAATTAGAACTGAGGCTCAAATGCAGATATGTGCATCTATCTTCATAGCAGCATTATTCACAATAGCATGAACATCCCAAATATCCAACAACAAACAAATGGACTGAGAAATTATAGTACATCCACACAATGGAATACTATGCAGCATGCAGGAACAATGATTTTGTAAAACACTACATAACATGAGAGAATCTAGAGAGCATTGCACTACCTCAGTCTGGTAAGGACAAATACTGCACAAGACCAGCATTGTAAAAACAGGTGAATAACTGAAGAAGATGCATATAAATGTTCAAAAGTTGAAGAAGAAAGGGAGAAGGGAGAAGAAAACGGGGGAAGGGGAAACCACTAAAATAGCAGAGGTAAGTGGGCAGATGAGGGATGAAGGAATAGGATTCAATGGTGACTTGGAAAGATGCAGAAATAATAAGCACAGGTCCGTAGTAATTATGAAAATACAATGTATATTGATAATAGTATCAAACACATGTTGTTGTTGTTGTTGTTGTTGTTGTGTGCTGTCAAGTCGTTTGTGACTCACAGCGACCCTATGTACAACAGCCCTAAACCCTGCTCTATCCTGTGCCAATCTCATTGCCTCTGACACACCCATCCCGAGTACCCCAGTCACTGAATCAATCCACCTCATAGAGGGTCTTCCCCTCCTGCGCTGTCCCTCTACTCTACCCAGCATGATGTCCCTCTCTAAAGGCCTGTCTCTCTTTACAACATGTCCAAAGTATGTCAGACGAAGCCCCAGAATCCTTGCCTCCAAGGAGTAGCCTGGTTTAATCCTCTCTACGATGAATCTGTTTGTTTTCTTGGCAGTCCATGGTACATTCAATACTCTTCTCCAGCACCACAGCTCAAAGGTGTCAATTCTCCTTCTATCCTCCCTAGTCATTGTCCAACTCTCTGATGCATAACAAGTGATTGCAAAAACCATGGCCTGAATCAGGTGCACCTTAGTCTCCAGAGAGACACAGTTGCTCTTGAGTACTTTAGAGAGGTCCCTAACCACAGACTTTCCCATCGCAATACATTTTTTTATTTCCTGGCTACTGATACCAAGAGTGTTGACCATGGAGCCGAGCAAACTAAAGCTGTGAACAATCTCAATCTCTTCGCCATCCATCCTGATGCTACCGATTGGTCCAGTTGTGAGAATTTTTGTCTTCTTGACATTGAGCCTCAGTCCATATTGAAGGCTGCAGTCCTTGACCCTCTGCAGTAAGTGCATGAGGTCCTCCTCAGTTTCAGCGAGCAAGGTTGTGTCATCTGCATAACGCATAGTACATGGAAAAATACAGCCTAAATGAAAGATTGGATAAAACACAAAATATATGAATGCAATACTATATAGATATAGATATAGAGATAGAGATATATGATTATGTGCAAACCAAAAAAATACAAGAAAAAACAAATTCTAGAAAATAAAATTTGAAAACGATTCATAAAGGAGATTGTGGAATTGAAGTTCTATTGAATAAAGAAAAAGCTCTTCTTTTACACAAATAGCATTTTCCCTCCGATTTTTCAGGCTTTTTTATTATGAAGGTCTTTTCAATTCCTATTTTTAAAGATTTGTGGCTAAGTCAGTGATATTCAAGAAGATTGCACCTCACGGCCACACTGTGTGTCCTTTCTAAAGGTATACAGGGCACCCCGCTTTATTGTGGGATCTGGGGAATATTCTCTGCGTCTATAGCTTTATGTTTACTTACATTAGTCCAGTGTCAGAGTTGGAATTAGGGTTAGGAAATTAGCTCACTCATGTTTACCAAGATCCTTACGCTCACAGTTCTGTCTAGCATCGCAATAGATCCTGGTGAACTTACCTGGACAATTGTCGTTATTATGTATGAGCGTATTATCACTCACAGTGATCCTACGAACAACAGATCTGAATCTGAAACTTTCTTCATCCGCCAGCATCACACCCTCCGCCATGCTCAAGCCCGTTGTTAAAATCACATTCTCAATCCATTTCACTCAGCGTCTCCGTCTCTCTGACCCTCCGTCTTTTCCTGCATAAAATCTCGTTCCATTGACTGGCCAGTCCTGACAATGTGTCCAAAATACTTGTGAGTCTTTTGTGAGAGGAAGTTTCACATCTTTGCCTCTAAGAAGCACCCTGCTTCTACTGCATCCAGGATCTGTTTGGTTTTGGCAGTCGATGATATATCTAATATTCTTTCCCATCACTACAATAGAAAGTCGTAAATCATCTGTCAAGGACCTCTTTAAAGGGCTAAAGAGCAAAAATATAGGTTTAAAGACTAAAGTGTGACCGACCCAAGCCATACTATTTTAAATATCTTCATATTCATCTGAAAGGTGGACAGTGAATAAGGACTGAAGAAGAATGTATTCTTTGTGCATTTACACTCTGAAGGAAGGCTTTGCAAAGATCAGACTAAGTATTGGTCAAACTAATTAAGTCAATACAAGTGTGATTGTATGAGCATAAATATGTCACAGTAAGTGCAAAAGTTGAGGCCATTTTATGTTACATGTATTCATATATCATGAGGTTTTCTAATGCTCAAGATTGTATTTCTCCAATACAATCATGCTTTCAATCCTTCTTGTAATAATTTGAAGCCTCATTCAGATCTACACAGAATAAGGTCTCAGTAAATGCTTATTAGTGACTCTTCTTCACAACTTACTAGAAATTTAGGGAAAAAATAGCAATATTTTTTAAAAATATTCCTTAACAACATGAATTGAGAGACAGCTTGAAAAATTAAGAGTGAAATATCTCTCCAAATCTCAAGCAAAACCCATACGTATCTCAATAAAGTAATAATGTGAATATAAAATAATCCACGATTAGTCTTTAGCATCAAGGAAGTTCTCATCATCAACAAAAACAGAAATTATCACCACTAGACCAATAGATAACATCATGACATACAGAGAATAGATTAAAATTGTCAATGGTTTTCTCTTACGTGGATCCAGAAGTCAGGAGATTAGGAGATGTTTAGCATTGAGAAAGTCTGCTGTCAGAGATCTCTTCAAAGTCTAGAAGAGATGTGATGTCAGTTTAAAGACTAAGGTGCTCTTGATTCAAGTTATGAAAGATTTCAATCACCTGCTATAGCTGAGAACTTGTTAGTGAATAAGGATCACAGAAGAAGAATTGATTCCTTTGAGCTGTGGTGTTGGAGAAAAGCATTGAATATACCATGCACTGCCAAGAGAACAAACAGATACAGTTTACAGAAAGTGCAACCAAAATGCTCCTAAAGACAGGATGGTGAAGCTGGGTCTCATGTGCTCTGGGAATGTTGTTAGGAGGGTCTACTCCTTGGAAAGAGACATCAAGCTTTGGAAAGACGGAAATTCAAAGAAACAGAGGAGGAAGCTTGGTGAGATGAATTGACACAGTCACTGCAGTAATAGACTCGAGTGTCAGAGATGAAGAGACAGTGTAGGGGCAGGGTTCAGAACTGTTATTCATCGAGTTGCTACAAGTAATACTCAACTAGACAGTGCATTAACAACAACAGTAGTCTTCAGCATAGATGACATGCAGGTTGTTTGAATTTCCCTCAGGGGAAAAAAAATGGGAAACTTTCTCCCACCCTGGTACAATTTACAGCCTTGGAAACCCAACGAAGGCTCAAATACGAGTTCATTTCTACTTGAAAGCAATGAGAGAACATGAATTTATATATAAACTGGACATTTCTTCATTCAGACTCTCACATGGTGTGTATTTTCAGAAAAGCGTGGCCCATGTATGCATCTAATTAAGCCTTCCATTTGAATCATTTGAACATCTGAAATTATTTCACTAGAATCTCATTTAATGATGAATATTTGATATGTTGTTGTTGTTGTTAGGTACAATAAAGTATGCTATGACTCATTACAACTATGAACAACAGATGAGGACCTTGACCCATCTTTTTCCATACTTACATTCTCTGTCCCTGGAAGAGATCCATATTCATTTCAATTTTTTTAAAAAAAGATGACCCTACAGAGTGTGGAAATTATTGAACAATATCATCAATATCATACGTGAGAAAAATTCTGCTGAAGATTATAAAAAATGATATCCTGAACCTGTAATTAGTCTCATGATAGACAAAAGATTAGAATTGCTCATGGTTTCACTTTAATTGGGTTTACAAGCAATGCCTATGAATGCAACAGTCAAGAAATCAAAGGACACATACCACTAGACAGATGGGCTACAAACAACATTAAGGTGTTAAGAAACAACAGCATCACTTTTAGGCTTGAGGAGCACCGGACGTAAGCCATAATATTTTCAGCCCTCTCGCATGGAGGCAGAAGTTGGACATGAGTAAAGATGATTGAGAGGGAAGACATATTTAAATTATAATACTGACAAAGAATCCTGGCTAGACAGGGACTGTCAGAAGAATAACTATGTCATGAAATAAGCAGAGTCAGAAAACACCCTAGAAGTAAAGACGGGGAGCCTTTTTTCAATTCCTTTGGATGCTTTATCAGGAGGCAGTGGTCCCTGGAGAAGGATGTTGCACTTAATAAAGGAGAGGGCCAATGAAGAAAAGGAAGACCCTCAATGAGATAGGCTGGTATAGCGGCTGTTACAGTGGTTTGAAATGTAGCAATAATTGTGAGGCCAGTATGGGACGAGGCCATATTTTAGTGTTTTGCACTGTTGTGCAAAGATCGCATAGGACATCATGAGAGAGAGTCAACCACACACACATGCTCACACATGATAAAATACAGAAGAGAAATAATTATACGCATATAATGAATATGTATTCTACGAAAACTGTGTGTATAGATCTCACGTGTGCATATGTGTATATATGTGTGAATGTGTATACGCATATATGTTTACATTATCCATTCTTGTCAATCAGGCCCCACGCATTTCTGTAAATTCTCTAAGCTGATTTTTCCAGGTAGTACTAAACATAATACCCCTGTAGTGAAGAGTATCATTGAAAAAACATAAAACACAAATGCTAGTTCTATCAAAATATAGGACATGTACATATTATATGTATATAACTACATGTACATAAATGCATGCACACATATATATCCATTTTCAGGTAGAAACACAAGAAACACCAGTTAAATTTTTCTTTCTACCTACAGTTTAAAATATTCCAAAATAGGGGAAGCATTTACATTAAATGAACTGTGGTTTATCTAAACTCAACGGGCAAGTTTCTGGACTGTTTGTGGTAGAAGGAACAGAAAGGTATACATTCACTTTACTATATGAACAAGGCTGCTAAATATGGAGGGCATATTTTTGCAATGAATATAAACAATTTTACAGTTTATCTTTCTAATTTTCCAGTAAGCCAGGGCTATTGATGGTAAAATGACTCGATGCAAATTTGTGTTAAGTTTTCATTTATTTTTCCTGCAATATTCCTTAACAGCTGAATGAAACATTTCATGAATGGAAAGTCGATCTATCCAGCCCCGGATGCCGAAAGCATTATGAGAAATTGAACACCTCCTTGGATGGAGACCGCCACATAGGAGCATTGTGCTAAATATTCTAGAGCTTGATCCATGGTTAGAAAAAAATAATCTAAGCACTCTACTTTCTACATTTTCATTCAAATAGATTGAAATTACTGACTTTCCTGACTTTTAACCAAGGCTTAGTACACTGGAGTCTCCTAGCACGTAAAACTTCAAATGAGAAATGATTCTTTATCTTGACAAGTGTTCTTGATGAGTTCTGAAATGTGAGGAGCTTGTAAGTTCCACTTTACAGATACGAATAACAATGTGGCTAGACTTGTAGACAAACTCTTCACGCTATTTCTCTACTATTTTCATCAGATCTGCTTTCTAAGCACACCAAATGCTCTAGCTTGTTTAAGATTGGAAAATAATATCTTTATATTTTGATATTTTGATAGGCAAGCTTTATTCATGACACCCATTGGTGGGTTTTTTGGCTTTAAGATATAGACGTTTGTACAGATTCCTTGGCAGGGGTCCACATAATATGTCAGCATCCTGGTTTGTAGCCATTCTTCATTCTTTCTTCCAAAAGAGAAGTGTTACAGTGATGTGTATTAAAGTGTAGATTGTGAAGAACCAATAAAGTAACCACGATTTGAAAAATAGGGACAGTTGCTAGCATTGACATTGTCTTGCTTTGTTTTAGGATTTGTATTAAATAATTGGTAGCATAAATACAGAAATGTTGCTGTTGTGTATTGAGTTGGAACTGGCATTGAGCTGACCCTCCAGGTTTTCAGAGGCTATAAATCACATGGGAAGAGATTGCCCATCTTTCTCCAGAATTATTAATAACACTTAGGTGTCACCATTCCAGTCAACGACAACTTATGCCAACATATCAACAACAGATCATAGCTTTGGGATTGCACACATACAGACAAAAATTAGTGTATAAATGACTCATTCACTTACAACCTAGTTTATGAAATATTCCATCGTAACCTTAGCAATAAGTTCTGTGCATTTGTGCTTAAAAACAAATACATATCCATATTGTTATTGGGGTTTTGTGGTTCTGGATGTGTTGGTAGCAGTGCAAGACATTAACAAGCTTGACTACTAATAGAAAGACTGACAACTTATGGCCACCAGAGACAGATCAGAGAAAAGGACTTATGATTCACCTTCGAAAACCAACCACTGAAGTCCTATGCAGTAGAGCTCGACTCTGACTCATGAACTTGACTGTAGTGGGTGGCAAATGGCTCTGCATTTTGTTAGTTGCTCTGGACTTTTTACACTGACTTTGTTGATAATCATTTCTTCTCTACTTGGGCACTTTCCTAGTATCTCATTTCATCGTCACCTCAAGTCTTCCACAGTTAGAGATTCAGAATGCATAGGTATGCTTTTTTTACTTTAACTCTTGACCCTTTGGGATTCCATATTAAATTCAAAAAGGAGGGGGGAAATATATACATATTTTTTCTTTAATTTTTTTCTTTCTTACTTGGTATTGCCACATGGAAGTGGCTCCACCTTAAGTCCCCTTGGGCTATGAGGGAGGAGACAGTATGGCATGACTGTAAATGAAGAAAAATAGGGAAAATTAAGCACAGCATCCTGTTTACCTTCAGTTGGAAGGCCGAACAGAACAACCTGCTAAAGCCACAGCCTTGTTTTTGGACACATTATGCATTTAGTTAGCAAAAAGGTGGTTTTTAAAAGCACCTTTTTGAAAAAATAATCACTGGACCTTATAAAAAAAAAATCATGATGTTAGGGACCATTCCTGGAATAGGCAGACCTCTTAATTTATTTTCACTACTTGGGCAGGGATATTTCAAAGACACAGTTTCTGGGTACCTTGGCACCGAGATGACACGGGACAAGAGTCGTATCTTAAGTTCTTTCCTTGGGGAACCTCAACCATGTACTACCTCTGTGGCCATTCTTTTAAGAGTTTATAAAGATGAGCAAGTCTGTAGATTATCTTGCCTCTATAAACAGCTTGGAGTTATTACAGATGAGGACAAAATAGTTGGTGGGTTTATGTGGAAATTTACGGTGGAAATCTTGTAAAAAAAAACAAAAACAACAAACCCAAAACATATGTGTGCTCTGTAGGCAAAGGGAAGACTCGGTTGGAGAAGTTAAATAGGACATTGGTTTTGAACTTTGGTGCCTACTGTGGGGCAGTTTGAATCAGGCTACTCTCAAGAGAGTCTGAAGAACTGTGTGAGGAAAACATCTCAGGAAAGGGGAATTAAAGGCCATTAAGTTTGAGTCAAGGACAAGTTTAGATTCCGAAATGAGAGGATCAGTTTCACAGATGGTTATTACCATCATGGAATCATGTTTAGGAAGAGTGATTTGTCAATACGGTGGAAGTAAAAAATGAAAATACTCGTTTTCTAAAACCCTAACTATTGGAAGACTGAAATAAACATCTCTTGGAGAAAGTACAGTCAGAATGGGCTTTAGAGGGACGGATAGTGAGACTTCATCTCATATTTTGGGCATGTAATCAGGAGGGGGCCAGACTTTAGAAAAAGACATTATTGTTGGTAAGTGCCGTCAAGTTGTAGACAACTCATACCGATCTTATGAATGAAAGACATGAACACTTGTATAACTTTGATCATTTCTCTTAGTTCATAGAGTTTCCGGAGGCAAGCTGTTTCAGAAGTAGATGCCACCCCTGCTTCCAAGCTTGTTTTAATAGGGGAGCTCCACCAAACACTGTGTACCATGGGTAACCATTCTCTCATTTGACGTATCCATGTCACAGTGTTTAACATCACAGCAACCACGAGTTACCTCTGTACAGCGAATGGATAGACCAAGGCTATACCATTTAGAAGAATTATGACCATTATGCTTGTAAAAATAGGTCAGAGAAGGGGAGGAAGACTTCCAATGGAATGGATAAACACTGACTGTAGCAATGGATTTAGGTATAGTAGATAATTGGGATGGGTGTGTCGGAGGCAGTACGATTGGCACAGGATAGAGCAGAGTTTAGGGCTGTTGTACATAGGGTCGCTATGAGTTGCAAGCGACTCGACGGCACATAGCAACCACAACAACAGTGGTTGTGAAGATGAGGTTAAATCAGGTAAGATCTTGGCTTATTGTACATAGGGTTGTTCTGAGTCAGAAATTACTTGACATTACCAAACAATAACAAAAAAAAATCTAACAAGAGTCAAATCCATATATTCCATTTTAGATCACATAAATATTCTCAGCAGTTAAAGCAGAGAACTATACTAGCAATGTTTTGACAGAACATCAGGAGAGGATATAATTTTGGAGCAGATTTGAGAGACAGCGTTGCCAGCCATTAGGGCAGGAATTAATAAGGCACTTCATTGAGCCACTCATGAAAAATTAGCACAATGAGAGAAACATCAGGCCAAGTAGCAGAGAGAATTTGTGGAGGATTATGTGAGGATCCAAAAATCTGAATCATCCTGAGTCATAAGAAAATTTAGCTCCCTAAGTCCAACCCTTAGGGAATTCTGGTGGCCTACTGGGAAAATATTTGCAATGCTAACCCCAAGGCACACAGTTCGAATCCACCAGCTGTTCCATAGGAGAAAGATGGTCAGTCACATCTAGTACAGTTCACCGCTTCTGAAAACCTGCTGTGAATCAGATCCACCTTGATGGCACATAACAACAGCAATGAGGTTTACCTTGGTAGGTGCAGAAAAAGATAAGACTACTTCCCTCCCCAAAATTAAAAATACCAGTGGATAAACGTGTTCTTTGTATCTTCTAGAAGTAATACGGTAAGACATGTTAGGGAAAGAAATCCAATAAATTCAATTCTATAATACTATAAACATTGATACCCCTGAGAAAATTAATAATTGGAGTCACTGCAATTTTGAGTATATTAACAAAATTAGTACATTTCAACACATTTTTAAAGCCTACCACATGACCAGTTAAACTACAACTAGAAATTCCCTACGCTGAACAAGCAATGTGACAAACTCTTCTCTGTGTGCATATCTCTCTGGGATAATTTATGACTCAATTTATAAAGTATCAACAGTCAGCAATTTAAAAGTGCAGAATATGCCAGAAAGGAAAACAGAATGAAGCACATCAGTACACAACAAGAAACCCTTTTGAATACTCTCTTTGACCAAGGAGTCTAGCATAACTCTATTGCTGCATCTTCCTTCTTAGTTTGCATTAAAATAACCCTGGCTTATTAATGAAAACTAATAAAAGGAGATGTGTTAAGAAATCAGCTTAGTCAGACACACCATACTGATCCTCTACCACAAAAATTCGACAACGCAAATGAAACAGATGCAGATGCCATACCTGGGACACAAAGCAGCAGATGGAAGAATGAAAAAAAAAAAACACCAAGTGGAAGAAGAAACAGGGAAGGAAAGGAAGGAAGGAAGGGAGGGAGGGAGGGAGGGAAATAAAAGCAAGGTGCCCAATGAGATGTAACCATCTGACCTGAAGGCAGCAGCTTGATAAAGGGTGATAAAGTCAATGCCACAACATTTCCAACAGTAGAGATAAAAACTATCTAAACATACCTGGAATGAAACAAGTTGAGCTGGCCATGAACCAATCTAAGGTAAAATGCAGAAGAGTGTCAGGACTCTTGGCTTCCACATCCAGAGAGAGAGGCAGGTCTCAAAGACAAGGTTATTTACCAGCCGCAAGCCCAGATCATTGAGATGGATGATCTTATCAACCAGTGTACAAAAATCATTTCATAAACTCCAACATATTTTTTTCTGTTACAAAATTCTCAGAAATATATATAGGTGGTGGTAATGGTGGTGGTGGTGGTGGTTATGAGCCATCAAGTCAACTATGACCCATAGTGGCCCTCTGAACAAACAGAATCTTGTCCCATCCTGAGCCAACCTCACCATCTGTGACACACCTGACCCCATTGTTACAGTCCCAGTATCAATCCATCTCATCCCGGGTCTTCCTCTTCTGCACTGTCCCTCCACCCTTCCATGCATCAATATCCTTCTCCAAAGACTAGTCTCTCCTGGCCACATGCCCACAGTATGCGAGACAGAACTTCAAAATCCTTGCCTCCAAGGAGCAGCTTGGTTTCATCCTCTCTAGGCTAGACCTATTTGTTCTCCTGGAGGTCCATGGCATGTTCAATACTCTTTTCTAGCATCACAATGCAAAGGCTTTGATTCTTCTGTCATTGTCTAGCTCTCCATTCTCCATTGCCTTTATTCATTGTTCAGCTGTCAAATGCATAGCAAGCAATGGAGAAAACCATGGCCTGGTTCAATTACGCCTTCCTTAGTCTCTAGCCTGACATCATTGTTCTTTAGTACTCTGAAGAGACCTTGACAGCAGATTTTACTAATGCAACTCATCTTTTGATCTTCTGACTGCTGGTGTCAAAGGTATTGATTGTGAGTCCAAGCAAGATGAAATCATCAACAACTTCAATCCTTTCTCCATCTACCATGGTACTGCCTATTGGCCCAGAGATAAGGATTTTTGTTTTCTTACTGTTGAGATACAATCCATATTAAAGGCTGCAATCTTTGACCTTCTATAACAAATACATCAAAACTTCCTCAATTTCAGGGAGCAAAGTTGTGTCCTCTGTGTAACCCAAGTTGTTGACGAATGTTCCTCCAATCCTGATCCAACATTCTTTATGAAGTCCAGCCTCCTGAATGATATGTTTTGTACATTAATTGAATAGGGATGGATAAAGAATCTATTCCTAATGCACTGCTTTCCTGATTTTGAACCATGCTGTATTCTTCTGTTCAAACAACACTTCTTGGTCTAGGTAGAGTTTTTGCATGAGCACAATTCAGTGTTCTGGGATTCCCATTCTTCTCAACATTAGACACAATTTGTTGTGACCCGCACAGTCAAATGCCTTTACATAGTGCATAAAATACAAATAAAAATGTCTCTGCATAGTTGATAGTTTTGCCCACTATAAATAGACATTCTACTGACACTCTCTACTTTCAGCTTCATCCATCCATCATCCCCAATGATGTCCCTAGTGCCGTGGGTTCTTCTAAAGCCAGGTTGTACTTCTGCTGTTCTCTGTCAATGTACTCTTCAAGTAATTTTTGGATAATCTTCAGGAAGATTTTGCTTGCATGTGATGATCTTAGTGATGTTGTTTGTTGTTGTTATGTGCCATCGAGTCATTTGCGACTCATCGTGACCCTGTGTACAACAGCCCTAAACCCTGCTCTGTTCTGTGCCAAACCCAGTCACTGAATCAATCCATCTCATAGAGGGTCTTCCCCTCCGGTGCCGTCCCTCCACCCTCCCAAGCATGATGTCCCTCTCCAAGGACCTGTCCCTCCTTGCAACATGTCCAAAGTATGTCAGACAAAGCCCCAGAATCCTTGCCTCCAAGGAGTAGCTTGGTTTAATCCTCTCCAGGATGAATCTGTTTGTTTTCTTGCCAGTCCATGGCACGTTCAATACTCTTCTCCAGCACCACAGCTCAAAGCCATCAATTCTCCTTCTGTCCTCCCTAGTCATTGTCCAACTCTCTGATGCATAACAAATGATTGCAAAAACCATGGCCTGTATCAGACGCACCTAGGTCTCCAGAGAGACACCGTTGTTCTTGAGTACTTTAGAGAGGTCCCTAACCACAGACTTTCCCATTGCAATACGTTTTTTGATTTCCTGGCTGCTGGTGCCAAGAGTGTTGACTGTAGTGATACTGTTTGATAATTTCTACATTTTGAAGGATCACCAATTTGGGGGAATGGGAATACTCTTTGGGATATAATACTCACTGCTCTTTGTGTCCCCAGGCCCAGCAGCCTGGCCTCCCAGTCTGTGTTGTTAAACTGTTCCCCCTAATATGATGACTCGGGCCACTAATCACTTCAATCTTCTCCTTGCCTCTCTGCTCCCTGGTGATGATGGTGCTCTGGACCTTCACTGCCACTCATGGCCTCTCAGACCTAATTCCCAAAGTGCTCCTGGGTGCCGCTGGTGCAGAGGTCCCCAGGCCTAGCCAGCAGGCAGCAGCTTCATATTAGGGGTTAATTAGACAGAGGCCATATGGGGGAGGTGGAAGTCCGGAGAGGATGAAATGTGGATGAACAGTACCAAGTTGTCTAATTGATCTCTCTTACTGGGGAAGTGTCTTCACATATTGCTGCCCTAGAAATGTCTGCTTGCTTTTCTCATTTGCTCTTATGTGTATAGAACTTGTTTGTCAGATCTATACTGAAGAGGCATTCTTAAATGAAGACTGACAAAAATAACAGGCCTTGTTCAACTCTTTACCCCTGAATTCTCTGAGAAAACATTATAACAAACCCCTGCCTCTTCTTTTGAACTTGCGTTATGCAGATGACACAACCCTGCTTGCCGAAACTGAGGAGGACCTCACACACTTGCTGCAGACGGTCTAGGACTGCAGCCTTCAGTATGGACTGAGGCTGAATATCAAGAAGACAAAGATTCTCACCACTGGACCAATTGGTAGCATCAGGATGGATGGTGAAGAGATTGAGATTGTTCACAGCTTCAGTTTGCTTGGCTCCACGGTCAACACTCTTGGCACCAGTAGCCAGGAAATAAAAAAACGTATCGCAGTGAGAAAGTCTGCTGTTAGGGACCTCTTTAAAGTACTCAAGAGCAACAGTGTCTCTCTGGAGACTAAGGTGCGCCTGATACAGGCCATGGTCTTTGCAATCATTTGTTATGCATCAGAGAGTTGGACAATGACTAGGGAAGATAGAAGGAGAATTGATGCCTTTAAGATGTGGTGCTGGAGAAAAGTATTGAATGTACCCTGGACTGCCAATAAATCAAACAGATTCATCCTGGAAAGGGTTAAACCAAGCTACTCCTTGGAGGCAAGGATTCTGGGGCTTTGTCTGACATACTTTGGACATGTTGTAAGGAGAGACAGGTCCTTGGAGAGAATCATGCTTGGTAAAGTGGAGGGACAGCACAGGAGGGGAAGACCCTCTATGAGATGGATTGATTCAGTGACTGGGGTAATCAGGATGGGTGTGTCAGAGGCCGTGCGATTGGCACAGGACAAAGCCGGTTTTAGGGCTGTTGTACATAGGGTCACTATGAGTCTCAAACGATTTGACAGCACATAACAACAACAACAAGAAGGTAGGTTCCTCTGGCGCAACATTCACCATCAAATCCAATCTCTTTGTAGGTGTTTCCAATGTGTTGGTCAAGCTAATGGCACCGGCATTATTCACCAAAATATCAATTCCTGTTTTCAAAAGAATCGACTTCATTTTATTATCACGTAATCACAAAAGGAAATAAAAATGTTAACACTTTATTTCAAAAGGAAATAAAGACTTCTGTTTAATATAGTTAAAAAAAAGAACAGGCCTTTGAAACCCGTACGAACAATAGAGCACGCTTGGACACTTAGAGTATTAGATAGCTTACTGGAGGCTGAGCTTTCACACACAAAAATGAGGAATAGTCACAAATAGCCATGAAAAGTTGAAACGTGGAATATATGAAGTATGACTGTAAGAAAATTGGAGTCTGTTTAAAAAAATGGAACACATAAATATTGACATAGAAAGCATTGGAGAGCTGAGAAGGCACCAGAGTTCTCGATGATACGGCATGATGTTGTTGTTGTTGTTGTTGTTAAGTGCCTTCAAGTCAAGTACGACTCACAGCAACTCTAGGAACAACAGATCTGAACCCTGCTCTACCCTGTGCCATCCCCATCGTCTCTGACACACTAGAGCCCATTGCTGAAGTCACTGTGTCAATCCATCCAGTTGTGTGTCTTCTTCTCCTTCACTGACCCTCCATCTTTTTAAGGATAATGTCCCTTCCCAAAGAATAGCCTTGCATAGTATATATTTCAATATGTTGTTGTTGTTGTTGTTGTTGTTGTTGTTAAGTGCCGTCGAGTCGTAGGCCACTCATAGCGACCCTATGAACAAAAGTCCTGGACACTTGCGTGACTTTCATCCTTTCTCCACATTCACAGGGTTTCCAGAGGCAAACTAGGCAAAATAATATCTGTTACTTATTGTATGTGTTTTATTATGTGATAATCCTGAAATCCCATGAGCTTGGGAAAGATACACATTCTCAAAGTGGTTTTATGCTAGACCTTTTAGAAGCTTGATGCTCAACTTTTTTGACATTGAGTTGGAACTGCCTCCTAGCTGAGCCTTTGGCAGGTTTCCTATGCTGTGAACTTCACGAGAGGAGATTGATTGTCCGTGTGGCACCGCCATTGCACGAGCTGTGTAACTCCATAGGTACTAGACCCCTGGTACAGCCAAAGTTGTTCTCAGCTGGAGCTAATGTGATAGAAATTGAAAAAAGTCAGATCATTGTTTCCTTTGAAATTATATACAAAATCAGTTGCTTTTTATTGTTTTACATGGATTGGAATCCAATTCTAGGATCAAATGAAGAGTGTCACACCATTTCCCATAACCCTGATTTCAAGTTCAGGCACCCTGAAAAATAATTATGAGCGAATGACCACAGCATGTGAAACAGAAAATAAGATGGGCAGTGCAACTTATAGTCAAAAGTTGTTTAGTAATAGTTTAATAATCAAAACAATAGTCATTAACATTTGTGTATTGGAAAGGTTGGGTGTTGTTGTTTTTTTTTAAAGTTTCTCTTCACCCTATTTTGAATTCTTACCTACTGGTGAATCATCTCATTAGGAATGAAATGACTCAAAATTCCATGAAATGTTGGGTGTCTTTTATTTTGGGAAAAGAATTCAAACCCTGCAGCTACAGAAGTATACTCATTGGAAGTGCAGGTGGTATTTTGGGAACATGAGTGTAGGAGAAAGCCCCAGGATACTTGCTTTCCCCTTCTGCAAGCTTCAGCATGGCACCTTATGTGAAAGTCCGGTGGGTAGCTGGAAATCCCCATACACCTAACTCCAAAAACTTGTCTTGGCATAGAAGAGAAGAATGAAGTCAGGCTTCAGAGGTTCCTTAGTGTGAGAACCTGTGCTATCTCTCTTGTAGCAACAATTTATGAAAGAATTGTTCCAGTTCCAGGCTCTTACCAGTCCTCCACAATTATCACACATACACATACACCCTTACGGTAGACCTCAAACATGAACGGGTAAACAAAGAGGGGTCGGGGTATCTTCACCGATGTGTTGGTTGTTTATAACTACTATCTGCCCACTTCTAGAATTTTTCCATAAGCTTGAATTGTAAAGTGATTCACATTTTTCTTTATTTGGGATTAAAATGAGGCAGAGTAATCAGCTACCATGTTCTGCCTGAGAACCAGTGGACTAAAGATGCAGGGCCTTCTGGCAAGAATATTTCCATTGAAGTAATGTCATCCATAACACTTGGAAAGTATAAAACTTCCAAAGTAAAATGTTTTCAATATGTACACAAGCTTCTAGTCGATTGTTACAGCCTCTGCCTTCATATCTACCTTTCAAGCTCTGAATTTATTTACCCCCTTTCTGGAAAGATCCCTTCTCAGCATCCTTTCTTTCTGTTGTATGCATGTGTTACCAAGAAATAAGTTCATAAACTTCCACTAGCTAAAGATATTTTTAATAACTCATTTCAATGTTATTTGTATTAGATAAAGTAGATCATGAAATGTTTTTATTTTTTGTAATAATTTTAAAATATCAGGTGTAGACATGGTTTTATATGGATTAAAACTAAGGAAAAATATGTTGATAAGATTTTCCAATGTTCCAATGTTTATTGCGGCTTTGTTCACGATAGCAAGGAGTTAGAAACAACTTAAATGCCCATCAACAAACAAATGGATAGAAAAACTGTGGTATATTCACACAATGGAATATTCACTACACAGCATTGAAAAACAAGGAACACAATGCAATATTATTCAAAATGGGCGACCCTGGAGGACATTATGCTGAGTGAAATATCTCAGTCACAAAGGGACAAATACTGCATATTTGCCACTGTTGTAAAACAGTACTGACATCAGGGTTGGGGGAAACTGAGAAAGATTGGATAAATAATGTATATTGCATGGAAACAGATGAGGGAGAGAACTGTTTAAAAGGAATATGTGATTAGGTACTATTGTCATGGCAGGAGTTCAGAATGAAGGCTGTATAGTGGAGTGGACTTGGGAGGAGTGATTGTAAAACAATGAAAGGATTTTTCTTTTACTTTTCAAAGAGAAGAGTGTACTGGGCAGGAGGGGTGGGCAGGGAGAAAAGTGCAACAATGAAGGAATGGAAATCCAAAGTCTCTGAAAACTTGCATTAAAATTAATTTTTAAAAAAAGATTTCTCAGTGAGCTCTGGTGGCCTAGTGGCAAGAAGCTGCACTGCAATCTCAGAGGCAAGCGGTTTGAATCCACCAGGTACTTTGCTGGAGAAGGAGGAACAATCTCCTCCTGTACCAGTCAGATCTGATTTGACGGTATACACAAAAAATAATGAAATAAAAATTTTTTAAGAAAAGATTTCTCACTCCTGTTCCTTCTGTATTCAACTCTCCCACACTCTCGAGCCTCTTAGCCTATTGAGAACAATAATAATTCCTCGTGTATCCCTGTAATAGTTTTTAGACACTAGAAAAATACAAAAGATACATTTATTTCCTTTGTGCAAAAAAGAGAAAATATATTCTGCAGTGCACTTTTCTTTTTTAACTTACCAATTCTTCCTGGAGAGCCTTGCATATCCCCTCATTGAGAATTGTTTCATTCTTTCCTGTAGACCCAGAGCAAGGGAGGTACAATCATCCATCTACGTATTTCTCAATTGATGTATTAAGACAATTTGTAATTAGAATATGCCTATAGCCAAGTAGCTCCATAAATCCCTGTAAGTGATATTGTTGGTTCAGAGACTTACATAGACTTAG
>NW_006399798.1:10715417-10720529 GCF_000299155.1 Elephantulus edwardii | reverse complement strand
TATCAATATCATTTTGAAAAGACACTGAAGTATTCTGAATGTAACCATAAGATTGTTCCCATAAGTTTGCTGTTGGAAAATGCTGTTGAGTGCACCATGACTCATAGCAATGATTTGGAAAGCAGATTAGAAACTACTTGCCCTATCCTGTCCCCTGTGCTGTATCAGTCTGCCATGTTCAAGGCCATTGTTGGAGGCAGAGTATCAAGTCATCTCTCTGAGGCTGTATCACTCTTCTTTTACCCTTCACCTTTCCCAGCATGTCCTTTCCCACGGACTGGCCCTTCCTGACAGTTTGTCCAACGTCTTTGAAAAAAAAGGGTTATCATTCTTGCCTCTAAAGAGAACCCTGGTTTTACCTGCTCCTGGAGTCTAGATTCCAGCCAATAGTTGAGCCAGATTCACTTTACGGAGTTTTCACAGAGATTAGATACTCTTTGGAATTGTTTGCTTTCTAAAAAAAAGCAATCTTGACTTAGTCCTTCAAATCTGCATGGGTCTGGATGTGGGTTCAGGAGTCTATATTTATTACTCTTCTCCCTGACCCTGAAAGGGATGCTTTAAGATCTTTTTTAGTCTTCAGCACTCAGATTTCTGAGCTCACAATCCACATATAATCAAACAAAATAAAATTACTTATTTACATGACACTATTCTAAATAAAGGGTTTGTATAATTTAGATTTTTTTTCAGTGCAATTTTTTTTTTATTTTGAAACCAATACTTCCTCTCTATCATGTAGTTGAATGAAAAGTCTTGGGAAACTTGTGAGTCTCAAGCATTCAGTATAAAACAGCTCAGATTCATGTTTGAGAATCATGGGTCCACTTTCATCAAAGTTTCTGATCATGAATGCATTCTTTTTAATCCATATGTATAGCATTTTAACTTTTATGCTTAACCTTTTAAGGAACTTTAGTAGAGCAGTGTGTAATACGTGAGGCTGTTAGCTGAGAAGTTGGCAGTTCAAATCCATCAGCATCTCCATGGGAGAAAGACGGCATGCTTCTTCCTCCACAGATATACAGTGTCAGAAACTCAACGTTAGCTCGTTAGGAGTAAAATAGATTCGACAGAAGTGAGTTTTGGGATCTTAGCATTTATGATTCTTGCTATTTAGAATTTCAGGCTCATAAATTTTCATAAATTTCCTTTGATCACAAGAGAAACTCCTCTTAACTCCTTATTCCTTGAAAAATGTAAAATACAGGATAATTTTGCTCTTTGGCTGCTTGTGGCCCAATAAGTTAGCCTGTTTGTGCCTTGCTTGTTCAAAGACAAGGTAGAGGCAGACCATTGGATTGCAGGGAATCAGACTGATTTAAGGAAAGAAGGCAATTAAAGGTGACCATTGGGAAAGGGGTGTTGGTGAAGTTTAGCATTTGCCTCTAAAGTTTACAGTTTGGTGATAAATTGCTTTGGATTTTTGCATAATCTTACTCAATGGCAAATTTACAACAAATCTTGAAAGAAAAATTGGTATTACTTTTGCCTGGCATTGTGTTTATACATTGGAAAAGAAGGGATGGTTCTTGTCTGTTTTCACTTGGGCAGTTAGGTTTGGTCAGCAAGTTTACTAAAGATTCCATCTCCAGGTTGTTTCAGTGTGGAGACACATCAGGTGAGAGATGATGAACCGCACATTTATTTCCCTGATCTTCAATCACAACTAATAGATCAATTCCCTACTTGTTTTTGTTGTTAGGCACTATCAACTCATGCCTGACCCTCCAGCAGGTTTTTCTGAGGCAGTTAATTGCACAGGGGGAGAAAACAGGACATGGGAGCACAGGACCATAAACGTCTCTCTGAAGAGCCTAGAGAGAATAAGAATAGCACAGCTCCTCCTCACTGTCCCAGAGCAGAATCTGATTTAGAACCTGAAGTCCAGCCCCATGGTACCTCTAAAGCCTCACTAACAGCAAGAGGTTCATTTATTTTTGACTCACAGACTCGCAGTTGTGGTACTGAGAATGGGCTGGGGTTTTTTTGTGGGTTTTTTTTTTGTTTGTTTGTTTTTTTTTTTAGGGAAGTAAGTAGAAGAGTAAAGAAGAGAAAGAATATGAACCATAACAAGTCCAGGTTTTAGTCCATGTTTCTAGGTACAATTTCTTAATTAGTCTAGGCACTGATTTCAGTTCAGCAGTCAAAGCCAAATCATCCAGCAAGGTTTGGCTCAGAGCAGTGATAAGTCAGCTTCTTCAAACATCCAGCAAGAAGAGAAAAAAAAATTATATGTAGTCTTTATCTCAGGGCTCTTCTACTTACATCTTGCCCAAGTTTTCCATAATGCCACAGTCTCTCCACCACCAGGGTCTTGTTCTCACAAGAGTCTTGTCACCACAAGCCCTGCTCATCTCAAGTCTTGCTGCCCAGTGTGGGAAGCACTCTTTCTCTTATTCTAGTCCCACAGCTGTTGATTTACAAGACCACGTGTCTGCATTTAATGTAACTGGAGACCAGAAGGGGCTAACTCAAATGGTTAAAAAAAGCCAACTTTTGAAGCAGTTGATGGATTTGAACTGTGTACCTTTGGGTTGGCAGTGCAACTCCTTACCAGTAAGCCACCAGAGCTCTGCATGCCACTATGTAACATGATTTGTACATGCAATAAAATAACTATCAAAAGCCTCTGTTTGTGACTTTTCCCCATGTTTTTCTCATATTCTTCTTAAATATTATTAGTATATGAACTAAAGTAATGAAAGTAATGTCAAGTATTGGCATACAAATTGTACTAATATAATAATTAATTATAACTATGTGATACTAGATACCAATATACCATTTTTTTAAAATCAGTCATTCAGCTGTATATTTTGTCCGAGTCTTTCGGTTTACAGGTCTATGGATTCTCTTGGCTTCTTTTTCAAAAGTAAAGTTGATGCTATCAGCCTTTGTCTTAGTCTCATCTAGATGCTAATCTTAATTTTTTAGAACAGCAGAACCCAAAAGTGATATGAGAGAAATGTGATCATAATAATCACAAATTATTGGTTTTCTTGTTCAAGGAACTTCCCAGTCCATGAAATATCAATGACTTCAAGTTACTGTGACAAATATAGCTTGGCTTTTGAGTTATTTACATTTTATCCAGCAGAGAAATTAGATTCTTTATTTTTATAAGACGAAGAGTTGGCTCAAAATTTTCTAGTAGAGACACTTGAATACGGAGTTACTTCTCTTTTAGAATATATTCTCAAATGGAAGAAGCTTTTAGCTCTTCATCAGAAATTCTTATTTCTAGGAACTCTGAGAACAACCTAGAAACCATGAAACTATTATTTTTCTTTAGGAGATACTGATACTTCAAATGTGAATAAATAATATATATATCTCATTCTATACAGCCTACTGTGGGTATGGCATCCTGGCATCGAGATATGATTTCCAGAATAAATCAAAGCACGACACTCCTTCATCATGTTTGTATTTAAGTATGGTGCAGCATAACAGAGAAGCGTGGGTTAAATGCATAAAACCAGGTAAACTTTCCAAACAGGCATGTGGGGATACAGTGGATGGAAACTTTTAAAATTCCATACAGTTTGTTCAGGCAGAACCAACGATTTTAAAATGAACAGTGACAGATCAATTTTTAATGGTAACTCTATTATTTTTCTCTATTATGAATACTATTTTAACCAGACCATGAAAATTATGTTGACATTTGAAAAGCATGTGATTAATTGTAGCAGAACAAACATTCCGAGTGCAGCCTCAATTTAGGAAGGCGATACCAACCATGGCCCCTGATGGTAACACTGTTGGCGTAGTAGAGCACCAGGGCTGGAGGGGTTTGGGGTTTTTTAATACATTAAATGTGAAAGATCCTAGGTGTGCCAGTGATGAACTGATACCATCTGAGGCACAATGGATTGTAGAACTGCTGTTTTGAAAATAGACGTTTACCCATCAAAAAATCTTAATTGATTTAAGAAAGGGGGGGGGAACCCCTCAGCCAGAAAATTCCGAGGTGAAAGCCTTGCCAAAATGGCCAACTGATGTTTACAGCTTCTGATTTCCAATATTCTCCAATATTCTCCTGCCTGCTGAAAGATGTGTGTTCAGAATTTACAAAGCAGTCAGTGTGTCTCAAAGCCCAGACTTGAGAAATTTCCTGTGAATTGAGCACAGAGATGCAATCTATAACTTTGCTGCAAGACAGTTTAGATGAGGTTTGGTAGTATCAGTGTATCCAGATGAGAGAATTATGAGTTATCATTTCTCAGTTCCAAAGATCTAGTCCTATTGCTTCATTTACCTCAATTACCTTGATAGCCTGCACTCATTTTTATAACTGGATTGGTAAAGGGTACGATATTTGTCCATCAGTACAGAATTTTCAAGGTATTCATGCTTATTTTGGGCACGTGGTCAGGAGAGATTGGTTCTTGGAGATGGACATCATGCTCAGAAGGGTGGACGAACAGCGCAGAAGAGGGAGACCCCTGATGAGATGGATTGATACAGTAACTGGGGCAATGGGGTTTGGAGTGTTGGAATTGGGGAGGCTGGTTCAGTACAGGAAAGGTACATACGGTGGCTATACATGGCAGGTGACTCAACCAATAACATTCTATTACAGGTTTGGAAGCAGGAGAGGCATCCACTTCCTAAACATGCCTCTGAAAACTCTATGAACTTTGATAAGTATGGAAAGTTGTAAAGGGGCTTCAGGCCTTTTGTTCATAGGGTAACTGAGTCATGCTTCACTCGAAGGCTGTCAACAACAGAACAATGCAAGAATAAAATGTCGGATTGTGTACTCGATTAGAGCTACGTTCCAACCACTTAAGTTACCTGTAATGTATGAAGTTTGAAAAATTCCTATTTTATTCTGATGTTTCAGGAGAAGATGAGGGGTAGACTGGGGCAATTTTTTAAATTATTTTAATTCTTTTTTAATTGAGATAATTAACAATTTTAATTTACTTGGCTCCACAGTTAACACTCTTGGTAATAACAGCCAGGAAATCAAGAGACAAATTGCATTGGGAAAGTCAGCTGTGAGGGACCTCTCAAGAGTACTGAAGAGCAACGATGTCAGACTGGAGACTAAGGTGTGCCTGATCCAGGCTATAGTCTTCGCAATTACATGCTATGCATCGG
>NW_006399798.1:10707328-10715061 GCF_000299155.1 Elephantulus edwardii | reverse complement strand
AGCATATAGAGCTCTTGTACATAGGGTCGCTATGAGTTGCAAGTGACTCGATGGCACATAACAACACCACCACCACCACCATCAAATCAGATCTGACTGGTACAGGAGGAGATTGCTCCTCCTTCTCCAGCAGATGGGACAATTATTTAATGGAAAAGGAAAACTTAGGGGAAAATCCAGTTAGAATCTGGATCAGAACTCACCCGCCAAATTAGCTAGTTTATGTGAGAACGACTGCAACTTATCTGAGATTGTCTTTTCACTAAACTCTCGTGCATTAGCAGTGCTATCTGCTCCTAATCTAGGCTACAGGAAAATGTCAAGGACAAATGAGACAGTACCCAGCATGAGAAGGGGCACTCACTGGTTGCTGTAGTCTGTAGGGAGTTTCCCCGCTAACCCAAAAAAGTGGTACTGCTCTGGAAGTTTGAAAGAACTAGTAGTTCTCAGAAAGAAAGATGGACAATACCCTTCTGTGTGATTTACAGTCACTAAAAACCCACTACAGGGTCAGCTATGATTCAGTTCTCCTTTGGAGAGAGGAGAGGAGAGGAGAGGAGAGACAGGAGAGGAGAGAGAGGAGAGGGGAGGGGAGGGGAGGGGAGGAGAGGAGAGGAGAGGAGAGGGGAGGGGAGGGCAGGTGGAGAGACAAGGGGAGGGAAGGGGAGAGAAGGAGAGGGGAGAAGAGGGGAGAAGAGAAAGAGTTATTCACCATCACAAGAACATGGAAAGGGTCCAACTGTCCAACCACAACTGAATGGATTGAGAAATTATGGCGCATTCACACAATGGAATACTATGTAGCTCTCAGGAGAAGTTATTTAAAAAAAAACACTATATGACTTGGGAGAGGCTGGAAAGCATTAAGCTGAGTGAACTAATTCCATTTCATAAGGACAAATACTGCATAAGAGAATTACTGTAAATTTAATAGGATAACTAGTAAAACATGTGCGAGAGCTCCAGGCAGGATGTGGGGGGAGCAGCGGGGTGAGGATGGGTTGAGACTTTGAACAGTTTGGTGGGTGGAGGAAGGGGGTAAAAGAAATAGGAACAATCTGGTTGGGACCTGAAAAGACAGGGTAAGAAGGACATAGTCAACGGTGATTAATTTTATAAAAGATAATGAATGGGAATGATTACATGAAATACAATGTGAAAGAATAGTGTGAAACAATTTATACAAACTTGTAAGAAAGAAAGAGAAAGCAAAGATTCTCAAAAGGCATTTTAAAAATTCCTTTCTGTTGTTCATGCATGAGTTATCTTTTCCTTCTCTTTTTTCAGTTGGGTTGATATGCATTGTCTTTCACACTGTTCTTCATTCACATTGTGTTCCATACAATTATTATCATGCATTATGTTTTATAAAAGTAATCATCGTTGGTCATACCATGAATCAAGAAGAAGAAAAAAGGAAGTGCTGCCTTGAGGTAAACTGGTTTCGCCAAGAGGTGACTGTCAGAGATAATAAGGTTCTAAGGATGGCAAGACTTCCTAAAGCAGAAGAATAAAAATCATTTCTTTGTTTAGTTTACTTTAAAACTGTGCTTTAGGACTATAAATACTTATTCATATTTTTGTTGGTATCTGTTTACTTTGAGGCAGTAGCCTACTGGATGGGGAGTTAGGTTAGCCAGCGCAAAGGTGGCTGGTTTGAATCCACCAGCTGCTCAGAGAAAGAAAGGTGGGCAATCTTCTCCCTTGTAATTTACAACCTCTGGAAACCCTCTGGTGGGTCAGCTGTGAGTTGGTTCCAACTTGTTGACAATGAGGGTTGTTTCACTGGTGATAATTCACATGTTGCTACACATACACATATTTGTAAAACAAAACAAAATCCTACTGTGGAGTTGACTCTGAATCATGGTGACACCCCACAGACACGCCCATTTTCTGAGGCTATAATTCTTTACGAAAGGATGCAGGTGGACTTGAACTGCAAATCTTCTGTTTAGCAGCCTAACTCCCAACACACTATGCCATGAAGATTCCTTACTACATAAAAGCGAATTTTGAGAATGGATATAATTCAGTGCCTTGACCTGGACTGAAACAAGTAAAGTGAATAGAATTGAGAGAATCAAATTATCAGCCAGGGTTTATATTTCTTGTAAACAACCAAATAATGGGTTACTATACACAGCACTGGAAATCTAGAGAGATTACTCAAATCTGCACCTTTGAACTTTGCCCACAAGTTGTGTGGCTTTTAATTGTTGTTCATGTGTATGTGGTTTTCCTTCCTCTAAGAGTGCTTTGAAGATTTCTGTTTGTCTCTGTTGTTATGGATTGACTACTAAGCCTTGAAATAGATTAACTTTCACTTACATCCTTACATCGTTGAACTTGAGGAGTTGGGTGGTTTTTTGTTTGGGGTTTTATTTTTATCCAGAGGAACATAGGTCCCTTTATTCAAGAGAGTTTTGAGCCATTAATTCTTTTAACATTGCTCATGTAGATTTTGTTTTCCTAAAGGCTGACAGTTTTTCTTATATGGGCTTTGAGATCTCTCTCCCCCCTCCTTCTCTTCTCTTCTGTTCTCCTCTTCTCTTCTCTTCTCTTCTCTTCTCTTCTCTTCTCTTCTCTTCTCTTCTCTTCTCTTCTCTTCTCTTCTCTCTTTTACAGACACACACACACACACACAGTGTAAATGTACAATGCAAGCATATATTGTTGAAGAAAACTTACTTTAAAACGTTTTAAAGATTGCTTCTGGGACAGACCACAGAAATACAATACCAGTAACCACCGACCTTAATACTGGGGCTTTTTTTTCTTTGTAGAATATTTGAGTTTATGTTTTCCTGAAATTTAAACTCACTCATTCACTCGCAAGAAAACGATGATTCTTATCACTGGACCAATAGATAGAGTCATGATGGATGGAGATTGAAACTGTCAACAGCTTCATCTTGCTTAAATCCACAAATAACACTGTTGATATAAACAGTCAGGAAATTATTAGATGGACCACACTGGAAAAGTCTGCAGTTAGGGACCTTTCCAAATTATTGAGGAGTAGTCATGTCATTTTGAGGACTAAGGTGCATCTGATTCAGGCCGTAGTCTTTTAGATTACTAGCTATGCATCTGAGACCTGGGCAATGAATAAAGATGACAGAAAAAGAATTGATGCCTTTGAGCTGTGGTGTTGGGGGAAAGGACAAAACATCCCATGGACGGTCAAGAGAATGAACAGATAGGTTTTAGAGAGGGTGAAGCCAGAGTGCTTTTTGGAGGCAAGAATGACGAGGCTTCGCCTCACACTGATATGTTGCTAGGAGGAGCTGTTCCTTGGAGAGGGACATGATGTTGAGAAGGGTGAAGGGTCAGTGAAGGAGAGGAAGACCCTCAATCAGCTGAATTGATACTGTGACTGCTGCAATGATCTCTTGTGTGTCAGGAAGTGTGAGGATGGCACAGGATAGAACAGAATTCAGATCTTCTGTTCATAGGGTTGCTATGAGTCATGCTAAACTCATCGGCACTTGACGACAACAACAACACTAGCAACATTCACCCACTCACACCTACACTCACTAATTCACTGTCCTCAAATAGAAAATGACTCACAGCTGGCCTTGTGACAGGTTTTCAGAGACATGGGAGATCACCCATCTTTCTTCCAAGGAACTATTGATGGATTCTTACTACCCGAGAGATGTCACTTTTGGGTTAACAGTGGAACTCCCATAGGGAGCATGGTAGCAGATTTCAAAATAATGAGATTCTTGGGATGTCTGGTTTCATTTCATTTCTTTTCCCACCCATATCTCTGGAGCCTTAGCAGATAAAGAGTTGCACTGCGAGCCCAAAGAAAGGCAGTTCTAAACCACAAGCTGCTCTGAGGGAGAAACAGCTATAAATTGTTTCTTATTTGCTCTGAGAAGGAGACATGAGCATTTATACAGTCTCTCTGTAGTGAAAGAAAAAAATTCCTGGAGTCAGAGTGGTTAAAGAATGTATTGGAGATAGGACCAAACTTAGAAGGCCTAATCTGTGTTATAAATAGGCTAGCAAATACAGCCAGAAGTGCACAACATCAGGAGACATTACATCAAGAAATGGGACCTTCTAAATATTAAGTTCCTGTGTGCATAAAAAACTTTTCCCAATAGCATGAAAAGAAAACCTATCCACTAGAAAACGTATTTGAGAATGACATCTCAGACTAGGGTCTCTTCATGACAGCTTACAGGATCCTACGGAGCCTCTACAAAAAGAAAAAAAAAGCCCAATAACAAAAAGAAAGCAAAACAACCCCCCCCCAAAAAAAAACCCCCAACCAACTTGTAACCCAATTATGAAGTGGGCAAATGATTTTGAAAGACTTTCTCCAGAGGAAGACATTCAGATGGCCAACAGACACATGAAGAAATGCTCAAAATCACTGGCGGTAAGAGAGATGCAAATAAAAAGTCACAGCAAGATACTACCTCACTCCGGTGACAGTGAAAGTTTAACATGACAGTGAGCAATAAATAATGTTGGAGAGAATATGCGGAGATTGGAATTGTCACACACTGTTTGTGGGATTGTAAAATGGTACAACCACTCTGCAAGGCAGTTTGGCATTTCATAAAAAAAAAGCTGAATATAGAGATTCCATACGAGCCAGCAAATCCTCTGTAGGAATATAACCTGAGGGAAAGAACTGAAATACAAATGTTCTTAGCAGCATTATTCACAATCACAAGACCATGGAAACAGCCCAAATGTCCATCGACAAACAACTGGATTGAGAAATTGAAGTACATTTACACGGTGGAACACTATGCAGCACTCATGTGACATGACGTAGGGTAGAGAACATTATGCTGAGCTAACTAACTTAGGCTCGTGAGGACAGATATTGCATATGACCATTATTGTATAAAAACAGAAGAAGGTTAACTAGTAAAATAGTAAAATGAATAGTGTATAGCTATCCAAAGAAGGAAGAGGAGAGGGGGGAAAATCATAGGATCTCAGAGTTTGGTGGATAGTGGGAGAAGGTGGAGGGATCAGGGAAGATCTAATAGGGATCTGAAAAGATGGGAGTAATAGTGGTCATTAATCAATGGTGACTTTATATAAGACACAATTTTGGGAATGATCATAAGAAACAGAATGAGAACTTGAAAAAAATTGTAAAAATCATTTGTCTGCTAGATAAACAGTCACAATTTGAATCCACTGAGCACTTTAAGGGAGCAAGATGGGACAGTCTGCCTCTGTGAACATCGGCAGCTTCAGAAACCTGTAAGCAGTTCTGCTCGTCCTTTCAAGTCTCTGTGAGTCTCAGTGGGAATGGATGGTGGGATGCTATAAGGATTCCTCCCCTCTGCTCCCCTCCCCTCCCCATGAAGCCATTATCCTCTGAGGCCCCCAACCTCACACAGGTACCCCTGTCTCACGTTTTTGTGATATGTTCTTCCACAGCTGGCTTTAGAACTCAAGTTTTAATTTTTGGGTTTTGATCATGAAAAATTTCTGAGGATTTCAGAAAATCTCATGATTGTTCCCTGCTCTCAGTTTTCCTCTTATTTCTGCTGTCGTTGTTGGATGGCACTGAGTCAGACCTGCCCCATAGCTGACCATTCAGTGGGTTATCAGGGAAGGTGAATGCATGGGAGGGCATTGCCCAGCCTTCTCCCACAAAGCAGCTGGTGGATTCGAACCATGCGCTTTTCTCTGGCATCGCAGCCTAGCTTCTTATCAGCTAGAGTTATTTTCTTTTCCTTTTCTTTTTAGCTCAGCTAAAAATATAGAAGATATTTTCTCCCAAACTCTCTGGGTGTTTACAATAGACGGTGTTTCAGATTATTAGAATTTACAGACTCACCTATAACATGTATTTTTCCTTTTTCATTTTCTCTACTTCAATATTCCTATCCCTAATTCTCTGACGTAAAATAAAGGCTAATGATAGGTCCTGCTAGATCAAAACTGAGAGGATGGGCCAATCCCTGAGAAAGAACATCATGCTTGAAAAAGTGGAAGGTCAGGGAAAGAACGGAAGACCGTCATGAAATGGATTGATGCTTAGATTTGGAAGATGACAGGATTAGGCGGTTTGGTTCTGCTGTACGTAGATACAGTCACGATGCGTTACGGCCAACACGTATCAAGAGATTGAAAATCCCCCAAACACATTTTGAGGGGAAATGCATTTTCCCAACAATAATTCGAGCACGTATCTGTAGAAGAATCCTATGATCTGAGTAGGGGAGTGTCAGGAAGCTTGGTGGGGCTGACTGGCTGCTGCTCCTGGAGGTCAGGCCCTGGACCCGTGTCTTTTCTCTGAGAGGTGAACTCTGGGGATGTTGTTCTTTTTCTCCTCCATAAAGTCAGGCTGCCATGCTGCTCCAGCCCAGTGCTTTACACACATCCTCTCCCAGGAGAAATGCGAGAGGCAGTCTGGAAAAACACCGGGGTTATGTACCTCCAAGCCTGCTTACACAGGATGCCAACAAATGGCAATGTTTTATCATGACTCTACAGCCCGGAGCCCCGGGGGCAGCAGGAGGCGTCGGCCCTTTGGTGTGGCACATGTCACCGGAGCTTCACCCCCCATTAGCTGTGCTGTTGTTTGTGATTGTTAAGCTGTGTGTCTAGCCGTGTGTCACATTCTTGACTTGGACAAGCGTCCATTAGTAAGTAGCATCTGAGTGCCATGAGTCATCGAAGGCCCCGCTCTTGGAAAAATAAACACTGCACATTCGACTGAGATTAGAGCCACTGAGCGCTGGGAGGCTGGAAGCTGTTTCATGTACAAGGCTGTTTCTGTGATTCATCAAGGTCGTTTGTTTTTACACAGCCCCACCACCATCAATAACCAAAAATTCAAACTCCTGGCCGCCCCGTTGGTCCTGAATCATTGTAACCCTGTAGGACAGAGTCAGGCTGCCCATCAGGTTCCCAAACTGTCATCTTTATGGGCAGAAGGCACTGGGCAGTGGAGGGGTTAAAGCACTTGGCTTCTACCCTTGTGGTCAGTGGGTTCAAACCTTTGCATCCATTTGACAGGAGGAAGATGTGGCAGTCTGCTTCCACAAAGATTACAGCCTTGGAAACACTACAGGGTGTGCGATTCTGACTGTAGGGTCCTTAGGAGTCACTGGGACTTAACGGCAGGGAGTCAGGTTTTGCTGTCCTCTTTATGGAAGGAGTTAAGCAGTCAATGAAAATGGCAACGCAATGTTCAGATCTCAGTGAATCGGGATAAACTAGGATTTGACAACACATTGATATACTGGACAAGCACAATAACATCGCTCCTTCCTCCCAACACTTCCCATTCACAAACCCAGGCTGAGCACTTGACAGGGACACAGGGGAGAGTGACAGGACAGTGTGAGCCCCACAGAGTAATCTATCTGGAATCTTAACAGAACCTATTTCAGGGTTTTAGGTAAAAGCAAGTGTTTGAAGAACTAGTGGCCCGGTGATTAAGCGTAGGGTTGCTGACCAGAAGAAAGACTAGCAGTTGAGACCCACTCAGGACTTTATCAGAAGGACACATGGCCTTTCACTCCTTCAGCAAATGCAGGGGGTCACTATGAGTCTGATTTCACTTGAAGGCACTTGTGGCTTCTTGTTGTTATGTGCCGTCGAGTCACTTGCGACTCATAGCGACCCTATGTACAACAGCCCTAAACTCTGCTTTGTCCTGTGCCAATCACACTGTCTCTGACACTCCCATCCCGATTACCCCAGTCACTGAATCAATCCACCTCATAGAGGGCCTT
>NW_006399798.1:10703279-10705858 GCF_000299155.1 Elephantulus edwardii | reverse complement strand
TATTTGTGTTTCTCTTTTCCATCTTTCTGTCCCTTTTTTTTAAAAAAAAAAAAAAAAGAGGCAACTTTCTGGCATTTCTTCCAGGAAGAAAAGGACATAAGGGTCCCAGGCACTGCTGGGAGGTAGGAAGGAAAAGGGACGGGAGCATCTTCACAGGCCATGTGCCCCAGGCCACAAAGGGTCATACCTACGTAGTCAAACAATCAAGGGTCAAAGGGGAAAAAGCAGATGAGGACCACAGACTCCCAGAACGCCATGCCTTCTCTTCAAACCTGACTCAGAAAGCAGTTTTCTATGAATGTGGAGTCCTGAGCTGGGTTCTTTTATAAACACTCTTCTCAAGTCTCAGGCCTGTGGGAGGTGTTTTGGGTGGGAGGCTTGGCCATCAAACAAGATTTTATTGAATATCCCCCTTGTTGTTGCTATAATAATCCGCATTGATATAAACCATGCTCTATAAAGTGTCCCAATACACATCCACTGGGCAGCGCCACCGGGCAGGCTCAAGCCGAAACTCCTCGGGCCATAAAACCGAGACCACCAGACACACGGTGCCATTTATTTCCCTATAATGTGCTTTCTCTCTTTAGGTAGATTTTTCTCGTGTTGAAAGGGAACCTCTGGTCAAAAGTCAGCAAGCAACGTTGCAGAGAGCTTTGATAGTCAGTGAAGTGAATCATGGCTGCACATGGCCGTCGCATGCACCGATGGAGCTTCTTGCTGGGCGGACCTCCCTCTAAGAGCAACTTCTGGTCATCAGTCAAACGGGCCCCCAACGAGCTCTGCACAGCCAATGGTTTCACCAGCTCCACGGTGGCTGGTCCCCAGTTGCCCTTTTCCACAGGTATTGCTAAAGCAAATAGCAGACGGTATTTACTGGGTGTGATGCTTTCAATCACATTAATCTACCCAGTAAAAAAATTTATGACCAATAAAAATTCCACCATGACATGGCTGATTGGAGGGGAGGCTGCGTGATGGAAACACAAGCCACGCCTCTGGCCTTAGCTAGACTGTCACAAAGCCTGGAAGGAAGTAGGAGCCAGGGAAGAGAAAGACAGAAAAGTCTCTGGGGTTGTTAAAACCAACTCAAGGGTAGATGGATAAAACTCTTCAATTGTTTCCCAAGTCCGAGCTCTAGAGGGTGATTGACTGAACAACAATGTTGAAAAGCTACATGGTGAAAGTAGCTTTCTCTCTGCTTTCTTTAACTTTGCTCCCATTAGAGAATTTCCCTAGTTTCTTGCGAGTTCTATGATGACATGGTTGTTTATTCATAATACATTAAGTATGTATAAATGCAAGCAATTTCTAAAAGAGCTAGAAGGATGCCTTGGCAGAGACTCCCTCTGGTTTGGAACCAATGTCAAATGCAGTTTCAAATTGCTGTCTTTCTCCCACTTGACTTGCACATGGTTTGTGCAGCTCCAGAAGGGCAATGACTAAGCTCTATTAACCTTTGTGAGTCATTCCTCCTCTTCCTGATCCAGGGGGACACCAGGACTCTCAAGTACACACTCTCCAAGTCCTACTGTTCCATGGCGTCTTCCTTGAGTGGGCAACTGATCCAATTATTTTTTAATGATCCCAGACCACACATGGAAATGGAGTTGTTATTCTAATGCATTTACGTTGGACGTCCTGCCACTGGGAGTGAATACCTGATTAGCGAATTGTGGCTAGACCTTCAAGTAGCTTATTCAATATCCATTATCCCACTCCCTCTTTGTAATAGAACCTCACATGTAATCCATGTGGCCAAATGCCCAGCCAGAAGACTTTATTTGCAAAATCCCTTGTTGCTAAGTGTGGCCAATGAGATAGAAAATGACATTTTTGTGGGGCTTTCAAAGTTTTATAAGAAACAGACAAAGAGTGGTCTTCTCAAACTTGTTAGTGGGCTTCTCAAACCCTTCTCAAACTCTCCTCTATTTCTTGCTTAGAGTGAAGGTTCAATAGCAGGAAGTTTAATACTTAACCTGGACCAAGGTGAGCTTGAAAGTGCTTTTAACCATCATGCTTTAGCGATGGAGGAACAGAAAGATAAAGAACGATGAGACCGAGACCGATCTCTGTTGGCTGGAGGCACAATGTGACCTCCACGGTGCTTTCTTTTGCGAGAAGAGCAACTTCTGTCACACCAGCTCAAAATTCCTTATCAGAATCAGTACCCTAGGAAGCTAAAAATCTCTCTCCAGAATCCCCCTTTCTCAGCTCCTGCCCTCAATGAGTAATGATTCAGTTCACCTAGAGAGGGGGATCATCCTGCTTGAACATGTTTATGGTGATGGGCCATTTCCTGCAAAATGCAGCCCTTTACACTCAATGCCTTAAATATAACAATGCTCGAAAGCATTTGCTGAATCATTACCGACTGCATGAGACAGTTAGTAGGTTATTGGTTTGATAACTAGAAAGACGATGGTTTTGAAGCAGACCTCTCATTTATTTTTTTTTTATTTTATTAGTTTTAATGAACATTTACAGGGATTTTGGGTTTTAATTGTCCAATTGCCACAGTGCTTGTCAAAGTCAGTTCTGATTAATCTCCTTTGTCGGTGTGTCCTTTGCCATTCCCT
>NW_006399798.1:10685135-10702379 GCF_000299155.1 Elephantulus edwardii | reverse complement strand
CAACAGTGAATCAGGGTTCCAGTTTCTCCACAACCTCGCCAGCATTTGTTGCTTGCTGTTCTGTTAAATTTTGCTATTTTGACTGGGGTGAGATGATTAACAACAGGCTGTTAGGCATATAGTTAGATTTGATTCCCAATGTTTGTGATAATGAAGTGAGCAAAATGATATTATCCTAGTAAAAGCACTGACAAAATGGCAAAGTATGTATTTAAAGCAAACCTTCTGTCTTCCACTTACTTCTTAGTTTGGAATTCCAAGTTTGGAGTTTAATGTTCTCTTACTTCAGCCTTACAGACAAGTTCTGACAAAAAGCATTTGGTAAACCATTGTGTTTCCCCAAACCTGCTTCTCCTTAGCGTATCCTCACCTTCTCTCCCTAATGTCCCTCTTTCTACGTCACAATTACATGGAGATATCAGTATAAAAAAATAAAAATAAAAAACACATGTACTCAGCCTGCCTTGACCAGCTATAAATTTTTACTAAATGTGTTACTTAGTAAAAGGGCACCAGAAAAAAAATAGCAGCCAAAGAGGATCCAATTCATTCTCAGCCCAGCAGCTGTTTTTCTTCCAAGGTTTTTTTGTGGGGTTTTTTTAGGGGGGTGTTTTTTTGGGGGAGCTGGTTTTTTTTTTTTGGTTGTTTTCTTTTTTTGTTCTTTTCCCTTTAGATCTAAGGCTTGGCACCCTTTCAGGCTGAGGCACATGGTTGCCTCTGCTGATTTTGATGGTAGTGCCCACTACAGAGAAATTATCAAGTGTTCCTGGAAGTCACTCTGAAATAATATAAATCAAAACCATGGTGATCAAGTCAAATTGTGACTTATGGTCTCCCTGTTCCAGAGGGTTTGCCATGGCTGTTAACTTTTAGAAGCAGATTGTCAGACCTTTGAACAGTCAATCTTTTGATATTAGTTAAATTCTTAACTGAATGAGTCATTCAACGACTCTCTGAAATCACATATTATTGCTAAGTCACTCTGCAGGTTAGTTGGGCAATCTCTCGGGTGACTTTTACAGTCTCAGACACACACTGGGGGGCCAGCTCTGAGTCAAGGGTTCTGACTTGACAGCAATGAGAGAGTTATTAATACTCAGGAGTCCTCCTGAAGTAAGGGTTGAAACTTTCACCTGCTAACCAAAAGGCTGGCAGATCAAATCTACCAGCTATTCTGTAGGAGGGGGAAATGGGGCAATCTTCTTCTGTAAATACTTACAGCCATAGAAACCCAATGGGGCAATTCTACTCTGACTCCCAGTCTCATTAAGAGTGGGAATTGACTCAGGATATGTGTTTTGGTTTTCACATTTAGTAATGTGAAAGTGGAGAGTGCAATCCACCACTTAGAGGTGAAGGGTTAAAACATAGCTATAGACAGTGCTAGGTGCTTCCCAACAAATGGGAAATGCTTGTTTACATAAAACAAAGAAGACTTGAAGCATTTCTTGATGCTTCAGACTACATCCTTTAGTATGGATTTTCCCTCAGCATCAAGAAAACAAAAATCCTCACATCTGGACCAATAAATTACATCATGATAAACAGAGAAAAGGTTGGAATTGTCAAGGATTTAATTTGAGTAGGATTCACAAATCAACATCCATGGTAGTAGCAGGTAAGAAATCAAAAGGCATGTTGCACTAGCAAGGGTGTCAATTTAAAGATCAAGATGTTCCTGACCCAAGCCATACTAATGTCATTGGCTTCTTATGCTTGTGAATGTAAGAGAATGAATTAGGAAGACTGAAGAGGTGATAACTTAAAATTGCAGCGTTGGAAAAGAGTATTGAGTGGCATCATGAACTTTCAAAAGAACCAAATACCTCTCTTGGAAAAAGTACAGTTAGAGTGCTCCTTAGAAGCAAAGGTGGTGAGAATTTTATTAGAGGGTCCAGTCCATGGAGAAGCATCACTGTCTGTTCACCGGCAATGAACAGCGACACCCTGATGGGAGTAAGCACGATGGAGACACACCACTCCAGGAGCCATTCAGAGAGTCAATTCAGCTCAACTTAATTGGGGGCTGTATGCACTTATATATGAGCAAGTAAACAGGAAAACAGTATAAGGTGGGCTTGCAGATGTGGATTATGTGGATTGGATAGGAGAACCTGAGTCCCAGCTCAACAGATGCAGCAACCATCTTCACAGTTGGTGAACTTTCTCAGGTCGGTGTGGGCAAACACAGGAGAGCTTTCTCTACCCCATGTTAAAGGCCTTTGGAAGGCTTGTACTTATCTGGAGCTAGGTGATCTGTCCTGGCCAGAGGCCCTCCCTTCCTCCCCAACATTTCCCAACACAGAAGGACAACGTGCTTGGAAAAGTAGTCAGGGGAAGAGAGTAAGGCACTTGATGAGATAGGTTGACACAGTGACTACAACAATGGATTTAGGCACAAAGGAGATTATGAGAATGATGGGAGATTTAGCAGAGTTTCATTGTGTCATACACAAGGTCATTATGAACTGGAACAGACTTGACAGTACCTAAGAACAGCAGGTCTCTGATCCTCATTAATAAAGATGGACATTTAATGGGATGGATGGCTCATGAGTTTGTTGCAAGGATTAATCAGACAACCTTTAAAGACAACACACAGAACGATGACTGATTTATTGAGAGAATAGAATAGAATGATGCGTAGTGTATTGATCACTCCAATATTGATTTCTGCAATTGCCATCATTGTGACCCTTCTGATACTAAATAGACAATTATGCCTCGTTGTCAAATGAACTCGGAGAGCTTTCACCCACATTCTACCCCAAACAAGAGTTTCTTGTCACAACTTACAAGAAGACCTCATCAAAACACGCCTCTTCTTGTCCCCCTGGCAACATCCCAGGGGGAATGGAACAATGCATTGGAGTTTATGAAAGTTTATGCATATCTTGAGACAAGAGGTGACTCATAACTGACCCTCCAGTGGGTTTCTGAAGCAGTACATTGCGTAGGAGGAGACTGTTTGTATTTGTTCCTCAGAGCCCTGGTGGATTCAAATAGCCTGAGAGACGTCACCTTGGGCTTAGCAGCAAATTTCCAAACAACTATGCCACCAGAGTCTGCATACATCTCATATATCATCTCTGAAATGTTATTTTCATTGCACTTAGGTCTAAAACTAGTAGAAGAGTAAATATTCTTAATAGATAGACCTGAATTTGAAACCCAACTCTGCTAGTCTGCCAACATATGACCTTGGCTGGGGCAAATCAAGTTCTATAAATTCAAGCTACAATGCCAGCCCTTCCTGTGTTCAAGAAAGTGAGCTTAAGTGTGCCAAATGCCTAGTACCTAGTCTTTAATACACCAGTCACAGAAGGTATGCGCGCTCTCGCTCACTCTCTCTCTCGCTCGCTCTCGCTCACTCACTCTCTTGCTCGCTCTCTCTCTTGCTCGCTCGCTCTCTCTCATTCACTCTCTTGCTAGCTCTCTCCACTAAGGTTTTCTTCTTATTTCCTTGTCCACCAACAGACATCTGGCCCTACAGGGAGAGTTCGAAGGTCTTGATGATGGGGAAATCAGGAATCTAGACTGAGAAGGAAAGGAGCCAAGTGGCACTGGAAAGGTGAACACTGAAGCAGTCTGCTTTGTTTATGCTCCCTTGCCAGTCCTAATGCGAGTTTCTGCCTGGCACCTCACTGCTGTCTGGAGGTAGTACTTGAGGAACCACACCCAAGCCTGGGAGCCCATCACAAACCACCAGCTCTTGCAATAACAGTCCCCTGAGTCTTTGTATTTCTTAACCCTCTGACATAGGAAGTATTCAAGGGAAACACCCAGATTAGCCAAAATTATCTCTAATAAAGGCTTCCAACCCTGCAATTTTGGGGCATTTGGAATCAAGACACTTCACCTTCATGCCTTTCAAAAACATTTTACAAACATTTATATGCTATATTTCAGAACAAGGGGGGGGGGAAGAAAAATTCTCCACATGTTTAGGGAATTCTCTTTTCCCCTGGAGTAACAGTATCAAGGGCTCATAGCCAGTCTCCAAGGAATTTGTCTCCCTACAAAGAGTAAATGGTGTTTATAACATTTGTTTACTGCTAACATTCAGCAATAGTGATCATAACCACGTTCAGGAATCATGAGGAGTAAAGGGTCTTGAACGACTCTCACACTAGCAATCGCCCCTCTGATTTCCCAACCTGGAAACCCCCAAAGCATCTCTGACTTTGAAACTGAAGTCTTTCCTTTGGAGCCCTGACATCACTTACTGGGCGTTGCCTAGAACAAAGTGGTCTGTTAAGCAATTGCCTAAACCCAGTTCTGGAATGAAGTCTGCAGATTCATTAGTACCACTTGAGACAATCACCCTGAAATCGCCATCCAAGAATGAGAAATCACCTCTGGCTATTGAGTGATGACAGGGGTGGTCCATTTAATTCTCAGCAACTTAGGGGGACATTGGGCTTGCTTTCTTTTTCTCCAGCCTAGCTTTGGGCAGTACCTTATTCTCCATATTATCAGCGCAGCCAAAAAGACCAGGTTGAAAAGTCTTGGGAGTACTAGGTGCACATGAAATGCCTTTTCTTGGAAATTGCCATTTCTCAAAACTAATGCTATTCAAGATAATAAGGGATGGATTTTGGAGATAAAAGTCCCTCTTAGGGTATGTGGATACAATCAGACCGATCTGATCTGGACATATTATTAGGAAACAGTAAATATCACTTAGTCAGCAGGGATTTGGCTAATCAGTTCTTGGGTCTGCAATTTACCTGATGCTCACGTTGAGCTAATAGTTTGTCCTGCTCTACAAGTTCCTTCACATCAATGCAAGCTAAACATCAACCATGCTGCCAGGTTCTGCCTGGTTTGGGGGCACCAGTGACCACATAGCACACAATTTCCATCTGAAATCATAGCTTGGCCTTCAAGGCTGAAAGGTTTGCAAACTTCAGCAAAACTCTAGCCTGTCCTGGCCTTGGTGATGTATTGGCAGCAAAGGTTCCCCACAGCTGTGGCTGTTACAGCTGGGTGAGTGAAAAGTTTTGCTTTCTAAGCAGGTCCTAGTTATCCAAGACACTCAGATGCAGGAGGGGAGGGGAGGGGAGAGCAAAGGGATGAGGGAGACAAATGGGAAATTGCAAAATACTCAAAACTCTATGTCGACTCCTTTAGAACTATGATTTTCCTTTTCTAGAAATGAAAATTTCTGAAAATGTAGGTTGAAACTAACGTAGCTCTAAAGCCCTATTACCTTAGGAGCTCTGAAATTTGCTGTAAAAAATAACCGTTGCTTTTACCACAGTCTGGGACCATCCACAGGACTAGAATGCCAGCTAGTTGAGCATGTTATTTGTCATAAAAAAATTTTTAAAAAATTGGGCCATGGGAGAAAAGATTCCAGTACTTTCTTTGCTCTTGGTTTTCAGTGCATCTCTCCGGCACCAACTCTTTGTAAGGCGGTATGGTGGGAGGTAGGTGCCAGAAGGGTGGATTTGGTTTGGAGACATTCAGATGGAGACCCAAGGCTAAGCCAAGCCAATGCCCCAAATCTCTTCATTCTTATTAGAATAAAAGCAGAGACTGTTGCAGTTTAAAGAAGCAGGACTATAAAGAAAGAGAATATTTTAAGACTAACAAAGTGTTTTTCATGTTGTAAGCCTGGAGCATTGACATAATTCACCATGTCCCTACTAAAGCTGTCAGAAGATGTCATGGTGGTGTGCTGTTGCTGCTGTTAGGTGATTTCGAGTCAATCACAACTTATAGCAACCCTATGAAAAACAAGCTGAAACCTTGCCCTATCCAGCGCCGTCCTCTTGATTCCATCATGTTCTAGATCACTCTTGCTTGTCCAGTGCATTTCCATCTCTTTGAGGGTCTGCTTTTCTTCTGCTGAGTCTCTACTCCAAGGGCTGTATCTTTTCCCAAGGACTGACCTCTCCTGACAACATGCCCAAAGCATGTGATAGGAAGTTTTCACTATTTCACTATTGCCCTTTGGGTAGTCGTGGCATCTAGTACTTTTCTCTAACCCAGAAGTTCAAAGGCATCGAGTCTTCATCTGTCATCTGCCTTCAGCGTCTGACTTTCAGATGCAAAGGAAGGAATTGAAAAGGTCTTGGCTTGACTTAAGCACACTTTAATCTTTAAATTGATATCATTGCTCTTTAACATTAAACTGGAAGGCATCTTTTTGTGTATCATCGAGTTGGAACCAACCCGTAGCTGACCCTCCAGCAAATTTTCAGAGGCGTTTAATCACATGGGAGGAGGCTGCCCATCCTTATTCCGTGGAGCAGCTGGTGGATTCAAACCACCAGGATTGCTGTGCAGTTTCCTACCACTGGGCCACCAGGGCTCCCACCGCTGAAAAGGTACAGTCACCACAAATCAACATATCCTTTTACAGCAGATCTAGGGATTCTCTCTGAGAATTGGCATTTCCAGGACAGGTATACTGAATCAGTATCTCCAATTTGACAAAAATCCCCAGGAGATTCTTCTAGATCTTTGGACGAGTCCTCTGTATTCCTGAGGCTCTATTAAAATGTAGGTTCTGCTACAGTACATCTGGGGTAGAAATGTACATTCTCAGCAAAGACTTGAGCTACAACAAACTGGTTCAAAGCACTACTCCCCTGCAACAGGTAGAAACAAGTAGTAATACTCTGGAGTTACAGCTATAGAAAGTGTTAACGGTGAGGATTACATGGGTGGCTGGGTTGCCAGATAAATACAGGTGTCTTGTATTTGTATCTGCTAAAGCTGGCAACTCTAAGTAAGGAGCAGTCGTGGAGTTAAGAGATACTGTAGACGCAATAGGAAAGCGTGAGTTGATCCCCAAAGAGCTGGGCTGAATCCCAGAGTTTTTCTCCAATTTTTCTCAGAGGTCTATGTAGGACAAAGATTACCTTTTATCACCAGTTATCAGTTTTAACCTGCTGAGTGATCACTTCCTACCTAGAAGTTGTTGTTGTTGTTGTTGTTGTTGTTGTTGTTGTGTTGTGTTGTTGTTATGTGCCTTCGAGTCGCTTGCGACTCATAGCGACCCTGTGTACAACAGCCCTAAACTCTGTTCTGTCCTGTGCCATTCGCACCATCTCCGATACACCCATCCCAAGTATTCCAGTCACTGAATCAATCTACCTTCTCTTCCCCTCCTGCATTGTCCCTCCACCCTCCCAAGCATGATGTCCCTCTCCAAGGACCAGTCCCTCCTTACAACATGTCCAAAGTATGTTAGACGGAGCCTCAGAATCCTTGCCTCCAAGGAGCCACCCGGTTTGACCCTTTCCAGGATGAATCTGTTTGTTTTCCTAGCAGTCCATGGTACTCTCAATACTCTTCTCCAGCACCACAGCTCAAAGGCAACAATTCTCCTTCTATCCTCCTAAGTCATTGTCCAACTCTCTGATGCATAACAGGTGATAGCAAAGACCATGGCCTGTATCAAACACAACTTAGTCTCCAGAGAGAAACCATTGCTCTTCAGTACTTTGGAGAGGTCCCTAACAGCAGACTTTCCAATCGCAATACGTTTTTTAATTTCCTGGCTGCTGGTGCTGAGAGTGTTGACTGTGGAGCCAAGCAAACTGAAGCTGTGAACAATCTCAATCTCTTCACCATCCATCCTGATGCTGCCAATTGGTCCAGTGGCAAGAATCTTTGTTTTCTTGACATTGAGCCTCAATCCATATTGGAGGCTGCAGTCCTTGGCCGCATAGAGGGAGATAGAAAGAAATCCCGACAGGCAAAGAAGAGGGACACCAAGGGACCTTGAAACCCTCTGCCCACATTTCAGGTAAACGTAGAGTCCCCAAGGCCATGCAAGATCCATTCTAGAAGTAGCAATGATAAATAGAAACTGTCCATTGGTGAACAGTGGTACCCAGGGCATGTGCCATAGCCGGCATACTGGAAGCTCTGAGCCTAACATGTATATTTATCTTGTTTATTTCATACCCCATATCACACTCTTGGAGTCACGGCAGCTCCCTCAAAAAAGGTTAATTGATTGACCTATTGATAGATAAAAGAGAAGGACAAAAATTAGCCAAAGTACATAAAGCTTCTAGTTTAAATGCTTTATTTCATGGCCAGATTTGGACAGGCACTTCACCATTTGGAGCACATATTTTTGAAACTACAACATACAAGACATTTTAGAACTTCGGTACCTTTTAAAATCCTACCCTGCTAACTGCCTCTCCGGCGATTATTCATGTTTCTATGTTAATGGACTCCACAAATCAATTTTTGGTTTTCCTCAGGGAACACGGTCACAAGTGGCTATCATCCCGCTCATCCTACCCCTGCCTCTCTTACAGAGCCAAAGTTATAAATACAGAATACCAGCACTACAAGGCTGCCTCCCCCCCATTTTTATCTCCCCCAACGTGTAATGGATTTCTCTTCTCACAGTGTTAAAAGGACCCATAAATCATTGGGTTACCTTCTGATATGAAAAAGTCTTTTCACTTGAAATCATTATTGTTTTAGCAAATTGCAAAAAGAAAAATACAAAAGAGCAAATAAATCAAGGAAAAATTACAACAAGTTTTTATGAAGTATGGGTGGAGTGGAAAAAGTGATGCTGGCTTAATTACCCACACTGAGTCATAAGATGCAGGAAGCAGAGGCTTTAAAAAGTCCAATTGGCCGTGTTTTATATACACATGCACACATACACATATATTTTAAGGTGTTAATTTCCATCGCATCATACCGTGCTAAGTTACCATGTAAAATACTGCCCAAGTTTGACCTCCATGTGAAATGCTGAAATCACACTTTCTTGGAAGGCCTCACTGTCACGCAATATGTTCTCTGCAGAGTCAGTCAGGAGCATCTCTGAACAGGTAGAAGATGGCTCAAGGTGTATATATGTCAGAGTGTGTGGGGAGAGACAGACAGACAAACGGGCAGAGAGAGAGCAATATCAAGCTATGTTTGTTATGTGACCTTGAGTCAGAACCAACTCCTAGCTGACACTCCATGGGTGTTTTCAGAGACAGTGAACTGCACAGGAAGATATTATCCATCTTCCTCTGGAGAAGAAAGGAGTAGATTTAAACCACATGCCCTCGTGTTGGAAGCATAGCTCCCCTAAAATCAAGGTGTATATATATATCAAGGCATGGGAGATCTGGTGGCCTAGTGCGTAAGGAGTTATGCTTCTAACCCCCAGGCAGCTCCATGAGAGAAATATAATAATCTCTTCTCTGTCATTTATTGCATCTGAACCTGCTAGAGAGTCAACTACTAATTGACTCTGACTCAACAGTAGGTAACAATAAATACACACACACACACACACATACACACACACGAAAGTCTAGTGGCCTAGTGAGTAAGGCGTTGCTTTGTTAATCCAAAGGCCATTCAAATCCACCACTTGCTCCTTGGGAGAAAGATGAGCAATCTCTTCCCATGCTACTTACAGCTTCTGACAACCTGCGGGAGCATCAGCGATGAGTCAGTTCTCACTCAGCCTCATGTAACAACAACTTCTCAGGGTGTATATAAATGGATATATGTATCTAACCAGAGAAAGAAGGATAAGTATCTGATATGTTTATGTTTCCCTGATATCTTCAACGTCTAATCTTTACCTGTTGTCATTACCTGAGGTTTAAGCACCTAATGCCTACAGAATGACAAGAATGATGAAACTTCCTCTCACACACTTTGGGAATGCTTTCAGGAGAGGCCAGGCTTGGAGCAGGATTAGGGTGTTAGAACCCTAGAAAATTGCCTTTATCACCATTCCATTAGGCCCTACTTGGGAGGCATAATCTCCATGTATCTTAACTGCAGACACATAGTCTTGCAAATCATCAACAGTTGTGGGACTAATATAAGAGAGTGCTTTCCACACTAAAAAAATGGCAATGATGGTAGTGAAGTGATTTTGAAGAGACTGTGACACTGCTATGAAGAGACTGTGGCAAGGTGTAACTAGAGGAACCCTGGAAATAAAGGCCACTGCTAAAGGTTGTGCCTGGTGTTTGATTGAATGAAAAGTTACAGTTAAAGGTTTTGCTTGCTGGATGATTAAAGGATAAGTTGACTTGTAACTGATCTGAGAAAGTTTGCTGGATGATTGAGGAAATTAGAGGCTCCTTGCATTTGTGCTGTTGAATTGAACCTGGACTTTTACTAATTGAGATATTGTGCCGTATTAATCTGGTTTGGGACTGCTGGGCTTCCATTGTGAGATATTCCTTGCCTCTCCCAACCCCCAACTTAACACTGAAGGAAACCTGTCATGAGGCAAATAGCCTTGTTATTGTTGTTGTTATAGTTATGTGTCTTCGAGTTGCCTGCAACTCATAGTGACCCTATGTACAACAGCCCTAAACCCTGCTCTGTCCTGTGTCAATATTATTGTCTCTGACACACCTATCCTCATTACTCCAGTTACTGAATCAATCCACCTCATCAAGGGTCTTCCTCTCCTGCACTGTCCCTCTACCCTCCCAAGCATGACATCCTTCTCCAAGGATTGGTCCCTCCTTGCAATATGTCCAAAGTATGTCAGATGAAGTTTCAGAATCCTTGTGTCCAAGGAGCAACCTGGTTTCACCCTCTCCAGGATGAACGTGTTTGTTCTCCTAACAGTCCATGGTATATTTAATACTCTTCTCCAGCACCACAGCTCAAAGGCATCATTGTCTAATAACATCGTCACAGTCAAACCATGACTTTGAATGTAGAGTAGGAAAACCGCCTTTCCTATTTTTGTTATTGTTATATACTGATAAGTCAGAATCAACTCATAGCTGCCCCTCCAGTGTGTTTTCAGAGGCAGTCAATTGTGCAGGATGAAATTTCCTACCTTCCCTTATGAAGTAGCTGGTGAATTCGAGCCACATGGCTTTGGGTTGGCAGCACAAAAGTATTTAAAAACAGAATACAAATAGGTATAGAGAGGTAATTGGAAGTTTGCGAACAATGTTTTCTGAATTGTATTAGGTCACTAAACAGGGATGTGATTTTAGAGGTCAAGGTCAGAATGAAAAAGGAAGGTGAGAGAAACAAATCTGGCCTTTAGAACCTTATTTTACGATAACCAAGTAGATTTTGGTGTTTATCTATCCTTGTGGTGCCTAAAAGAACATGATGTCAATTGAACTGGTTGGCTATGGGGTTTTTAAGGAAGTTGTCTTTTGCAAACATTATCCTTGTTAACCACACGGTCATACTCCAAGGTAAATCACCAAACCACATAAAACTAGTCAACTTTCAAGAGTAGACTATGACGAATCACCGAACATTGACTTTGGGATGACTGACATGACATAATAAACAAACATAAATAAGTTTAACTTTTATAGTCTGACGTAGTGTCTTTTCTCCCAGGGATTTCTGAGCAAATGTCAATAATTCGAGCAAAATGACCACAAATTGTTTCCCTGTCCATACATTGAAAATATTTTTTAAATTTTTAATTTAATGGGGAAAGCAAAACTGTTTTATTCCCTGAGTCCTGAGCAGTTTAAGCTATCTGTGGCAAAGGCTTGCTGGCATTATATCATGTCGTTGTTGTTCTTGTTATGTGCCATTGAGATGAGCATGACTCACAGTGACCCTATGAGCAAAAGATTTGAACCTTCTTGTGTCCTCCACCACTCTCACTCCGCCTCACACTTCCTGACAAACAAAAGACCATTACACCAGTCACCGTGTCAATCCACCTCGTCGAAGGTCTTCCTTTCCTTTGCTGACTTTCCACCCTTCCCAACATCATGTCCCTTTCCAAGTAATAGCACCTCCTAGCAACATGTCCAAAGTATGTGAAGTGAAGCCTCATCATTCTTGCCTCCATAGAACACTCCAGCTGTACCATCTCCAAGACATATCTATTCATTCTCTTGGCCAGCCACGGGATATTCAGTGCTCTTCCCCAATAGCATAGCTCAATAGTGTCAATTCTTTTTCTGCCATCTTTATTCATTGTCCAGGTCTCAGATGCATAGCTAGTGATTGGAAAGACTGTGACCTGAATCAGACATACCTTAGTCCTCAAACTGACATCACTACTCCTCAATATTTTGAAAAGTTCCCTAACTGCAGATTTTCACAGTGCAATTTGTCTCCGTATTTCCTGACTGCTCATACCAATGTTGGTAATTATGGATCCAAGCAAGGTGAAGCTGTTGACAGTTTCAATCTTCTCTCCATCTGTCATGACAATGCCTATTAGTCCAGTGATAAGAATGTTTGTTTTTTTTATATTGAGACGCAATCCATACTAAAGGCTGCATTCCTTTATCTTCTGCAACAAGTACATCATGTCCTCCTCACTTTCAGCAAGCAAGGTTGTGTCATCTGCATAATGCAGGTTATTTATGAGTCTCCCTCCAATCCTGATGCCATACTCCTCTTCATAGAGTCCTGCTTCTTGGATAATTTGCTCAGCACACAATTCCTTCCCAATTCCAAACCATGCAGTACTCCCTTGCTTCATTCACACAACAGCCTCCTGATCCAGGTATGAGATACAATACATACAACATGCAAATTTCTGTCCACAGAATGAAGATGTCATTGCATAATCTCACTAAAATGTAAAGGACACTCTTATTTTGGAGATGAGACTAAAAGGTCAAAGAATATTTCAACCTTCAGGAGATTTATAATGTCAGTAATCTATTGCCTAAAAAACAAATATCTATCTAAAGCCCTTAAAACTTAGGATCACTCACATAGAGCACCCCAGAAAGAAGTTATTCTCACTGTTCTTTATCTTAAAAATATACTTTAATCACATATCTCACATTTTCTTTGATTTACTGACTTCTTCTTCTCCTCCTCCTCCTCCTCCTTCTCCTTCTTCTCCTCCTCCTCCTTCTCACCATTCTCCTTCCTGTTCTCCCTTTTCTCCCCCCTCTTCCTCTTCCTCTTCTTCCTCTTCCTCATCTTCGTCTTCATCTTCTTCTTCTTTTTAATGAAAATTTACAGAGACTTTGGATTTCCATTCATTCATTGTTGCACTTTCCTCCCTGCCCACCCCACCCCCTATTTCATTCTCCTCTTTGAAAAGCAAAAGAAAAATTCTTTCACTGTTGTACAGTTCTTCCCCTGAAGTCCACTCCAATATGCAACCTTCATTCTGGACTCCTGTCATGACAATAATACCTAATCATATATCCCTTTTAAACAGTTCTCTCTCTCATCTGTTTCAATGCAGTTTACATAATTTATCCCATCATTCTCAGTCTCCCCCAACCCTGATATCAGTCTCGTTTTACAACAGTGGCACTCTGCAGTATTTGTCCTTTTGTGACTGAGATATTTCACTCAGCATAATGTCCTCCAGGGTTAATTTACTGACTTTTAATCAGTCTATGAAATACATTTTGTAAACTACCTGTTATTGTTCTGCTCTACCTCCTAGCTGACCCTCCAGCTGGTTTTGAGAAGGCAATAAATCACACAGGAGGAGATTGTCCATCTTCCTCTTGCTTACCAGCTGGTGGAGTCGAACCATATGCCTTTGGGTTGACAACATCTCTCTTTACCACTAAGCCTATCAAATCCATACGCACTACCGTCATACTGTCAAGCCAATTCTATGTCATGGTGATTCAAGGCTGCAAGCTTCATGGAAAGAGATCACCCATCTTTGTCCTGCGAAAGAGCTGATGTGTTCAAACTTCTCTTCTTTCCATTTGTTGTTCAACACATAATGCACATTTGCTACCAGGGCAAACATTTGTTTATTTGTTGAAAGTTTGAGCGACACCTTTTATATTATACAAATTTGTTGTTAAGAATTACAACTGTGCAAAATTTTGAAGATGAGAGAAGTTTAAAGAAAAGTTAAGTTTGAGCTAAAAAAAAGAGATCTTTTAAAAAATAAGTCTGTTGTCGTTTAAGGGGACATGCATGTTTAAAAAAAATTATAAAAACCATAATTTAAGAAGACTGAAAATTACTGGCATTTTTTATCCTTTTTGGGGTTCTAATTTGAGTGAAAATTTACAAAGCAAATTAGGTTTTCATTCAATCATTAACATAAATTTTGTTCTATAACCTGAATTTCAGCACTCACATTACAAGCACACTTTCCTTTTCTTTCCCTACAAGTCTTGCTTCCATTACTCCTCTCTGTGTCTTCCCTTTCTTTAACGTTAACTGTACTGACCATCCTCTGATTTCAGATTAATGTCTCACTTTTAAAGAAAACACTCTAACAAAGGTAGAGGAGAGATTGAACTAAATATTTTCAACTAGAAATAAAATCTAGGATCAGTCACTGGCAAATTTTTTGTTATTAAAAATACATTGGTAATTTTTTTTATTTAACCATTTGTTAAATTCTCATTTTTCTAATAGAAGAACAACATTTGGGGTGAACTTTTTAAAATTTTTTTTGGGGGGGTGAACATTTTAAAGAATAAAAGTTATCATTAACTTTGTGGAAGAGGCATAGTCCATTACAGTGGAAGAGACAAATGGTAAAGCCAAATACATGAGGAAATTGAATTCTATACAAAATCAGTTATCAAAAGTTGGTGAAAGGTGAGGTTAATGAGATCTTCATTAATTAATAAGTTTATTAATTAATGAGTGCAAAATAATGATTTCAAAATACGAGATTCATTCTATTGTCTATTCAGAGTCTAACGAAATTTTATCTTAATGGTTTTCCCCCTTCTTATGTGATCGAAAGAATCTGAGTGGTCAAAAGAATTCTACAGCTAATCAACAGGTTAGCCCTTCAAACTCTTCAGCTGTCTGTCCAGTGAGAGGTGATAGGAGACTTCTAGAAAGACAACAGCTTTTAATAGGTGCCACTGAGTCAACCCTTACTCAAGGAGAGCCTACAGACCGCAGAAGGAAACCCTCCCTGACCCTAAGCCATATTCACAATCATTGCAGTGTTTGACTCCAATGTTGCCATTTCCATGTCAATCTTTTTTTAAAAGAGAAGTTCCTTTTTCAAAAGCATTCTACTTTATCAAGCATCGCTTTCTCCAAGAACCAGCCCCACTTGGATAGAAGTCAAACCATCTTTGTTTCTAAATAGCACTCTGATTGTACTTCCTGGAAGGTACATTTGCTGCTTCTTTTGGTAGTTTGGTGAGCTCTGTTGCCTGGTGGGCAAGAAGTTGTGCTGTCAACCCAAAGGCGGGCAGTGTGAATGCACTATCTGCTTTCAAGGGGAAAGACAGGCAATTGTCTCCTGTCTCATTTACAGCCTCTGAAAACTCACTGTCAGCTATGAACAGGTTCCAACTCAACAGCAATGAGTTGAGTTGAGTTGAGTTGAGTTGTTGATTTTGGTAGCCTACACTCCACTCTTTATTCTTTACCAACACTGAAATTCCAAAGCATCGATCCTTCTCTAGTATTTCTTAGTTCTTTTCTGACTCTCCTATGCATTTGAAGATTACATAAAGAGTCTTGTTATTATTGTTAGCTGTTGTCTAGTCAACTCCAATCCATTGCTACCCAATGAACAACAAATCCAAAGCTTGCCTGATGGAGTGTCCTCACAGTCTCCACTGTGCTTAACCCACTGTTTCCATCACTGTTTCAATATACCTTGTGGACAGTCAACCTTGTCTTCACTGAGTCTCCATTTCTTCAAAAACAGATTCCTTTCCTAAGGACTTGACGCTCCTAGTAGCATACCCACAGTATATGAGAAACGTCTCCCTCTGAAGAACTCGGGCCATGGATCTCCCAAGACATATTTGTGCCTTCGGCAGTCTACAGTATATCCAATACTCTTCACCAACACTGCAGAAGGCACCACTTTTTTTTTTTTAATTCAACTGTCAGAAGCAATTGAAAATACCATGGCTTGAGTCAGGTGCACCTTTGTCTTTACACTGACCTCTTTGCTCTTTAGAGCTTTAAACAGGTCTTTCACAACATATCTGCTCAATGTAATACACTTCTTTTATTTTATTTTGTAACATTTTTTATTAATTTTAATGAACATTTACAGAGACTTAGGGTTTCCAATCATTCACTGTTATACTTTTCTCTCTACCCACCTCCTCCCCTCCCAATTCACTCTTCTCCTTGAAAAGAAAAAGTAAACTCTTTCATTGTTATGCAATCCCTCCCCACCCCCAAATCCACTTTTAATTTTTCTAAGTTGCGACTTTAAGGAAAGTTTATCTGCAGGTTGGATTTCCCTTCGTTCATTGTTGCACATTTTCCTCCTGTCCGTCCCTTCTCTTCCCCCTTTCTCAGCCCACTTTGTAATGCCCCTCTTGTCCCAGGTTGTCAACTGTCATAACGTAAAACCCAGTTAGTTACAAGTTCCTTTCCCTGGAACAGATGAGGGGAAGGACTGTTTCGTTTTCGTCTGCTGCTTTCATGGTATTGATAGTGGAGCCAAGTAAAAGAAAAGCCTTGACCACTTCAACATTGTGGGACAGTTCTCTGGGCTACCACATTGTTATTCACTGGAATCTCCTGGATGGCAGAGTTTTCATTAGCAAATCCATACAGATAATCAGCTAAGGCCAAGTTAGAGAGCCCTGCATCTGTGACGGTTTGAATCCACCAGCTGCACTGAGAGCAAATGATAAACAATCCTACAGCTGACCGCCTCTGAAACTCAGGGGAAGGTTAGCTGTGTGTTGGTTCCAACTCCGAAGCAGCGGGTGGCCTAAGGAATAGTAAGCTGAAGCTATTTACGCTTCTCTCTCCATGTCCGGTGGAAACTGCGTGGGCCAGAGCTCCACGGGACTTCTCTGGTTTTCTGGGTTTCTTGGGGATTTTACCTTTTCCGTCACTTGTTGCGGTAGAAAATATTTCTGCTTCGTTGTCTGACGGGTGCTTTACCTGGGTTCTGGTGTTTGCAGAGTTTTCTGTGTTTTAATCTATTTTTTTTCACTATTTAATGAAAGAGTTGTCCAGTCCATTTCCTGCCCGCATTTCAAGAATGTCTGGCTTTAAAAGCAGCTGTAAATTCTAAAATAATGGCATGCATTCATAAAAAAGAGACCGGTGGCACAATGTGTAAGCACCTGGGTGCTGGCCTAAAGGAGAGAGATTTGATCTCACCCAGAGAACCCTGGGAGAAATGGTTTGGCCACCTGTTCCTGTAAATATGACAGCTTTGGAACCCCTATGGGGCGTCCTACTCTGTCATGTTGGGTCTCTATGAGTCAACATTGACTGAAAGGGCATTTCACAAACATTCATAAAACACCTCACAGCAATGTAAAAAAATATGAACATGATCAAATGAGCCTCTTGGATCTTATTTTTTTAAGTCACCAACTATGCATTACCCCTCCCTCCCTCCCTCCCTCC
>NW_006399798.1:10655749-10684870 GCF_000299155.1 Elephantulus edwardii | reverse complement strand
TCCCTTTCCTTCTCTTCTCCCCTCCCCTCCCCTCCCCTTCTCTCCTTCCCTTTCTCTCATTCTCTCTCCCTCTCCCCCCCCACTTTCTTCTTACAAAGCATCCATCAACTTTTAATACTGTGTTAATTTTGAACCTACATACCTCTCATTTAAATACTTTTGTATCTGGCACCTATAGGATAAAGAATGACTGCTAAATTAAAAGAACAAATTATTAAATACAGAAAACCCAAAGCCAGCCCAGAGGTTTTTATTTTAGCATTTTTGGAGCCCTCGTTAGATAATATTATAGCTTGCGTTCCCCAAAATAGTTCCAGTTTAGACCTCTTATCCTGGTATAACTATTAATAGTACTACTTTCTGCTCTCAAAAGGCCCTGGTTTGGAAAATAAATTATATAGCCACTCACCTTTAATCCCGACATGAGGTGTGGGTTAAGAATTCATGAAGCTAGTGTTTTATTTTTACAAACCAGTACTGTATTGAATGAAATACTAAATATTATTAAATTTGATATAGGACATTTATTACACACATACACACATCCAAATTAATAGCTTGTGAAAAAAAAATGTCTAAAATTTTAAGAAATTAATGAAGTTTATTCTGCCACAATCAATCTGTGGGTGGATTTGCTTGAAGAAGTTACTGTGGGGCAGTGTACGCCTCTTTCTCTTCAGGACACGACTCTTTACTGAATCCAGCTTTAATACATTGAAGGAAAACTTCCAATACTTGACAGCCAAAGTTTCATATCAGAAACTGTATGAACAAACTTGACACAAGTTTTAAATCCAAATAACTTTCCTTTGGTTTAAGAAAAACATCTCCACTCACAGAACACATATTTTTATTTATTATGTTGAATCCTAATTATTTGTTTACTGTTTGTCTCCTTTTAAGCTCCTTGAGTAATTACGGGCAACCACTGTCACCAGTGAGCCCATAAAAGTCTAGTACCGTGCTGAGGGTTTATTAGGCAATTGGTAAATATTTGTTGAATCATAATTTGAATGAAAAAAAAAATAAACTTGTCTCCAGGTTTTGAAAATCACTCCAAAAGCCATTTGCACACTGAAAATATGTCAGTATTTGTTTTGAACGAAACATTAATATCCACATATAATTTCCACCGTCTTTAAACTCCCAGTAGGTGGAACAATGTTTAAGTGCTCTGCTGTTAACGTAAAGGTTATTAGTTCAAACCTATTAAGAAGCTTGCCTAACTGTTGTAGAACGAGACTGACATCAGGGTTGGGGTGAGACTGAGAAAAATTGGATAAATCATGTATACTGCATTGAAACAGATAAGGGACAGAACAGTTTAAAACAGATGTAAGATTGAGTATTATGGTTATCACAGGAGTCCAGAATGAAGGTTTCGCAGTGGAGTGTACTTTAGGGGGTGGGTGCGGGAAGGATTGTATATCAATGAAGGAATTTTTCTTCTACTTTTCAAAGAGAAGAGCCAGTTGGGTGGGGAAAGGGGTGGGCAAGGAGAAAAATGCAACAATGAATGAATGGAAATCCAAAATCTCTATAAATGTTCAATAAAATTAATAAAATTAATTAAAAAAAAAAAACAAGCTCGCCTAGAGAAAAGACATGGTTATCGGACCCTATAAAGACCTGGAGACCAGGAAATCCTATGAGACCATTGACCTTTCTCATCCAGGATTGTTAAGGTTTGGAAGTAACACGAGGTTACCCAACAACACAGCAATCTATTTGTTTCTAAGTCACGATACCTTCTCACACGCTTTGGGTGTATTATCTGGAGGCACTGGTCCTTGGAAAAGAAAATGATCCTGGGAAAATACAAGGTCATCAAAAGAGAAGGAGGCTCGAGGAGATGGATGGATGCAGTGACTGTGGCAATGGCCTTAACACAGCAGCAACTGGAGGATGGCGCTGGGTTGGGCGGGATAATTAGAGTCTGTTTTAGATAGAATAAAATGAGTGCGAGACCAGCAGAAAAGTGACTTAACCTTCTGATTTGGAGAGTGATTTGCATGAATAAAAAAAATAAAGTACAACAGTGCAATGATGAATGAATGAGAACCCAAAATCTCTGTAAATGTTCATTAAAACTAATAAAATTTAATAATAATTTAAAAAAATTAAAGTACAGATTTCTGATTTTCTTTCATGAATATGTGCGCACGTGTGGGTATAGTTGCCACCCAGAGATATCCCTGCACTTCTGCCTCCTGCCTTCCTCAAAGAGGTTTGACGGCTAAAACCAGTATCCTGGCTATTCTCTGGGTGGTTCTGGTTTACTTAATAATGTAGTTAAACTTTAACTTCAATGCCCTCATTAGTAACTTGAATATCTTAAGGTGATCCAGGGGGAAATAGATCTTCCCTGAGAATAACTGCTTTTGACAAGCGCTGACCTTGTTAACCTCGCAGCTCACCAAGAAAATAAATGCATTTCTTGCTAATGTAAGAAACACCCTCTACTCCACAGGGTTGTGTTGGTGGTGTTCAGCTGCCACTCTCTCTCTTTCTCTCCCAGGTTTAATGGGGCTGATAGCAAGCTCTCATATAGAAAGGTAAGCTGATCCGGAAGACTCCTAAACATGCAAGTAAAACAGAATAATGCTCTGGGCTTACCATCCAGGATTAATCAAGAGACAGCGTCAGATGGGCAGAGTCATCACACTCTTCGCAGACGAAATTGAAAGAATTCCTTCCTCAATCTACACGTCTTGTTGTTATAAAGCCATTATGTATTTTTTCTTTCTTTCTTTCTTTCTTTAAATTCTTTAGTAAATATTATTGGAGTTAAAATACGCATAGCAAGCTTGCTGATTTAACAGAAGGCTTCACGGGAAGCTATGCTGTTAACTCAAAGGTGGCCAGTTGAGTCCATCAGTGGATGGATGGATGGATGGACGGACGGACAGAAAAAGCTGGACAAGCTCCTCCCTTATGATTTACAGGCTCTGAATGTCCAGTAGATGGTCAGCTAAGAATCAGTTCCAACACAGCAGAAATGGGATTGAGCTGGCTTGCTTTGTTTTGACAAATACAATCAGTGATTGACACAATTTCCATCATAAGATCAGATTATTTCTAAATTTATATTTCTGTAAACTGATCAAACTCCAAGGCACTTAAAGAGATAATTATTAATCTTAAAATATATTTTAAAAGTGTTGAACCAGGCACATTTTACAGATGGGCTGGCTGGTTACACGTAGAACATATACAGTGGTGACTATTACTCTAGAGAGTTCTGATAGGCAAAGTGGTGAGAAGCTACACTGCAGTCCCGAAGGCACGTGGTTTGAATCCAGCAACTGCTCTGTGTGAGAAGGATGGGAAGTCTCCACCCGTGTGATTAACTAACTACCTCTGAAAACCTGCTGGAGGGTCAGCTTTGAGTCAGTTCCAATATAATGATATTTTTAGCAATATTATTCCGGGGGTGGAGGGGAGGTGGAAACAAGAAGTATCTACCTTCATCATTAATATTGAGTTGCTAAGGAACAGTTCAGCTGTTAGAATCTACCAATAGCTCCCTGAGAGAAAGAGTGGACTATCCCCTTCCATAAACATTTGCAGCCTGAGAAAACTGGAGCTTCGCCATGAACTGAAGTCAACCTGACGATAGATTTTTGCTTTGGATAAGGAGCTCAGGTGGCTTAGTAACAAGGCGTTGGGCTGTGAACCCAAAGACACACAGTTCAATTCTACCAGTAGCTCCACAGAATAAAGACAATTTGAAAACCTAGTGAAAGGTCTGCCAAGAGTTGATTTCAGCTCAACAGAATATAACAACAACAGCATTTGAAAGGAGCTCTGGTGGCCTTGTGGTTAAATTATTTGGTTCCTAACCAAAAAGTTGGTGGTAAGAACTCCCTCGCTGCTCTGGGGAAGAAAGAACAATCTGATTCCAAAAGTATGACATTTTTGGAAACTCTGTGGGTCAAGTCTGTTCTGTCCTCCAGAGTCACTGTGAGTCTGAATGTACTTCTTGGAAGTGGGTTTAGTGAGTAACACATCTGCACTGTGTTCAAAATCAGTCATAGTATTTCTCTGGGGAGGCTTTCCGGGACCTTCTGTTCAGGAAGAGTCAATACCCCTACCTTTATGCTCACGCGTTGTGACTCGATGGTTACTACAATTCAGACAAGCTTACTGTGGATTAATTACGTTCTTAGGTCCCATCTAGTTGGAACAGAACCATAGTTTACTCTGGCAGATTTTCAGACAGTTAAATCTCACAGGAGGAGATTGCCCATATTTCTCCCACGGACCAGATGGTAGATTCAAACCACTTGCCTTTGGGATTGCGGCTCAGCTTCTGACTACCAGGCCACCAGAGCTCCTTGTTACTAAAATAGTGAGAGGAGTTATTGTGGCATAGTGTGAAACATACCAGGTTGCAACCTGGAAGGTTGGCAGTTAAAATTCACCAGCTCCTCTGAAGGAGAAACACAGCTCGTGCCCTGATGTTAAGATTTACAGCCTCAGAAAGTGATGGGAATTCACCATGAGTTGGAATGGACTGAATAGGAGTGGAGGTGTCTTTGCATGGTCCATCGGGAATTGTTTGCAAAGCAAACGCCTCAGGGTGTCTGTGGAAGAAACACAGGCAGTCTCCTCCTTCACAAGGAAGAACTTCAGGACTCCAGTCAGGAGGTCAGCGAAGAGTCGTTCTGTCTTAACTCCATAGAAATCAGGTTAAGTCCAGTGAGTTTGAGTTTTATTCTTTTTATGTTCACATCCTGTTTAATCATTTTTATTTTGCTCAAGTGGTTTTTGTTCTGTGCAACAAGAATTTATTTTTTACATTTTTTTTCATTCAAGAAGAATTTATTGATAGGTGCTATGGGAGATACAATGATGACTCAGACACAGATCCTGCCCATAAGGAGCTTACAGTCTAGCAGGGGTTTAGAACACATACATGAGGTACATGGTCGGAGCTATGTTTCAGTAAGGTGAATTCAAAATTGTGTATAAAGAGACGGGGGGTGAGATGAGAAGCAGCTGAGAGGCGGTTAAAATTATCAAGATGAGGAGGAAAAGAGACGTGAAAAATTGTTGAGGTAGAACTGACAGGACTTAGTTGGAGACTGGATGAATATTTTTTACATTTTGTACATTCAATGCTTTGTTATTGTTATGTGCTGTCGAGTTGCTTGCGACTCATAGTGACCCTATGTACAACAGCCCTAAACACTGCTCTGTCCTGTGCCTATCACACTGTCTCCAATACACCCGTTCCGATTACCCCAGTCACTGAATCAATCTACCTCTTAGTGGTCACAGCATAAGAAATTATCAGCAGCCAATGTGTTTGGGATCACAGAAGCCAAGGAAGCTTCAGATATAAGCTATCAGATCAAGGGCTGGACAGTGGGAGATAGATGTTGAAGGGAGTGGGTAGAAGTGGATGGGTATCCTGGTGGATGGTGGACAATAAGGGAAATAAGTGGGTAAAGACACGTGAGCTAAAGGCAGGGACAGCACTGATACTAATGGTTAGCTCCACAATAACGAATACATCTTTCACTTTTCTGTGAAATGCTGATCTGTCTGATACTTCTCTAAATCTGAACATTCAGATTAAGATCGACTAGGAAGAAGGATTGGCCATCCGCTTCTGAAATAGCAGGCCTCCGAAAACCCTATGTACAACAGAACATTCAATGGTTTAGTCATAGTAAATATCTTTTTTTAATTGCGATTTTAACAAAAATGTATAGAAAAGTTGGATTTTTATTCATGCATTGTTACATGTTTTTCTCCTTACCCCCTGCCCCCAACCCTAGTTCACTTTAAAAAAAAAAAATCCATTCACTTTCCCATACTTTCCTCTCTACCCCCAAACCAAGTTCACTTCACTGGACCATTGTCATACAAATAATGGTAATCATTTTTTTTAAATATTATTATTTTTGTGTGCGTGTACCATCAAATCAGATCTGACTGGTACAGGAGGAGATTGCCCCGCATTCCCCGGCAGAGCATCTGGTGGATTCAAACCGTGCACCTCTGGGATTGTAGTTGCAGCTTCTTGCCACTAGGCCACCAGAGCTCCCCGTAATCATATTTTTTGTTGTCTTAGAAATATCTAGAAAATAAATAGACCCCTTGCCTATTTTGGTGACAGTAAATTTTTCACTGTATTTCTACTCAATCCACTGAGCTGTCTTGATTATTCATACACTTACAGCAATCCACATTGGAAAATTTAGGTACCTGATATGCAATATCATGGAAAAGGCGTCACAGGTTTCTACCCTTGTTTGCTCTTTCCCCAAAGCCTGTGTCTTAAATCACTGTTTGAATAATATCATAGATTTACTTCACTAAGAAATAGGCCAACTTTCTTTGAAGTTTTATGTTAGACTTAGTAGTGATGAAACACTTAGAAGAGAGTGACATAGTGGGCAATAATTTTGTCTTGAATCCAAGCATGAATTGCCTGGCTCTCCTTGTCTGGTTGCACAAAGTGAGGTGATTCCATTTTTCATGATTTTGGAATTTAGTTTGTTTTCAAGTCATATATATTTTTCAAGTGCACACGATACAGGCCATTGTCTTTGCAATCACTTGTTATGCATCAGAGAGTTGGACAATGACTAGGGAGGATAGAAGGAGAATTGATGCCTTTGAGCTGTGGTGCTGGAGAAGAGTATTGAATGTACCATGGGCTGCAAGGAGAACAAATAAGGTCATCTTGGAGAGGATGAAGCCAGGTTGCTCCTTGAAGGCAAGGATTCTGAAGCTTTTTCTGACATATTTTGGACGTGTTGCAAGGACGGCCCAGTCCTTGGAGAGGGATGTCTTGCTTGGGAGGGTGGAGGGACAGTGTGGGAGGGAAAGACCCTATATGAGGTGGATTGATTCAGTGACTGGGGTAAGTGGGGTAGGTGTGTTGGAGACAGTTAGATTGGCACAGGTTAGAGCAGAGTTTAGGGCTGTTGTACATAGTGTCACTATGAGTTGTAGACTATTCGACGGCACATAACAACAACAACATATATTCTTTGCAAATAAATACAATAGAAGCACAGGCTTGACAATTTTGAGCAAAAATAAATTAGCTCTGAATGGGGAAAAACATGTATGTGTGTGTGTGTATTTATATATCACACACATATTCTATATCTGTCTCTGTTGCTTCTCTCTCTCTCTCTCTCTCTCTCTCTATATATATATATACACACACACACACACACACGGGTAACCATTCCTCAAATGAAGTATCCTTATCCCCCAAACATTTATTTTTAAACATGTCTAGTATGATTAGTTTATATCTAAGATATAGGAAGCTTTAATGACTATATTAATTATTTAATAAATATATTAACCTAAAAATAGAGCTAGCACATTTGGTTCTATATCCTCATTTAAGACTTTTCGCTTGCTGGGAATGCATGCCAATTGTAAAACGGTTTTAGCGGTCAGGGACTGTCGTTGGGTGTTCTCGTGGCTTAGTGGTAGGTAAGGAGTTGCCCTGCTCGCCCAGGGCATAAGTTTCAAACCCACCAGCCTCTCAATGGGCGGAAGGTAGCAAGATTCTCCGTGTGATTTACAGTCACTGGAACGCCACTTGGGAGTCAGCTATGAGTGCGTTCTGACTCACGGTACACGGCTGTGACTCAACAGTACACAATATTGTTGGTATTCTTGTGTAATCTTTTCAAATAAAATGATTATAGAAGTTTAAACATTAAGTTCTAAACTGAAGACTTTTAGAGACATTTGCTAACGAAGGCAAGGCACCTGCCCCCACAGGAACTCTGATGGAGTGTGCTGAATGAACAAGCTGATTGAGAACAATTTGTTCTCCAGGGGAGATGAGTCAGACATTACTGTCAGACCCAGCGGATTAGAGGGCACATGTACACAGAGCTTCTATCAGTACGAGGTCATTGGGAATTTCAAGCTTAAAAGGGGCACCTCTTATGATGTCATACAGACTGTAATCGTAGCCCCATGTTTTATACAATACATGGTCTATTTTCCATATTTTTTTTCTAGAACTAAAAGACTGAGCTATTTCAGTAGCAAATCATTTGCTCAATGTTAATTGCATTTTTCAAGAAGGAGGAATGTTCATGAAGGTAATGTGATTGCATTTTTCGAGCCACTCCAAAGAAAGCAATGGCTTACGTGGCTTGGCACCAGTGAGAGCAAATATTGTTGTTACTTCAGTGAAATAGTAATTAATGGATCAGGAACGAAACATCAGGGCCCACTGAGACTCGATGCCGGGCAGTGTTTTGCCAGGTTGGACATTATGTGAGCCAGTGGAAAGAAAGTAAATGATATCTATCCTCAGGGTTTCTTTCCCCATATTCCCACCTACTTTATGGAGGTAATTACTACTTTTCAGTAATTGGACCTCACGCTGCGTATGGCTTTAGTCACAAAGATAGAGGTATTGCTTTAGAGTATCTCTGAGCCTCCATGAGGAAGCATGTCGCTAGCAAGGATTGTCAAACTAAATTGGACACTGGAGTTTCTGACCTCATATACTTTCCCAGAGAACAAGGGAGACCAGTTGTTGAGGTTCATTACAGGCTGCCTTTAGGGGCATGGGGTAGGGAAGAGAAGGGTGGGGAGGAAACAGACTCTTCACCAAACTCCACGGCTCCAGGGAATGGAGCTCTTCCTGAAGGGTCTGTACTACAGAGCCTGCCTGGAAATTCACACTTTGCTCCGTTATGGGCAGCCCTGCAGGAATCACTCTGGACTTGCCTTGGCTTGCCTTGGGAAACAAAAATTCCCACTGACAGAATGACTAGGAGGTTCATCTGCAGGTTATAGACTTTTATTCAACCAGAAACTGACAGTCCCCCTAAAGGGTGAATAAACAGGCTTGTCTGATTTTCAAGTTCACAGTAGAACACGGCGGCTAAATCTGCCATTTCTCTTCCTTTTTCATTCCCTTTCATTTACTTTTGATAATTTTTACCTATTGTGATATTGTGACCACATATGCAATAAAGCAATCATTACGTTTTGCTCACCACCAAGATTTTTCAACATGTTTTATCCTTTTGGCATATTTGTTTCAGACATCTCAGTAATAGTTGTAAGTGACTTAAAGGAGTCAGGACTATTGGTGTCGTATTTGGAAAAATCTCCCCCAGGAGGGTAGAGCCCCATTTCTAGTCTACTGTACTTACTTAAGTCATGCATGATACAAGTAATTGAAGTCACATGTATTTTCCATTCAACTATTAAGCCAGTTTATAGTATTTGCTATATATTCAAACCAAAAACAAGCCCATTGTTATCAATTTTGACTCCTAATGGCTCTACAGGAGAGAGCAGAGCACTGGTAGCGTGGTCTGTACTGTGTTGTGCTGGTCACTTAAAGGTCGGGCATCTCCAGCATTTTGAATTACCAGAATCCTTTTTTCCCCTTTATTATTATTAATTTTAATGAAAATTTACAGATATTTTTGGATTTCCATTCATTCATTGTTGCACTTTTCTCCCTGCCCGCCTCTCCCCTCCAGTTCATTCTTTTTTTGAAAAGTAAAAGAAAAATTCTTTTGTTGTTATACAATCCCTCCCCCTAAGTCCACTCCACTGTGCAGCCTTCATTCTGGACTCATGTTATGACAATAATACCTAATCACATATCCCTTTTAAACAGTTATCTCCCTCATCTGCTTCAATGCAGTATACATGGTTTATCCCATCTTTCTCAGTCTCCCCCCAACCCTGATGTCAGTCCCTTTTTACAACAGTGGCACTGTGCAGTATTTGTCCTTCTGTGAGTGAGATATTTCACTCGGCATAATACTTTCAAGGTGCACAGCCTCACAAACCCAACAGAGGGTTGTGCTGAGTCAAAATGAGTTCAACAGCCGTCAGTAGGACAGGCCAGAACTACTCCACAGGCTTTGGGAAAACTTCTTGACTGAGAAGTTGCTGCTGCTGTTATGTGTCACCAAGCCGACTACAACTCACAGTGATGCTATGAACAATAGCTCTGAACTCTGCCTGATCTTGAGGTAGTCTTACTGTCAAGAAGCTGGTGGGTTTAAAACATGGACTTTTCCTACAAAGATGGCGCCAAAAGCAAAGAAGGAAGCCCCTGCCCCTCCCAAAACTGAAGCCAAAGCAAAGGCATTAAAGGCCAAGAAGACATCCTGAAGGGCATCCACAGCCAAAAAAAAAAAGGAGATCCACACATCACCCACCTTCCAGTGGCCTAAGACGCTGAGACTCTGAAGGCAGCCGAAATACCCCCGGAAGAGTGTCCCCAGGAGAAACAAGCTTGACCACTATGCCATCATCAAGTTTCCCCTGACCACTGAGTCAGCCATGAAGATAGAAGATAACAACACACTTGTGTTCACTGTGGATGTCAAGGCCAATAAGCACCAAATCAAACAAGCTGTAAAGAAGCTCTAGACATTGATGTGGCCAAGGTCAACACTTTGATTAGGCCTGATGGAGAGAAGAAGGCCGATGTTCGACTTGCTCCTGATTATGATGCTTTGGATGTTGCCAACAAAACTGGCATCATCTAAACTGAGTCCAGCGGACTAATTCTAAATATAAATTTTTCTCTCACACACAAAAAAACCAAACCCAAAAATAAAAACAAACAAACAAACAAGCAACATGGACTTCTCAGTTACAAGCTGAGTGTTTAACTACTGTACCACAAGAGGTCCTGATTTGAGACATAATTCTTTCAAATTTACCAGCTGCTACATAGCAAAAAAGATGGGCAATCTCCTCCTGTGTGATTTACTTTTAATGCCTCTGAAAGTCTCTGAAGGGTCAGCGAGGGTCTGGCTCGATGGTACACAACTTGTTGATATAAATACAAAGAAAAGGAATTGTTAACTCATATGCACCATTAATGATAATGCATATTCAGCCATTTATTTATTTATGATATCACGTCTTGGGGCAGAGTTAAAAACGTCTTTGAATTCTTCTCGTTGTTGTTGTTGATTGCCTTTGAGTTGAGTACAACTCATAACAACCCTATGAACAAAAGGCCTGAAGCCTTTCTATAACTACCGGATTTATCAAAGTAGAGTTTCTGGAGGCATGTTGTTTAGGAAGTGTTCCTGCTTCCAAATTTTCTTTCTTAGAGAAAGAAGACACATTTTTGTTGTTGTTGTTGTGTATCATGGAAATGGAACTGACCCATAGTTGACCCTCCAGCAGGTTTTCAGAGACAGTTAATTGCACAGGAGGAGATTGCCCGTCTTTCTGGAGGGTCATCTAAGGGTTGGTTCCAACTCAACAATACACAACAACAGTAAAAACAACAGGAGTGGTGACCGTGAGTCAACTCCCATCCACCTTTTCAAAAAGTGACTCTCTACCTGGATTATATCTCTAAATCACTTGAGAATCTTTTAAAAATGTCTATGTTTAAGTCTTACCAAAGGAGAATCTGTTTTAATTTTCCTAAACTGGGCTCTCAAAATCAGTGTTTTGTTATACTGCAGAAGATTATCCAAAAGCGACTGGAACACCACAGCAACAGAGAACTGTATGTGCAAGCTGGGTTTAGAAGAGGTTGTGGCACTACGGACATCATAGCCAATGTTTGATGGATCTTGGCTGAAAGCAGAGAGTACCAGAGAAATGTCTAGCTGTGTTTCATTAACTATGCAAAAGCATTTGATTTTGTGGATCACAACAAATTGTGGTTAACCTTGAGGAGAGTAGGAATCCCAGAACACTTGATTGTGCTTATGTGAAACCAATATTCAGATCAGGAAGCACTAGTTAGAACAGAGCAGGGAAATACTGCATGGTTCAGGATCAGGAAAAGTGTGCATCAGGGATGCATTCTATTTCCACACTTTTTCAAGAAATATATATAATAGATAATTTGGGAGCCTGGATTTTATGAGGAGCAATGTGGTATCAGGATTGGAGGAAGACTCATCAACAACATGCGTTATGCAGATGACACAACCCTGCTTGCTGAAACTGAGGAGGACCTGAAGTGTTTGCGACAGAAGGTCAAAGACTGTAGTCTTCAGTACAGATTGAAGCTCAACATCAGGAAAACAAAGATTCTCACCAGTAGTCCAATTGGCAGCTTCATAACAGAGAAGTAATCAAGATTAACAACTTCAACTTGTTTGGTTTCACAATCAACACTGTTCAACTTGTTTGGTTTCACAATGCACACTCTTGACACCAGCAGTATGGGAATCAAAAGATGACGTGCACTGGCAAATTCTGCTTTCAAGGACCTTTCTAGAGTACTGATGAGCAGTGATGTCAGTCTGTAGACTAAGGTGTACCTGATTCAGGCCATAAAATTTGCGATTACTTGTTGTGTATCAGAGAGTTGGACAATGACTAAAGATGATAGAAGAAGAATCCATGCTTTTGTGTTTTGGTGCTAGAGAAGAGTGTTGAACATACCATGAACTGCCAGGTGAACAAACAGTTCTGTCCTAGAGAGAATGAAATGAAGCTGCTCTCTGGAGGCAAAGATTTTGAAGCTCCATCTCACATATTTAGGGCAAAGGGCATGTGTCCTTGGAGAACAACATCATGCTTGGGAGGATGGAGGGACTGGATGAGATGGATTGACTGGAGAATGGGATTAGGTCTGTCTGAGATGATAAGATTGGCTCAGGATAGGGCAGGGTTCAGGGCTATTATACATAGATAGGGTCACTATGAGTCACAGGTGAGGACGACATGACTATTTCTAATCTGTAGCCAATCAGGCTGCTAACCTCTGAAAGACCAGGAGCTGGAACCTACAGGTCCCTCTGAAGGACAAAGAAAAGGCCGTCTGCTCCTATAAAGCGTGTAGCTATCGAAAACTCCCCGGGGCAGTTCTCCTCTGACCTATGAGTTCCCCATAAGCTGACTTCGGTATGAGGGCCAAAGGTTTTGTTTTGCTTCCTTTATTACTAGGCCATTTTATAGCAATGTGTATACCATGTGTTGGCTCAATCATCATAAACATTTCCAAAGTTTAATGAAGAAGGTAGAGGCGCTTCAAAGATACAGAGGACAACTCCCTTTCTGAGAACTTGCATTTCTTCCCCAGATCAAGTGTATCACAAGGTATATTTTAACAAGATTCCTTAAGTGCTTCTAACGTGAATCAACTGGGGATCTCTGGAAGTCACTTGGATTTTATGAGAATACATACTAAGAGACTGATTAGATATTGTCATTAGCTAATTACACCAAGCAAAGGAGAGTCTTGTTTTAAAATGCTTATGATTGCTTATATGTAAAAAGAAAGAATCCCTTGGGGCTTGGACACCCAGCGCAGGTGGCCAGCAGACAGGCCCTACTCGGAAGTAGTGGGGTCTCTTGAGGCTCAGCCATTGTCTTCTGTGACAAACCATTTGAGATTCCCGTGACCGTGTGGCGAACTACATTGGTTGATGTGTTTTTGTACCATAAGCACTTACTCAGACCTCAAAATGCTGTGCCTTCAAGTCGGTTTTGACCACAACTCATTGTCCTGGGGTTTCTAAAGCTGATTTGTTGTTGTTGTTTGATGCCGTTGAGTCGTAGACGACTCATAGTGACCCTATGAACGAACAGCTTGAGTACTGTTCATATGTAGATTATCTTTTAAAAAAATTGTGATTTTAAGAAACATTTACAGAAAGTTAGATTTTCATTCATTCATTGTTGCACATTTTATCCTTTCCCCTCTCGTTTCCCTCGCCCGGTTCAGTTCTGTGTGGTGTTGGATTTTTTTTGTTTAAATATTCATTCATTGCTGTCCAGTTACCTATTGTACATCTTAATGCCAGGAGACATCACATCTTTCCCCTAAGAGCCCCTGGGGGCATCAACACCAGAGAGACCTGGCCTTTGGGTTAACAGCTCAACGCCCTCCACGCTGTGTTATCTGGACTCCCTGAACTGGCCTGTGATGACAGAATTTCAAGGCCCTAACCACCTTCAAGGAACTCACTGCAAATGTTACAGGGAAAGCCTGGCACATGGGCACAATGTGTGATCCGGTCAGCTGCACTGGAGAAAGTTAGAGGGAAAACAAACAAAACAAAACAAACCAAACAGAACAGAAAACAAGCCACCAGTGTGGGCTGTTCAGGGGAACCACTGTCTTAAGGAGCTTCTGCTAAAAGATTAAGAGGTCCTACCAGTTCAACCATTTTGAGAGGCACACCTGGGTTTTCTTCCTGACTGTTCTAAGAATATAAAGGGCATGAAAAACAACAAGCATCAAGCCATTGGCTATCGCACTTGGCAAGAGGCGCTAGAGATAAGAAAAAGGGAGTGGGGGTCGTGTACCCACCAGACTTCCGCTCCCCATTCATGCACATCTCTAAACCCGGGCAAGTGTGGACAAAAGACACTATTGCTGCTCTAGACACTTAAGCAGCTCCTCGGCGTGTTCCTCCAGCCTGTCCAACAATTAATTAGGCCACAGTTGTTTATTTTGAGACATTAACTAGAGACCTTCTTGAGAGAGGCCTATGGTTGTGTTTGGTGTTTGTCCTGATCCTCCTGCAAGTGTGGGAACCTTTGTCTAATTGGATTGACTGTAGTCTAATGATGATGGGTGGTGTGAGTTCCCTAAGCAGCCCGACACCACGGACATTCACATGGAAATGAGGTTAATTACGCAGCAGCTATGCATCTAATGATTGCACCTGCAGTGCTACAACAACCTCGCTTTAACTGGGTTTCACAGACAATGATATCAGCAGCTGCATTCATTAAAAAAAAAAAAAATAAATCTGTAATGATCCTTAACAGAATGGAGGTGCAGGGGGTGAACTCGAGGAGGGAGAGGAGTCTTCCGGTTCAGATGGCCTTCCCCAGCCACCTGCTGATCCTGCTAATCCAGGAGGTAGGAAGGAGCTGCTGTCAGTCCTGGTCTCTGCCTCTCCACCCGCCAAACCCAGCTGATTGAGATCAGGGTGTCTCACGGTCATTAACATGATGAGGCGGGTTTGTGAAGCAGGAGTAGCTTCAGGGAAATTCCAGACTGCAAGGTCCTTCCTTGTCGTTTTTTTGATGGGTAGTTGACATTGAGTTTCATGCCAATTCATGGCGCCCCCACATGTGCAAAGTATAATTGTTTCAAAGATGTAACCTTTCAGAGGCAGATCACCGATGCACTTTAGAGTGGGTACCAGTTCCCAGCCTTTCAGCTCAACGTTGAGTACTTCAGGGACTCCTCCAAGCTCCTCATAGGTCACCAAACCAATCCCCAAATGACAGCGTTCTACCTGAGAATCACACTACCCAAAAGACGGTTCTGATTTTTTTTTTCCTTCCCCCTGTGCTCAGCTCTTGGAAAAAGTGCAATCAGGGTGTTCTTTAGAGCCATGAATGGTGAAGCATCAGCTCACTAACTTTGGACATTTTGCCGGAAGGAGCCTGTCCTGGGAAAAAGGCCTCATGTTGGGAAAGGTGGAGTGAGGTTCAGAGAGAGGAAGACCCTCGCCAAGAAGGATCGGCTGCCACAGTGGGTTCAAGCATATTGAGATCATGAGGATGGCATAAGATAGGGCAGGGTAGATAGATAGATGGATAGATGGATGATAGAGAGAAATAGATGATAGATAGATGGGGGGGAGAGAGAGAGAGAGAGATGATAGAGAGGCAGGTAGAGCAGATCTGGATTCAGATCGCTTGTTCAAAGGGTCACTCTGAGTCTTAATTGACTCGATGACACCTAACAACATACCCAACTCTGCTGTCAGAGTATGCTAGATATTGGGCTGGCAGCTGGAAAGGTCTACATGCTGAATCCACTGCTTCAAAGGCTGCAGATAGGCAGTCTCCTCCTGGATAGATTCATAGTCTCAGAAACCGCTGTGAGGCAGAATTGACTTGAAGGAAGTTAAGTTTGAGTTTTTGGTATCCCTAACTACTCAAATTCTCATCCGCCATTTTTCTCCGCCTTGTGTCTCCTTCGTGTGATTTAGCCTTTGGAAGACAGTAAACGACAATTTGTGTTGACTCCTGTGCCACCAGATGTGATGATTTGTGGTTATCATTGTTGGGTGCCATCGAGTCAAGTATGACTCAGAGACCGTATGAACAACAGATCTGAATCCAGTCCTGTCCTGTGCCATCCTCACACTTCCTGACACACTAGTGCCCATTGCAGCAGTCACTGTGTCAATCTCTGTGGTCGAAGAGCTTCCTCTCTTTTACCAACCTCCACCTTTCCAAGAATGACGTCCCTCTTCAAGGAACAGCCTCTCCTAGCAACATGTTCAAAGTATGTGAGACAAAGCTTCTCCATCCTTGCCTCCAAAGAACACAGTGGCTGCACTCTCTCCAAGACAGATCTGTTTGTTCCTTTGACCATCCACGGAATATTCAGTACTCGTCTCCAACACCACACAGCTCAAAGGCATCAATTCGTCAACTGATGAGTATTTAAGCTCTTACTGCAATCAAGGGGGAAACTCTGTTATTTCTCTTAAGAAACTATGGACATTGGACGTGTACATGCTCTCAATTATTTATATTCTTAGAAACATTATGTATTTAAATATACTGATCCCTAAGATTTTATAATCGCAACTCCTGTGGGAAGCCAAATGGGATTCCCCAGTTGTGGCTATGATACATAATTGACCAGGAGCAAGGTCAAGTCTACCCTCAACTATTTAAACAGTAAAGGAATGTGCTTCAGGCTCTAAAAGCACTTCTGCAGAGAGGACATTTAAAATGCATGTGAAAGATTGTGTAAACGCTCAAAAGGCCTGGGTTGAAGGTGAGAACACTGGCAAGTTGGAGGTGTGCAATTTGTTGTTTGTTGAAATAACTGGGCTTATTGGCTTGTAATCCTGTGTCATGTTTCTTTTAACGTCATTCTGTCTCCAGAAGGTAAGTAAGAGGACAAAATGACCAGGCACGCTCATACACAGAAATAGACAAGACACTCAGAAATAACATTTCTAGCCAATTGGACATCTTCGGTTTATATTAAGTTAGTTTCAGGGGTGTAAGGAGTGAAATGAGCTGGGAAGAACTACATCTTGGAGTCAGCGAACCAATGGAGAGAATCACCAGCTTCTAGTCAATTCCAACACATAGCAGTTCAGTGAGACAGGAGAGAACTCTGAGACTTGACAGAAATGGACGGCTCATCTTTCTCCTGGAGAGAAGCTGGAGGAGGGTGCAAACTGCAGAACTTTTGGTCAACAGCTTAGTGGTTAACCCCTATGCCCACAGAGCCTCTTGTATCTCAATAAAAAGTGATCTCAATTTCTTTGCCCATCTCTGTAGATCTCCACACATTAAACTCATTTTAAGCAATCTCTCTCTCTCCCCCTGTCCCCCTCTCTCCCTCTGTGTGTGTGAGAGAGAGAGAAAGAGAGAGAGAGAAAAGAAGAAGAAGAAGAAGAAGAAGAAGAAGAAGAAGAAGAAGAAGAAGAAGAAGAAGAAGAAGAAGAAAGAGAAGAGACAAGAGGAGGGGGGAGGGAGAGGAGAGGAGGGTAGTTATCCATGAGGAAGAAGATAGGACAGGTTTAAACAGGGTTGCTGTGACTCTTCGTCAAAGTAATGACATTGCACAGTAACAACAAACTTAATTCTGAGGCTAGTCTATACGCTATAGTAACTGATCTTATTTTCCAGGTATAAAGTAAACTCACAGAGACAAACCACTAAAACTGTGTAAAATGGATTAACTTTATATTCCCTTTAATTCTCAAGGTCACTACCTGATTTGATAGCATGCTGAAAAGAACATACTATCTCTATTTTGGGATTAAGCCAATAAAAGCTAGGCTGAGCCGTTTTCAAAATACTCATGCCTGGAGTGGTTACTACTTCCTAACTTACCTTTTCAGAGGTTAATAGCAAAAGAATATTCGAATCCATAACCTAACCTCAGAAAGTGCTGCCGTCACTAGTAGTGGTTTGCTGAGAAGTGAAAAGTCATGATGTTTGATGGAGGGAATGATGCAGGCACTTGAGTGACGTGTACTCAGGGTGGGAAAACACAGCCCTGCTTTAATTCCTGGTAAAGCAGATGCTAGAATATGCCCATCTTGGCTCTACCTACTGCCAAGTTGCATATTCCCTGAGGATGCTGAAACAGAACATGTTAGATGCCCTCTGCTGTTACTAGTAGCCCTAGAATCCTGGGTTTGGATTCATGCAAGCTATTTACATGCTGGTAGACTTGAAAATCATAGCTGGTCTGGGATACTCCGGATTCATAAGAATCACAGGAGCGTAATGTAGTTTTAGCACTTAGGGGCAACACAAGTGTGTTTTAAAAAGCAGCTATTAAATTTAATTTGGATTCTCAAGAACAGTTCATCCAAACACGAGTCCTGTTTACACTTGGGGAGGCTCTTTGGACTTAGTCTGTTTTGCAAAGTGCAATGTTTCTGTAATATGTTTTGGTGGCATCCTTTCAAATCAAAACAAGGAAAGTGCTTCTCAAAAATAAAGCCAGAGGCCAACGAAATGAAGATTTGCTTGGTCAATTGGGTGTTTGCTTGTTTATACCACATGCCTTTTCGTCTCTCCATTGGGAATTTGTACTAAAGCATGCACGCACAGTCTCAGTGTCCCTCTCCTCTCCTCTCCTCTTCCCTCCCCTCCCCTCCCCTCTCCTCTCTTACAAACATACACAGGGACACACACACACACTCTCTCTCTCTCTCTCTCTCTCTCTCTCTCTCACACACACACACACACAAGCTGACCTTTGTAGAGATTAAAACTGAGATGAACATCAAGTTCTCTGTCTCCTATGACTATTTGAAAGATGAGATGAACAATTACATCAATTTGATTTTTATTAATCTAAAGAAAAAAGAAGGTTGAGAGAAGCTGGGTGAACAGTTTAGGATGTAAAACAAGGAGACTTTCTTCAGTACTCACTTGTCCAAACATGTTATCTTTGCTTTCTTTTCCCCCTCCTCTCCTTTAAGGGAAAACCGCTGAAGCTGATTTGCAATTGTTAAGCTAATCTGTGGCCTAAGGGAGAGAAAAGCCACCAACCCTTATAGAAATGAAGGAAACGACACAGACATGTCCACCCCCAGATTTAACGTTCCACTTCCATGTGGTTTTGGAACACATAAAAAAATGGGATTGTACTTGGAAGGAAAAAAAAAATACATGCACTAACAACATCTGGAAGAAACATCGTTGTAATTACAGAGATATTTGCAGTAGTTGGGATGTTGCTAATTCAGGCTGGCAGAAGCCAAGTTTTATTATTAATAACATTTTTATCTCCTTTACCAGATTCTACAAGAAGGGAAATGATATAGAGGGCAGGCGTTGATTCCAAATCATGATCTATATAAACTGAATGCAACCTTGACTGGCTGGTCCAGTGCCATCGTCACAACGGCTGGCATGTTCAAGTCCATTGTCACAGCTGTGGTTTCAATCTATCGCATCAAGTCTCTATCATCTTCATTAGATAGGATGTTTTCCTTTAGTTATTATTCTTCCTAGTGACACCTTCAGATAGTTAATCAGATAATAGTCTCTTGTAATTCAGTTTTCATTGGATAATTTCTGAAAGTTGATTGCTAGACTTTTCCTGCTGGTCTTTCTTGGCATTTACTGGCATTTCAATTACTGGTGGCATAGCTTCGAACACTGTACCAGCACACAGGTCACCCTACTATGATAAAGTGACAGACAAGTGGTGGAAATATGCTGAGAAAGTCTTTGACTTGAAGATTTGCCAAACATGGACCATTTCATCCATTCATTATTAGACAATTATTTGTTGTTTATTTTAGTTTGTTTGTTTGTTTTTCTGAATCATATCTTAGGTAACAATAATGACCAAGAATGATGAGACCCCCCCTTGGCTCATAGTCTAAAATTATACTTTCAGCCAGTAAGTGAATTGTCATGATTGCCTTTTTAAAGAACAAAATAAAGCAATATGATGCTTAAGATAAATACTGGGGATAGAGGTAAGAAGCTACTTTCATTTAAAGAGCCACAGTAAGTCACTATTCAAACTCATGATCATCAAGTCAAAACTGATACAGAGCTTACCCTGCAGTGGGTTTTCAGGGCTGTAACTCACACAGGAGTAGACTATTCATCTTTTCTTCCTGGAGTCACTGGTGAATTTGAATCACCAGAGGACCACCACCTTTGGGGGAGCAGTGTGACTTCTTATAGACACCAGAGCTTCTTTAGCCTGCTAAGAGACTCAGATGATGAGGTTTGACTTGACACTGGAATGAAAGATGAAGTCAGAGAAGCCAAACCATGGGAACAGTCAGTGGAGCACATTTTACTCCCTGATGTCTACCAGGTACGTCTCCAACTCTGTCCTGGCATCCAATCCCTTCACGACGTCACTGGCTTTCCCCCTCCACTCTTAGCTTCCACTACTTAAAAATTATCAGTGTTAACTATAACTTGAGTTCTTGGTTCAAAACTTTGTGTGTCCGTATTGATCTGGTTCAAATGAGTTTTTCCTCTACCCATTTTTGTTTATCCAAATTGTTAGATTCTTCAAGAGCCATTATCAGTGTCACCTACTACATGAAGTTCTTTGCAATCCCACTTAAGTAGTTCTTTGGATTTTCACCTGATGTATCCTATCATATCGTTTTCTTATCACTTTCTACATTCTTATCTTTACCTTAAACCCTAATTATGTGTCTTATCTTTTTCCTGCTTGAATTTCAAGTCTTTGAGAAGTCCTCTTTTTGTCTTATAGAATCACCTTTCTCTTTGTAGTGTCCAATTCTCAAAAAGTATCTAAAGCATTAACAGATGAATGAAAGCGAATTTTTAAATACAAAAGATATTTTTTTTTTGTATTTAAAGTAATTTCCAGTAAGAAGGGGTGTGTGGTGTGTGTGTGTGTGTGTGTGTGTGTGTGTGTAGTGTTAGTAAAGGGCAGGAGAAATGAATCGTGAAAAAAACAAAATGAAAACAGCACACAGAGATGACGATTCAACGATTAGTAATTAAATGCCATTAAAAAGCAGTAGTTTCTGACTTCCTTTATATTACATGTGCCATTTTTACTCTATATTTCAACTGGAATTCATTATTATTATCTCCGTATTAACTATTCAGTGCTGATAAAAAAGTTTGCTCAGGAAAGAGGACATAATTTCAAACTTACTCTAGCCAGTTATTGATATTGTTATTGTTATTGCTATTTTTATTGTTACTGTTGCTATTGTTATGTGCTGTCGAGTTGACCACAACAATGGCTCTGATCCTTTCCCTACCCTGAGCCAACCTCATCATCTCTGACCCATCTGACCCCATTGCCACAGTCATGGTGCCAATCCATTTATCCACGGCCTTCCTGTTCTGTTTCGAGCATGATGTCCTTTCCCAAGGACTGGTCTCTCCTGAAAGTATGCCCAAAGTGTGAGACGGAGCCTCAGAAATCCTTGCCTCCAAGGAGCAACCTGGTTTCATCTTCTCCAGGACAGATCTACGATCAGTACTCTTCTCCGGCCTGACTCAAAGGTATAAATTCATTTTCTGTCATCAGTATTCATTGTCCAGCTCTCAGCAACTGAGAATACCGTGGCCTGGACCAGAGACAGTTTTTATCTCTAAAGCAAAAGATCAAAAGACATAGCTTCTTGGAACCAGCTTAAAAGATACATCTTTCTAGGTAAGGATAATATGGGCATTGGTTGACCTGATTTTTAGTAGAAGTCATGACATGACATTTATTTTTTTAATGACATAACTTTTTGACTTGACAATTTTAGAAAAGAAGCTGTACAATTTACAATGTCATTTAATGGCAGACTGGTATTTCTGTTCATAATATTAAGTGACACAATTTAAAAACTTAAAATGGTGATGTCTTTCAAAAGATTTTTACTTAGGTTTATATTCTTATTCTTTTGATTTTTTTCTTTAAATTTGGGTGAAAATTTACCAATCATATTGATGCTTCATGTGATCGTACATATATATTTTGTTTTATAGCCTTGTAATTGCAATCTAATTGGATCATTCTTATACATTTTTACAACATTAATGATAATAGATTGATGTAATAAATTATAATCTCTGAGCAATATCTTATTGTAGATTGCCTCTCCCTTCACCCAATGTATCTATTAATTTTATTCCCTTGTCTTTTCTGTACCATATCCAGAAACCATCCAATATTTATTATATCTATATTAAACCTTTCTGTATACAGTGGTCTTATAAAAGTCCTTTTGTTAAACTCTATTTTGCTTACCACAATGTCATCTAGATGCCTCTGTGTTAAGCAGTGTTTCATGAAGTCTTTATTATTTTTAGTGTGACATAATACTCCGTTGTGTGAATGTACCCTGGTTTCTCTCGCTATTCATTCATTGATGGACATATGGACTGTCTCCATCTCTTTGCTTTTGTAAATAGCGGTGCAGTGAACATGGGTGTGTATAAATCTGTCCATGGGGTAGCTCTTATAGTTTGTTGGGATGCATACCTAGTAATGTGATTGCTGGATCAACTGGCAATTCTAGTCCTGACTTTGTAAGAGAGATGAATTTGAAATTTGGTGAGGTGAGGTGGTCGGTTCAAGTACCCATGATCAGTTTTAGGACTGGCAACCAGAGCTCCGAGCATACTTTAAAAGTTTCACCATTCAATAATTTTATACCATTCTTTCTTAATCTTAAAGAACTCTTGTGGTATAATCTTTAAAGAACTGCCCTGTTAACCCAACAGCAAGCCCTCTCTGGGGGTTCAAATCTATTTATGAGTAGCTCCAGGGAATAAGATGGGCAATCTCCTCCTCTGAGGTTGATAACCTCCAAAACCTCACTGGAAGGTTGGCTATGTTGACTCTGGCTTGACAGCACAGAATTATGTGAGTTTTCTTGATTTTGATCTCTGTACCTTTTTAAATTGGGATAGTACCTCTTTCCCCCATTATACTGTCTTTTTAAGGATTTTTGACAAATTGATTCTGAAGGCAAATCAATTTCTTAATTATTAAGATCTTTAAATACACAAGACTCTTTGGCAGGGGGAGGTTACTGGTGAATGTTCACACTGGTTGCATCATTTCTGGCTCTGGGCCACCCAAAACAGAGCAGGTAGGTGGTGTTTATCTCTTTCCTTCTCCTTATGTTTCAACATAACTGACTTTCAGGAAGAGCCGTAACTGAAGGAGTTCCCAATATCACACAAAAGGAACAAGGTGCAGTGAGGTGCTATGGGAAAGTGAAAAGAAAGAAAAGAAAGAGGAAAACCGCACTGAAGCATAGCAAAGCCCGGAGCAGGGCGAAATCTGAAGGGCTGGTCTGTTCCAGCAATAACAAGAGCTGACATTTGTTACATGTTAATTACACGGTATTGTCTTCTGGAGGTTAAATCAATCAGAAATTTCCTGTACAGCTAATAAAATTGCAGCCCGTCCAGAGTTTGCCAAGTCACGTTAAACACTGTCTCAGAACTGAGGTACACTGCTCAGTCTCTCGTTTGTTCTGGACAGAAGCAATGAGAAACCATTTATCCAAATGAATTAGCTTGGTGAGTGCCGTCCTACAGGAGACGCTTAAAGCCAGAAAAGGTCCTATTAGTGAAAGAGCGTTGTATACTAATAACTTTTCTAAGCATTCCACAATAGAATTTTATGCACTCGTCACTAAGCTTAATGTGGTGACTCTTTCCATTTTAAGCAGACAGATACTAGGTCTCGTAATAGTGAAGATTTCAAGATCACGCTGCTGTTAAACAGTGGGACTTGGACTTCAGTTTGCTGAAAAACTCAAATCTCGGCTTGTGTTTCATAAGCTTCAGTGAACATTTTAAGTGTCCTGTCTCTGTGTGATGATTACAAGTGAACTGTAGCAAAATATAGTTGATGCATAACCTCTCATAATGGCTACTCAGCTCATTGCCATGTAGTCAGAACCAACGCATATCGGACTTGCTTGGATTTCCAAGGCTGTAAATTATATGGGGAGAGATAGACCGTTTTTCTCCCTCAGAGCTGTTGATAAATTCAAACCTTTAAAGAAGCACAGCATTTGGGTCAGCAGTGTAGCTCTCATATATACGATATGTACTATATACTCTACCACCAGAGGTCCCTCTAATATCTATTAAAAATGGACGGAGGGATTGTATAACAATGAAAGAATTTTTCTTTTACTTTTCAAAGAGAAGAGCGAACTTGGTAGGGGTGGAGGTTGGGAAGGGAGAAAAGTGCAACAGTGAGTGAATAGAAATCCAAAGTCTCTCTAAACTTTTATTAAAATTAATATTAAAAATATTAATGTGACTATTATATAAATGCAGATTTTTCTATGTGTAAAGTTGCTTGGTATACTTAACTATGTCAAGCACCTCTCAAAATATTCAGCTCTGTTCTTTAACCAGATTATTTATAGACTATTGAATAAACAGAGTGAACAAACATCATAGACTTTAACATAATGTATCTCAACTAAGACTTGTCCAATTAAAGAAATCAGAATATGAATGATAGTTTACAGAATAACTTGTTTGGGGGAGCTCTAGCTCAAAGTAGACCAATGTATATTTTTAATTTGGTTGTTTGTTTTGTAGTTAGAACCAGTTCAAATTTCAGCTGTTCTGATAAGTTTCTCATAACTCATGGTGAACTTCTGATGTAACTGCTTATACATCAGAAGTTCTGTGCTCCAGACTCAGGGTATTCAAATATAACAGAGAAGATCAGCAAAGAAGAGGAAGAGCTTCAGTGAGATGTACAGACACAGTGACACAACACATGCAGAGATTGTGAAGATGGCACAGAATTAGGCAGCGCTTCTTTCTGTTAGAGGAGTGGGATCCCAACACAATGATACATAATAACAGTGATGGATACAAACACACATATGTGTGCATACACACACAGACATATATGATATTTAGAAAACTTTCTGCCATTTAGTCTATTCAGGCTCATCGTGTCCCTCATCAGTTCCTTGATGCTATAAATCATGGAAGCAAACTACTTCATCTTTATTCCATGGAGCTGCTTGTGGGTTTGAACTGGCGACCTTTCAGTAAGCAGCTCAACACAAAATGCACTGTGCCACCGGGAATCCTTATGCTGTTTATAGATGTGATATAAATGCAATAGCCATCTATTGAGATGTTACTTAGGCAATGGATTTTTTGGGGGGTTTGTTTTGTGGCTTTTTTCCTATGGTGGGTATATAGACTTTGTTTTGTTTACTCAGAATTGGTTCTTATAATATCATCTAATATAATGTATCATCGATTGTAAGACATCATCCTTTTGTTTGAGCCAATAAAGGGGGAAAAGTGTTATCATTTACTGTGGTATATTTTACAACCACATAAATTTAAGTTAGATCCTAATGCCAGAGATGTTAAAATATTGGAGGGAGAAAAAAGAGAGAGTGAGTCTAGAACTGACAAAATCTATTTCTTTTTCCATCTTGATTGAATTGGTATTAAAGACTAACTAATTAGAAAAAGTGAGGTCATTTTAGCCAATTAATCCTCTTGTTAGGTGCCATCAAGTTGACTCATAGGACCCTATGAGCAACAGATCAGTACTTTGTCCTTTCCTGTGCCATTATCACAATCTCCACCATGTATAAGGTCATTGTTACAGTTACTGTGTCAGTCCATCTCGCTGAAGATCTTTCTCCCTTTCAGTGATCTTTCCCAGTTGTATGTCTTTTTTTCCAAGCACAGGTCACTCCTGACAGCATGCTCAAAATAAAACATTTCATATCACTGGGGGAAAGTCATCCTAGAGAAACTTCCCCGACCAATAAGATCATAGAAGTGGAAACTCATGTCTCAGAAATGTTTTGAGAACAATGAGTTGCTTTTGTTTTTTCAAAGGAAAAGATAAAGTTCCCTGCCACCTCTTGTCCAACCTTCTGTCTTTTTCCATTTAGGGTAGGACCAAGATGCTCAATAAATGGAAGGAGTTTTCTTATTTACTTAATGTTTATATTTTATAGCACATTTTCCTTTTTTAATATTTTATGACATAATTTCAAGTCGTCTAATATAAATAGTCCTTAGAGATCAAGGGAAATGTTCCATGAACAATATCTCACATCTCTGAGAATTACATTTTCCATGTTAATTAGATCAGATGGATTTTGCTAGTCTCCTTTTCCCCTCTAGCTTTTGTATGGAAATCCTTCTAGAGGAGAAATACTGACATATTACCAACCGCTTCCAATATTTTGTAAAAATCGTACCCCTGTGAATTAGTGCCACTCACTTCCCTGACTCCCTGGAGGGCACACGTTGACCTAGCCCCATCCTGCTTCAAGTGTGAGAACTGGCTTTCCAAGATCCTCAGACTGCCAGGGCTCTTTAATTGGCTGCCTGATAAATGACACACTGTATTCTTTTTATTGGGATAATTCCCAGGCAACTGATTGGGTGCATGGCAATGACAGTTACCAGAGGATTACTGGCTGGGCTGGAGTCTTGCTTATTAACCAACACTGGTGGGACTGGTATTTGTCAGCCTAAATTTCCCTCGGCATTCATCTCTGTTCCTGTTCTGGATCACATCAAGATGTTGAAAGTGAATTCTTAAGCAAGTACCAGGTCTGACACTTGATTTTTTTTTTTTTCTTCTTAAAGCATGTTGTGGACAATGCCAAAAGGAGAATTCAGAATATTCTCCAAAGAAATCAAAGTTCCAAGGATGTTAATGAAGAAAACCCAAGTTTTGGAGAAGGAAGGTTATATAACCTTTCAAAGAGCTAAGCAAAATTCAATCTCATTGCTGAAGCAATGCTTAATGCAGTACACCACCAGAGCGTCTTTCTAGAAAGATCACAGCCCTGGAAACCCTATGGTGCAGTTCTACTCTTGGGGCAATGAGGATTGGTGTGTGGGAATTAGTGAGACTGGTTCTGGACAGGGCAGGGTTCAAAGCTACTGTACATAAGGTCCCCGTGGGTCACAAGCAACTAAACAGCAACTAACAACAACAATTCTGTCCTATTGTGTCTCTCTTCGGTATTGCATTATCTAAATATAAATTCTAAGCACAAATTGAGTCAAGCCTAGTGCTGTAATCACTGTGTCAAGCCACCTGGTTGAGGGTCTTCCTCTCTTTTGCTGCCCCCACCCCCCAGCCTTCCAAGCATGATGTCCTTCTCTAAGGAATAACCTCTCCTAGCAAGAAACACGAAGTATGTGACACTGTGGATTGGATCTGACTCGATGGGACATAACAAGTGTTCCCTTGCTCAGTTCACACAGTAGACTTTCAGTCTAGGTACAGGTTTCACACGAGCACAATTAGGTATTCTGAGATTTCTATTCTCAATGTAAGCAAGTGCTTCAAGCCCTTTTCATTTTCTTTGCGTGTGTGTATTATCAAATCGAATCTGACTGGTACAGGAGGAGATTGCCCCTCCTTCTCCAGTAGAGCATCTGGGGGATTTGAATAGTACACCTCTAGGATTGCAGTGCAGATTCTTGCCACTAGGCCACCAGAGCTTCCTCAAGTCCACTTCACTTTCAACAAGCAAGTTTATGTCATCTGCATAATGAAGGTTAGTGATGAGTCATCCTTCAATCTTAATGCCACATTCTTCTTCATAGGGTCCAGCTTCTTGAATAATTTACTTAATACACAGATTAGATAGGTATGGAGAAAAGATACAATCCTGACATGCACCAGTCTTAATTTTAAAGAATGAGCAATCTCTTCCTGTGCAATTTACTGCCTCTGAAAACCCACTGGAGGGTCAGCTATGAGTTGGTTCTTACTCAATGGCACACAACAACAACAACAGCGTTTCCTTGCTTTATTCACACAATAGAATTTTCATCTAGGTTTCAGTTTTGCATGAGCACAATTAAATGGTCTGGGATTCTCATTCTTCTCAATGCTAGCCCTAAATCATTATAATTCACAGTCAAAGGTATTTGCATAACAGATAAAGCACAAACAGACATTGTTTTGTATTCTTTGCTTTCAGCCAGGATTCATCTGACATCAGCAGTGATATATCTCTGGTGCCACAACCTCCTTTAAATCCAGCTTGAACTTCTGGCAAATCTCTGTCTATGGACTGTTCTAGACATTTTTGAATGATCTTAAGCAGTTATTTTGCTTGCATGTGATATTAATGATATTGTTGGAAATTATCCTTCTTGGTCATGGGAACAAATATGAATCTTTTTCCAGTCTGGAGGGCAGAAAACAGTCCTCCAAATTTCCTGGCCTAGACTTGTGAGTACATCCAGGTCTGCACTTGTCATTTGAAGCAAGTGAATTGGTGTCTTACCAATTCCTGGGGCCTTAGTTTTGCCATTGCCTTCATTGGAACTTGAACTTGTTATTTCATTCCCATTGGCTCTTTATCATGTCATATTTTCTGAAAAACTGATTAAGAATGGTATTGGATTCATAGTAAAAAAAGGTAATTTCAAGTTCTATCCTGAAGTACAGTGTTATAAGTGATAGAATATCATCCACTTGCATACAAAGACGACCTGTCAATGTGACTCTTATTCAATATATACATCAAAGAGGAGGAAATTGAAGACTTTTATCAAATTTTGCAGATCAAAATTGACTACACAGGCAATCAAGATATGTTAATGATAGATGATGACAGGAAGGCAAAAGTTGGAAACAATGAAGAAAGGAGGGTAGTCAGAAAGCACGGACTTGGTGACAGGAATGAGGCTGGAAATAGAACAGTTGAATTTTGTTCAATGATTTACTCATCACAAATACCTTTTTTAAAAATCATAAATGATGCCTTTCCACGAGGACCTCACTAGATAGATGGACTGCATAGGAATCTGACTGATGACATCTGTGGAAGAAATTGCCTTGGAAGCTCAATATCAGCTGTCAAAACCTGGCCGGGTGCTGACTGTAGAACAGACCATGCCGACAATTGTTATGTATCATCAAGTCATAACCGACCCATAGCTGACCCTCCAGAGGGTTTTCAGAGGCTGTTAATAGAATGGGAAAAGACTCTCCCTCCTTTCTCCATAGAGCAGCTGGTGGATTAGAACCATGTGCCTTCAGGATTACAGCACAGCTTCTTACAACTAGGCCACCAGAATGTTCTATGCTGACAGTTAGTTGCCTAAAATAAGCCTACTATACTTTGACATATTGACAGGATAATTTCCAACAATATCATATGTCATTTGACAATTGACATATTTCAGTTAACAGATGCTGCCCTGGACGTGCTCACCAAGTTG
>NW_006399798.1:10649588-10654389 GCF_000299155.1 Elephantulus edwardii | reverse complement strand
AACAACAACAACAACAACAGCATACTTATTAAACTCTTATGTACCATCTTTATATTACCTTTCATTTAATTCATCTATATGAAAAGAACATCATCTTACAGGGAAAATAAAAATGTGCTTACCTGGAGTTAGGGCCCCATCTGTCTGTTTACCCAGCTATAATCCAGGCCTATTCTCCCCCTTACCATTTTTAAGGATTAAGGTTTGACACATCTGATTTCTATGTATTATACACTGTACTCAGTCTATCCCCAAACCTGCTTTATACACTTTGCCCCCAGCAACTTGACAACATCAGCTTTTGCACGCATGCATGAACGACAGCTCAAACTTGGCATGAAGGCACGATTGAGATTTTGAGCTTTTCCATTTGGAGGAGGTTAACTATGAACTCGTTCTATGGTTCCCTTTAAACCACACGTATGTGTGACTTCATCACGACATAAAGTAAACCGGGCCAATGGACCAACCAAAACATATTTTTCCATCAGACTTATTCTGATGCATACCAACCTCACATGGAATTGCTCTGTGGGGTCTTCTTGGCTGTAATCTTATAGGAAGCAGAACCCTATGTGGTTTGGTTTTTTGTGGGATTGTGTGTGCGTGTGTGTGTGTGTGTGTGATCACTAAGTGGTTTGGAACTGCTCACCTTTATGTTACCAGTTGAGTTCAGCTAAATGTGTAGACAGGACTAGATTCAGATCTTTTGTTCATAGGGTCGCTATGAACCATACTCAATTCAATGGCACCTAACAGTAATAACAGTCTATACTTGGGAATAACAAAAACTACCTTTAGGATTACAGTAATAACTTACTACATAGCACGTACATTTATTTCTTGATCCATATTCACCCCCTTAAAAAGCCTCCTGTTCTCCTGTGTACCTGACTCAGTCCTTTAGTAATCATAATTGGGTTTGTTTTTTTTTTTTTTTTGATTGCTGTTGCTCTTATCATGAGTTGATCCTATCTGATTTTCTCCCCTTAAGAATATTTTTATTCCAAAATGTAACTTTACTCACTTTTTATAAGGAAGCATGTGGTGTTTTGAGGGGCTTCTTGGGGCTCAGAAGCAGTTTTGGGGGGAAGCCAGCCCATCCCAATCTAAGATTAGCTACTTGTTATTATCTAATGTGGGCTTGAGAAAGACCACGGAGGAGGAGATAAAAAGCCTGCTGTCAATTTCCCCTTTTACGAAAATTATCAACTTCTTATATAGTAGGAATCTCTGCAGAGCATGGAAGTTTTACAGAGCAAACTAGAGGAGATGCGCATTCCAGCAGGAGTTCTGCAGCCTTCCCAAAGGCTCACGCCCTTCCGGTGACACAGACCCTAGAAAATTGTGTGCCAACTCCGAAGACTATGAACCTCTTGTACAAGAAAGACGGGCAGTCTCCCCCATGCGATTTCCTGCCTGGGAAACCCAGTGAAGGATCAGCTCTGAACTGGTTCTGCCTCAATGCCAATGAGTTGAGTTTTTAAATTGAGCTTCCTCTTAGGATAGGAAGGAGCATTATGGTTTTCTACCAAAATACAGCACTCTTTGGAGCTTGTCTTAAGCGGAAGTGGTGAAATGAAGCAATTATCATTCATTTATATGAGAAACAGTGATGAGTATTCCCAGGCCCAGAAAACAACCCAGCAAACCGAACCAAGTAACGCGTAAGACCTCGAGCAGCACTAAAACACAGTGATCACATGTACGGTTCAGAGCTGTGGTGGCCTCATGCTGGTAACGTTGAGTATATGCCCCGGCAAAGAGCTTGGTGACACCACTCTCAATGCCTGAGGGTCACATTTCCTCTATGTTGTTGTTGTTGTTATTGTTAAGTGCCGTCGAGTTACTTGCAACTCATAGCGACCCTATGTACAACAGCCCTAAACTCTGCTCTGTCCTGTGCCAATTGCACTGCCTTGAATACACCCACCCTGATTACCCCAGTCACTGAATCAATCCACCTCATAGAGGGTCTTCCCCTCCTGTGCTGTCCCTCCATCCTTCCAGGCATGATGTCCCTCTCCAAGGACTGGTCTCTCCTCACATCATGTCCAAAGCATGTCAGACGAAGCCTCAGAATCCTTGCCTCCAAGGAGCAGCCTGGTTTAACCCTTTCCAGGATAAACCTGTTTGTTTTCTTAGCAGTCGATGGTACACACAATACGCTTCTCCAGTACCACAGCTCAAAAGCATCAATTATCCTTCTATCCTCCCTTGTCATTGTCCAACTCTGATGTATAGCAACAAACTAAAGAAGAATTGTTTCTCCCCCCCCTTTTTAATCTTTCTTCATTAAAAAATGTTCTTCAAATTTTTCCGTGGGTTACCAAAAACAGATACCTATATGTAGCTCTTTCCTAAGGACACTTTCATGTCTTGCCTAGAATTAGATGTCTTTTTGGAGAGGAAGCTACGTAGTGGTTGGTAAAACGATTCAAAGTTAACAAAAAGATTGGTGGTTCAAACCCACTATCCACTTGGTAATGGAAAGAAGTAGCAATTTGCTTCCATACAAAGTACATGCTTCTGGACCCAATGAGCTGGTTTTGCTCTGCACTACAGGATTTCTCAGAACTTGTGGTGAGTCCGAACTGACCCAGAGCTCATCTTCCGGTGACTTCACTGAAACTGTAAATCACACAGGAGGAGGCGCCCATCGCTTTTCCAAGGAGCAGCTGATAGATTAGAACCTGCCTGCTGGGGTTGGCTGTGCAGCTCCTTACACTCTAGGTCACCAGGTAGGTGTAAGTCAAAATGAACTTGATTAATACAATGGCCCTGGGACTTTTTGTTTTGTTTTGATCCTTTGCAGGTTTATCTCCAAGGCACCTCTAGAGGGCGTGATAACTCTCTTCCTTTGGTGGTTGCTACAACACAGACTTAACAGCCGACCTGCCTTTCTAATGATTCAAAATTCAGTTGTACGACAAGAGTCCAGAATAAGAGCTGCATAGTAAAGTGGACTGGCGGTTAGGGGGGCTTGGATTCATATATGAGGGATAGGACTTTATGTGGCCTTCATTCTCTTGAAACTCACATCCATAAAGAACTTAATCTTTTGCTAATAAAACAATACCAATTGCCATCACGTTGGTTTCAACTCACGGAGATCCTACGGGGCGGAAGGGAATGACGTCGAAGAACTTCCAAGGTTGTAGTCATGGAAGTTGTCGTTGTTGTGTACCATAGAGTTGAAACCGACCAATCGCTGACCCTACAGTGGTTTTTCAGAGGCATAGGAGGACATTGCCCATCCTTGTCCAGTGAAGCAGTGGACGGATTTGAACTATGTAGCCTCTAAGATTCCAGCACAGCTTCTTACCACTAGGCCCCTAGAGTTCCCTATCTGCCATATTTTTCTCCTATGAAATATCTGGTGAGTTCGAACCAACAACAACTCTTTGGTTACCAGCTAAGTGCTTGCCCACGTGCCCCTGGACATCATTCATAACAAAGGTAAAAGAATTGAAAGATCTCTGCTTGACATAAGTGCTTGCACTTGGCTTGTGATCTTGAGTTTTCCAGTTTCAGGTTTAACCAGAGAAACATAGGAAGAAAAGCCTGGCAATCCACTTCAGGAAGAGGAAAAGTTCTGGCAAGCCCTGCACAGCCAGCCCTCTCCTGTCTCACATTGTGTCACCAGGAGTTGCAATTGACCTGACAGCAGTAATGCATTTCATTTATGTTGTGTTTGGTCCCCTTCCCCTATTTTAGGGCAGCTGATGGCTTGAAACCCTGACCAAAAGGTGATTTAGCAGTTAGGAATTGTGTTGTCAATGCAAAGGTACGTGGTTTGAATCCAGCAGCTGTTTTGCAGGGGAAAGATAGGCTATCTCCTCCCACGTGATTATCTGCCTCTGAAAAGCTGCTGGAGGGTCAGCTAGGGGTTGTTTCTGACTCAGTGGTCCAAAGCAACCACAACAACAAAGCTTGAAAAATAGGGCATGAAACTCCATGACATCATGTTGGTCATGACCCCTATTCCTTTCAAGTTTTGAAATGTCTAGATGAGCAAATGAGGTTGCGTTTCTGGATTTCAACTGATTCTGTCGAAATTTGTTACTCTGATGCTGACAGTTCTGGGCCCTTCCTGACTATTTCGTGCTCGTCCAGCTCCAGTTCATGCAGAGGTTTTAGTTTCTGATCAATGATATCCATGGGCGCATGCGGAGGCTGCGCTGGTTTTCTGTGGGTGTTTAGCACAAGGCATACGTGATTTGTGGCTTTGGCGGCCTGATTTGGGTTTTGCCCTTGAGATAAACTCTGGTTCTCCTGTGTGTGGAGAGTAAATGAAGCAGATTAATGGCATAATTGGTACACGGCGGATCGTGCCGTAACCCCGGCTTGCCTGGATACCTCCACGGCGTGCTGACTTAGGAACCGCACGTTGCAAGCTGCCCCCCAGTAACCTCCCTGAAACATCCCTTCCCGCCAAGACACAGAGGGTTTGGGGTCATCCAGCCTCTGACAGTAGGCTTTGTTCCAAGCAATTGTAACAGGCTTATATAATAATAATTTTTCAATTGTGCTCTGTATATGAAATAAAAGTGATTACTCTGAGGATTATCCTTGTCAAGCCCCACCCACTACCATCCATACACTGCCACCCGTTATCACTGTACCAAAGCAAATAGAAGCTTGTAGACCTGAGACAGTCTACTGCTTCCACTGTTGCTTAGTTCCTACAAAGTGCGTTCTATCAGTTGGGATGGCTAGGCAACATTTAAGTGTGTCCCATTTAAACTAATCCCAGGAAAATATTATGGAGGGCAGTACAAAGGTGTACATTAAAACTTTC
>NW_006399798.1:10643743-10649197 GCF_000299155.1 Elephantulus edwardii | reverse complement strand
AGTCAATAAACTTTTTCTAGAGTTTATTGAACCAAAATATTTCATTTAATTATCAAAGGAATACTGATATCCTGGAAGAGAGAGGTATATTTTTTTAAAATCTTAATGGACCATCTGGCACCAAACAAACAAAACAACCCTACAAGTTCTTCTAAGGCAATTCCTTTTCAAAGAAGATAGCTGCTTTCATTAGGGTTGAAAAAGCCAAAGGAATTCCTGGGTGGTGCAACGGGTTAACTACTGACCATAAACCAAAAGGTTGATGGTTCAAACCTACCTAAAGGAAAGACTTGATTGTGCCCAGAAAGTCACCTTGAACATCCATCCTCCAGGTCACTGGTTTTCTTTACCCATGTGGGATTGGCATGAGTCTGAATTTGCCATATTGTAATTGCTCTCCTTTCTTTTCTTAATTTTAACTGTTCGGAAGACCAACTACCCTGTCCCAGAATTAATGGAGTTCCAGGCACATGGGATTTCCTGTGTTAGAACCGAGAAAGTATTAGGCAAACCAGAATGAGTTCATCACCCTATGGGAAAGTGATAGTAAGATCAGATCACACTGACAATAGAAAATATTACACAAAGTTGCTCTGACAGATGGAGGTTCTAATCTTGTCACCTTCCAGCTGTTAACTTGGTTCTCCAGTCTTTCCAAGAGTATTTTCCCAACCAAGGAGAAAGGAATTCTATTCCCCCAAATCTTGATGTATTTTTTTTATTATCACTGAAGAAATATGTATTCTAAAAATTGCTTACATCATCAGTTTAAAACTGAGATTGAACTGGTTGATTTTTATTTCCCTCATTTAGTTAATATTTTTGTCACTGTCCTTAGATTTTGGCAACTATTGAAAGGAAAAAAAAATGTACAGGCATCTAATCCTTGACAAGATTTGAATACTGTGTGGAGACTGCTTGATGCCTCAATCACAATAAAGTGAATTGGTTTTGTTACATGTTATTGTTGTCACTGGGTGTTGTTGAGTCAAGTACAATTCACAGCAACCCCATGACCAACAGTCTTGAACGCTGTCTCATCCTTTGCCATCCTCACAATCTATGACATATCTGAGCCCTCTACTACAGTGAGCAATCCACGATTGTTATGTCAATCCATCTCGCTGAGGGTCATTCACTCTTTTGCCTTCCCTCCACTTTCCCAACCATGATGTCTCTCTCCAAGGCATAGCCTCTCCCAGCAATTCTGCCTAAAGAAAGTGAGACAACTTTACTATCTTTGCCTTCAAGGAGCATTCTGGCTGCACCTTCTAGAAGATATATCTGTTTATTCTTTTGATATTCCATGTGCTATTCAAACACACTTCTCTAACACTACAGCTCGAATGCATCAATTCTTCTTCAATCATCCATTGTCCGGCTCTCAGATATATAGTAAGTGATGGAAAGACCATGGCCTGAATCGGGTGACCTTAGTCCGCAAACTGATATCATTGCCCCACAGTACTTTGGAAAGACCCCTGACTGTAGACTTTCCAATTACAATATGTCTTCTGGTCTCCTGATTGCTGGTACAAAGTATATTGATTGTGGATCCACGTAAGGTGAAGGCAGGTTCAAACGTCTCTCCTTCTATAATAATGCTACGTTTTATTGATCCAGTGGTGAGAATTATATGTTTCAAAGAACAAAATTCAAAATTAGACAGCAATTAGTTTGAATAAGCATTTATTTCATTTTTGCTAGAAAAATCCATTTATCTAATGTAGTTTATTTGCCAGAAGCATTCACCCTTCACACTCATGGCAAATTTACAGTATTTTAACAAGCTGATAAAATGTAGTTCTGTAATCTTGTTATAAAGGTCTAAGACAATGATGATAATATAAGTCCAGGGCTTATGTATGTTCTTGTGCGTGCTTGTAAGCTACATATCATCTCTGTGCATGGTTCCACCACTGTTTCCAGTCTTTCTGAAAGTCTTCTCTGTTAACCAGAGTATTTTGTATTCAACAGCAAATCAGTGCTGCACTTCAGAAGTACACATTGACAAGAAGAGTCAAAGTCCACAGGCCAAATCCTAGAGCTCAAGCAAAAAGTAGAACATCTCCTTCACGTCTGACCTTTCACTGGAAAGTTGCATACTGGCCTGTCCACCTAGTGGAAACCAGCTGACAGAAACACTGGAATAAAGCCAAGCTCCACTATTCAAATCAAGTTTCTCCAAAGGACAAACTGGCACATTTATTGTGTGACTCTTTCCATCAGCAAGACAATGCCTCTTTCAAGGTCCTACCCACAGTTCTAATGCTAAGGCTGTAAATTTTTACAGAAGGAAACTTCCCATCTTTCACTCGTGGAGCTGGTGGATTTGATATGCTAAACTTTTTGTGAACAATTCAATACTTTATGCACTATTCCAACATAAGTTTGTGCATGTGTGTGTGTGTGTGTGTTTGTGTGTATCTCACAGTGGAGTTGATGGGACATAGTGACAATTTTATCTCTATCATCTATCTATCTATATCTCTATTGTTGATTGCCTTCAAGTTGAGCATGACTCATAGTGACCACATGAATAGAAGGTCTAAAGCCCCTCTACAATCATCGATATTTATCAACGTTCATAGAGTTTCTGAAGGCATGTTATTTAGGAAGCGGATGCCACTCCTGCTTCCAAATCTATCTATGATCTACCTATTTATATAAATTCCCAGGAATTAATGGTATACCAATTGATAATGATTAATAATTAACTATAAACAAACAGCTTCAACGACCCTGGACATGCTCACTTATTTATTTGAAAAAGACAGGAATTTGGAAGACAGCCACCTGGCCGACCAGCTGGAAGAGATCCTATATTTATGTCCATTTAAAATAGGGGTGGATCCAAAAGAATAGCATTGTTATAATTAAGACCATGTACAAATCAAACCCTGTTAAAGAGAATTTTAAAAAATCAGCTAGACACTTAGATATGAACAGCCATAAGAAACTACCAGAAATTCAACTTAGATTCAGAAGAGGCTTGGCAATAAGGGGCTTCATTTCTGATATCAGATGAATCTTGATTGAGGGCAGACAATCCTAGAAAGGCGTATATGTGTGTGTGTGTGTATGTATGTTGACATGTTGTTATGAACTTTTGAGTCAGGACCAACTCGTAGCTGACCCTCCAATGAGTTTTCAGAGGCAGTAAATCACATAGGTGAGCTGCCTACTTCCCTCCCCCCCCACCCCCAGCGGCTGTAGGATTTGAACCTAGTGCCTTTGGACTAGTAGTATGACTTCTGCCCACTAAGTCACCAGAGCTCCTTTATAATAGAGTAGCATAATGTGTTCTATGTTGTTTTACTAACAGAAAGATCAGTGGTTTGAATTCTCCAAACTCTGAAGGTTAGGAAATCTCTTCCACATCGTGGGAGGGTCGCTATGAATAAAAATCAATATAATGGAAGTGAGTATGGATTTGGATGGAGGTTACTAAAATGAAAAAGAGAAAAGCCCAACAGCTTTCATACCAACATGTATGTGTGTGTGAACATTATTGAGGCAGTAGATTTAAGTAAGTGTTTCTGAAGACAGTACATACCCATCTTAGGACTAATGAATTCAAGTGACCAATTTGTTAAATGTTATTAAATTAAACCATGCCATGCATCTAAATTGACTGCAGGATAGACTGTCAAGTGTTGATATTGTAGCCCCAATGTCATCTGATCCAATATTAAAACAGTAATTACTTGCCTTCAAATCTCTGGGGTAGAGTATATTCTCAATGTTAAAATAACAATCAGAATGATTAGCAACCTTTAGGTAGTGGGGTGACCTTCTTCACACACACACCCCCCACTCACACACAGTGTGTTACCTCCACACACCAAACCAGTCCAGCAAGCACAAACAATGTGCCAGGAAAGGAAAGATAATTACTGGGAAAATAGATCCACACAGGAGGCTGCAAGGTGCCTCAGGGGAAATGGCTTATTGTAAATACCAAGATCTCAATGCAATAATTTCTGCATCATCATGCACCGTTCCTGGTGGCCTCCCAGTAATCCTGAAACAATACTGTCTACAGCGGTGTTCACAGGATGCAAGTCCTATGTTGCTGAGAGGGAGAAATGGTCAGCTATATCCTCTATGGTTTTCTGGTCATTTCCCAAGAAGCTTACAGACTGGTGAGAAGTCTCTCGGTCTCTTTGGTTATGTTAGGGCTACATATAAAATAAATTGTATCCTTTAAAGTAACCCAACTCTCCTGAAAAGCTAACCCATAACATAGTCACATAATAAACATTGTGTTTAATTCCTCCTGATGTTTTATGTTCAAAATTGACTTATTTACTGAAAACAAGCAATGGCAAAGAATCCAGTTAATGAGACCTGTGTTTGTTTCATCCAGTCGGTGACCTGCTTCTTCCACTCTTCTCCTGAAGTTGTTGTTAGATGCCATTGGATCAGCTCTGACTCATGGGAACTGTCTGTGCAACAGAAAACCTTTTCCCATTCTGAGCCGCCCTCACAATCTCTGCTCTGATGGAGTATGTTGTTGCAATCACTGTGTCACTCTATCTCATTAAGAGTCTTCTCCACTTCTGTGGAATTTCTGCTTTCCAAAGCATGATGTTCTTCTTCTGGGAATGGCAGCTACAAGTGATCTTGGTACTGACTGGAACTATGAAAACTTTGTTTGCTGTGTTTTCAAATGGTAGATAAAAATTTGAAAATATATATTGGACAATTCTGGGATTCATCTTATTGACTTTAGCATTTGATCCAACTCTTTCTGCATTATCCATATAGGTTACTAAAAAAAACAAAATCAAAATCTCGTTTCTGTTCAGACAGAAATGACTCATAGCTGATCTTCCAGTGGGTTTTCAGAAACTGTAATTACAGGAGATTTCTCATTTTGCTCCTTCGAGAATCTGGTAGATTCAAAACACCTGCCTTTCTCCTTAGACCATCAGTGACCCATTACAGGTTATTCGTATTTGTTAATACAAGAGGCCACATGGAAACATGACATCCAGGTGTATATGTATGAAGATGAGTATATGTGTTTAGATATAACTTGTTTTTCATTAGAACAGCCAGCCTATCTAAACTTTTCAAGCATAATCACACCAGCCTGTTTTAATAACTTGGCAACAGACTTGGAGTAAACATCTTGTTGGATTTCTTATTTTAATTACATAATAGCATTATGCCATAGTCAATACAGTCATCAAATCTGCCAAGTTATCTAAATATTGAAGAATATTCTATTTGCAAGCTTTAATGGGTACTTAACAATTTATTTCATAGTATGTCAGGAGATGGGCACAGCTGTTGTTGATGTGTTGATTGCCTACGACTCATAGCGACAGATCTTTGTTGTTGTTGTTATGTGCCATCGAGTCACTTGCGACTCATAGCGACCCTATGTACAAGAGCTCTAAATGCTGTTCTATCCTGTGCCAACCTAGCCATCTCAGACGCACTTAT
>NW_006399798.1:10638570-10641213 GCF_000299155.1 Elephantulus edwardii | reverse complement strand
GCTATGAGTTGCAAGCGACTCGATGGCACATAACGACACATTGGATTTTGATATTTCTAGGAGTGAATTTAGGCTAGGGCTTCCAAGCATCTGCACTAATAACATTTTGAGGTGGACAGTTCTTCTTGGTGAGGTTGCTCCTGTGTTTCGTGCTGTCTGCCTAAGGCCAGCAGTATCCCCAGCCCTTGCCAGCAATGACAACCCTAAATGTCTGCAATGGCTAGATAAGCCCCAGGGGGAAAACTACTTTCATTTAAAGGTCCTGGCGATATGTATATATTTACTAAAATAGTCTCCATATAAAAATTGAAATATATGAGGACGAGAGAGGTCTGGTGACCTAGTGGTAAGAAATTTCACTGTCAGCCCTAAGGCATGCAGTTCAAAGCCACCAGCTGTTCCACTGAGAAAGATGTTCCTCCCCCGTGCTACTTAAAATCTCTGAAATGTAGTGAGAGTTGTTGCTGTGAGCATAAAATCTTACTAATAAAAATCCTTTTTACTTAAAAAAAAATCTCTGAAAACCCTCTGGAGGGTTGCAACTTGATAGCACACAACAACAACAACAGTATGTGTGTGTGTGTATTTTATTTTCTCAAAATCTTTTAGGTTAGATTATATAATTACATCTAAGATGGTTTATGAACATTATTATGCCCAAAATACAAATTTATGCATAAATATACTTTAGTATTTTCTTCATCTTGAGATATTAGAATAATATTTCATAGAAAAAAAATGCTTAACCAGGACAGAGCGATAACATAACCGACCCCTTAAAGTGCTTTCAACAAATAGTGAAGGCCTGGGATGAGGCTTTCCTCACAAAAAAGAGTGAATTAAATATTTTTAAAGTTGGTTTTAATTGACAGTACACGAGTGGCATCCACTTCCTAAACAACTTGCCTCTGGAAACTCTATGAACTTTGATAAATGTCGACAGTTGTAGAGGGGCTTCAGGCCTTTTGTTCACAGGGTCGCTATGAGTCACGCTTGACTCGAAAGCAATCAGCAACAACAAAAACAACTCATAGCTCCCAAGGATGAACTTCTCATACAGATAAACTCTAATGGTGCATGGGAAGAATCCAGGTGAGATTAAAACAAAACCAAATAAAATACTTGATCTTGTTTAGTCACAACTCCTGAGAGATAGTTCATAGGAACATGAAGCTGAATAGAAGATTGTGGAAGTAAGGTGAGAAACTGCCTTGCCATCTTGCACTCATTTATGAATAGGTAAGTAAACTGAAAACTAAGAAGAAAGGTCCTCTTCCTAGGCCCCTGATATTTCAACAGTATTTTAGGAATTCAATGGAAATGCAGATGAATGTGATTGCCTATTCCTTTCTGGCCCAATGCCCAGCTCAATGTTCTACAGATAATGCAACCTTCAAGAAAAGTTTGGGAATTGTGATAACTGGGAGAATGTAACTAGGAACCCATAATTTCCTATGTGAAGAGTCCTAGGCAAGAAACATAATATCTGTTGTAGTTAAGAAAGCAGCTTTTCACCAAATACCACTGATTTAGAAAGATCAGAATCAACCACTTTGTTCCCAAGAAGCAGAATGAACTCTCCTGCCCACCCCCCTCCTTCTCATAATTTCCCTTCTGGAAGGCACACCGTCAGCTTCACAGTAACTATCACTAGACTTCACCCTCAATTTTTTATGATGGACCATTTTCTTTTTTTAAAATTTTTATTTATTTATTTTATTATTTTTGTGTGAGTGTACCGTCAAATCAGATATGACTAGTACAGGAGGAGATTGTCCCTCCTTCCCCAGCAGAGCATCTGGTGGATTCGAACCGTGTGCCTCTGGGATTGTAGTTGCAGCTCCTTACCACTAGGCCACCAGAGCTCCCCTAATGGACCATTTTCATGGAATGTTTTGTCTTTCCTTGAGAATGTGAAATGTAAAGATCACATGCTCACAAGAACCCACTATGTTATGAACTACTTTTTATGTTTTGAAAAGTTTCAGTTATCTGATGTTGTTATTGTTATGTGCCATCAAGTCAGAATTGACTCAGACCTGACTCTCTAGGGGGTTATCAGCGGCTAAATGGAAATCACATGGGAGGAGATCGCCCGTCTTTCTTATTTGGGAAGACCTTGCGTCCACGTGGTAAATACTTGTGCCAAACCAAAGACAGGTGGTTTGAATGTACCTGCTGCTCCATGGGGCAAATGGGGAAAAGCTTCTCTCATGCAATTTATAGGCTTTGAAAACCTGCTGGAACTACTGCCATGGAGCTACCAGCCTGGCCAAACGGCCAACTATGGCGTTACCAACCCAGCAAGCTGTGTACTAGACATGAGGGCTCAGCCTCGCCCCCTAACTTCCAGTTGTCCTAGCTCGACTCCAAGAATGAAGAAGAAAGTTCTTGTTCCAGATCTGTGTTACGTTATAGAACCCGAGTTGTTTCTTGATTTAAAGAACTAGAGCTAGAGGAGGTAATTTGTAAGCAGAACTTCACGGAATGTGCAGAGATAAATTTTAGAGAATTTCCTATATCTTCAAATATCAATGGTTTTCCATTATAACTGTGAAAAATATTCCAAATTCCTTACCAGGCTCTAGGAATCTACTTACCCTTTCCTATCTTTTTATCCAAAGCTGCTTTCTTCTGCTTCTT
>NW_006399798.1:10604020-10637989 GCF_000299155.1 Elephantulus edwardii | reverse complement strand
TTGTTTAGCTACCTGATCTCTGTCATTTTTTGTCTAGCTTTCCCAGTACACATTGGTCTTTCCTTCCTCTTACATTGCCCTTTGCCCAGAAATTTCCACATCGCATGGCTATCCATCATGCATGGCTTGTTCACTTCCAATGTTGCCCCTTCAAAGTAGCTTTCCCATCTTGTCCTTCTAGCTAACATTTCCCCTCATCCACACCCATTTTCCTGCTCCTTAATCTCAGTCCCACTGACTCTTCTGATTCTTCTCCTGTGAGTGTCAGTTGACACTGCTGTTGTTGGCTCTAACTCATAGCAGCCCCATGTATTGCTGTTGTTGTTAGGTGTCATCAGGAAGAGTCTGACTCATGGTGACCTTATGATCAGCGATCTGAACCCTGCCCTATTTCACGTGCAACAGCCACAAACCATGGCCTGATTCTGCACCAGCCTCTTAGTGTCTGCTCTGTTGGTGTCTATTGTTGCGGCCACTGGAAGTTTTCTTTGCAGGTTTGTTTCTACCTCTGCTAACTGAATTGTCAGCTACATGATGTCAAGGATTTTGTTAACTTGTTTAGCCAAGTGGGTTCTAACCAACCTTTAATGAGAAACCAAAATTGTGTATCTTTGGTTAGCATGGGAAAGAATGGAGATCTCTGATCTTTGTCATTGTCGTCCAATGACTAGATCAAGTACAACTAGCAAACAACACATAAAGGCGGGAATGTTCGAAATCAAACACTATTTGCCATGACTCAGAGAGCTACAATCACAGTCATCATATCCTGTTATAACCTCAGCTGCTAAGGGCATCAATGCCTATGATACCAGCCGTCAAGAAGTGAAAACATGAAGAAAAAAGAAAACATGTGTTGCATGGGGGGAAATTTTCTGTCGAGGACCTCTCCAAAGTGTCCCAAAGCAAAGGTGTTCATTAAAATAGTAAACCGTGTCTGATTCAAGGCATAATCTGTTCAGTTACTTCCTAGGCATCTGAAAGTTGGATAGTGAGTAAGGATGACCGAAAAATTGATGCCTTTGAGTGGTGGTGTTGGAGAAGAGCACTGAGCATCCCATAGGCTGCCCAGAGAACAAACAAGTCTGTCTTGGAAGAAGTACACAAACAGAGTGCTCTGTAGAGTCAAGGATGGGGAAACTTTATCTCACATGTTTTGGGCATGTTGTCAAGAGAAGGCAGTTCTTGGAAAAAGAACATGATACAGGGGAAAGTAGAGTGTGTGAGAGAGAGGAGACCCTCAACGAGATGGATTGATACCGTGACTCTGACAATGTCAGAAATGATGACCATGATGCCAGTGACAGTGGCAAAGTTTAACAGGACAGCAAGTAATAGATGCTGGAGAGGGTGTGGTGAGAAAGAAACTCTTGTACATTGATGGTGGAATTGTAAAATGGTGCAACAATTCTGGAAGGCAGTTTGGTGTTTCCTCAGAAAGCTGAACATAGAAATTCCCATATGACCCAGCTACTTAGTATATTCCACTACTTGGAATATATATATATATATATATATATATATATATATATATATATATATATATACTCTGTGAATATGAGAACTAAGGCACAAACAGATTTGTACACCGATTCTCATAGCAGCATTACTCACCATCGCAAGAACATCGAAACAGCTTAAATGCCCAACCACAAACGAATGGATTGAGACATTACGGTCCATTCACACAATAGAATACAATGCAGCACGCAGCAGCAAAAACTTTGTAAATTATTGCATAACTTGGGAGGTACTGGAGAGCATTATGCTGAGTGAACTAACTCAGTTCCACAAGGACAAATACTGTATAAAACCATTATTGTAGAATGAGTATCAGGATCTAAGAGAGGAGGGGCTGGAAGCAGAGGGATGTGGATGTGCAGGGGGAGGAGAAGATTAATCATTGGATTGTACAATTTGATGGGGGTGTGTGAGGGAAATTGAAAGAATTTGTTCAAATTTTTATTTGACTTTTGTAAACAAACTAGTAGAAAAATTTAACAAAAAAAGAAATCACAATGATGAGGCAGGGCAGGGCAAAGTTCAGATCTGTAGTTTATAGAATCACTATGTGTCATGGTTGAGTCAATGGCATCTTAATACAACCACACCTAACTAAGGCACTGTGCAATGTCACCCAATGAGTTGAAGGCCTACACATGCTTTCACTTTTTTTATAAAGGAGAGGAGCTCTGGGTACACAGATCACAAGCAGACACATTCACTCTCATCGTCATGAGGATTTGTGTGCCCTACATCTAAAAGGTTTCCCCTCTCTGTCATTGCTGCTTTGTACCATCAAGTCAGAACTGACTTATGGCGGACCTTTCAGGAGGTCTTTAAAGGCAGGAAATCGTGCCGGAGGAGACTGCCCATCTTTCTCTCATGAAGCAAGTAGTGGATTCAAACTGTGTGCCTCCAAATTGCAGTGCAACTTCTTACTACTAAGCTACCAGAGTTCCCTCCCTCTCTGCCATAATCTCTCAGAAAGAGAACCGAAGATGTAGCTTCTCTTCTTGATTTTGATTATAAAGGACAGCTCGACAATGGCTGGTGAGTTGAAACAAATGACTGTGGTTAAGACAATCTTTGAAGCTTTGCCCTAAAATTTAAAAAGTGGGATCTAGAGGAACTCAGTTTCTTAGACATGATGAGCTCTATTGGTAACTTTTCAGAAGTGCTACTCAGAAACGGAAGAGTTAGCTGGGTTTCTACAATCCGCTAGAACAGCTTGTAACAACTGCAGACAGATAGCGAAGGAATGAGAAGGCCATGTTTGTTTGGGGAACCAGACCACAACAATGGAGACTTTGATAAAAATTCTGAAAGAATCTTTATCCTTCAAACTATATCCTCCAAAATTGTGCCATATTGCATATGTGCACAGACAAACATATCTGCAAGCCAAAAAAAAAAAAAAAAGTTCAGAGGCTTGTGGGAGAGTGCAAGATATTCAATGAAATGAATTGTATCAGAATGAAGGTTTGAAATTGAATGAAGCACGTGTGGACAGCTGCAGAACTCAGCTTAATTCAAGCAGCTGGAGGGGGAGTGTAAGGATGTCGGAAAAGACAGTGCAATGTCTTCTAATCAGCCATGGGTAAGAGGGAGGCCACCTAGGGTTTTTCTCCTTGTGAATAAAAATTGAGGTCTTGCTAAAGGCTGCACTACAGTGAGAATTTGAGGCACACCGTGAAAAGAAACTAGCAAATCATTTTAATATGCAAAGTTGAATAGTAATAAAAGAATGTGTTTCCCATGAACATCTTATATTCAGCTAGTATTTCGTGCTTGTTCTTTTGTTCATTTGTGGGGTTTTTTGTTGTTGTTTTTATTTTTTTAACTACGTAATTGAGTTGAAATCATCATAGTAGTAATGAAAGCTAAAAAACCCAAAAAAATTATAACTCTGCTCTGGAGACTAGACAACTCATAGATGACCCTTCTCACAGGTTTCAGAGACTATAAATCACATTGGAAAAGATTGTCTATATTTCTTCTGCAGAGTCATGGGTGGATTTGAACCATCAGAGTGGTGGAGCCTTGGGGTTAACATTCCAACAGCCTACAGACCAGACCATAACGCCCCAGCAATGAAAAATTTCCTTAAATATTTACTTTACTATATATGTTTTTCCAAGCAAATTTTCCATCTATAGGTTGTATCAATCAAATCAATAGGGTTTATGAAATAACTCTAGTCTACCCTTTCTGATAGCAATGTCTTTCTTGAGTTTTGCCCACTAGTTTAAACTTCTAGTATGTGCTTTATAGTCAGAATTCTATACTATGTGTCAGTTGAATGAATGAATGAATGGATAATTTTTCATTGCTAAGCTGTTTGCAGCTTCTTTAATTAGACACATTTCTCTTTGCAGCTCTAGTTACCAGTGCACACTAGAATCAATACAAGTCCATTGCTAATTCCTCAGTGTTTTCCAGAAGCATTTTTATTGCCACTAAAAAGAAAGTTAAAGACATCTGTTGATAACAGAAGCAATAGCTAGAACATTTAGATGCAGCCCTGCACAAAAATACATTTCAAAGAAACTCACTTTTTTTAAAAATGACAAGCAGATAACTAAGGAATTAGAAGGCCATGTTTGCTTGTGAAACCAGACCACAATAATGGGTACGTTGATAAAAGTGCTGAAAGAACCATTACACTTCCTAACTAGATGTTCTGGAACTATGCCACATTGTGATTATGCCGAGACGAAAATATCTGCAAATAAAAAAGGATGCAGGGGCTTGTGGGAGAGCCAGATAGTTCATGAAATGAAAGGTATCAGAATGATGATTTGAAATTGAAAGGAGAAGTATACGTAGGAACAACAGCTGTAGAACACACGTGAAGACAGACTCACAATCCTACCAATACAGTAAAGAGAAGTTCAGCTGTTACTGGTTCCCCCCGGAGTGGGGGTGGGGGAGTGAGCTAGCAAGACGCTCATAGCTCTCTGAGCCCAGCGATGTATCAAAATGGCGAGGACCATAATTCATCTAATTAACCTTTTAGGAGTCGATCTTTTGGCCTGAAATTTCACAAACTTTACTCTTACTGTTTTGTTCTGGTATAATTGGCTCTTGCACTATGGTTACTCATAGGGTAACTTTTTTTTTTTTTTTTTTTTAGGCTAGCCATGAATATTTCTTAAAATAGTTCCCATTAAAACCTAGCCTATTGACGCAATTTTCCAGGCTGGTTTCAGCTTTTCCCACTGACTAGTAATTAGGTCATTGGGCCAGTCCTTCTCCTGATTGACCAGCACGGTTTCACAACAAGGTTGGCTTTCAAAAATAGCTTTCTGTAGGAATTGTTAGTCACTATCAGCTTTTCCCTGAGTCAATTTGACTCTCCATGAAGGTGCCAAAGGCACCTCCCTGAAAACGTAGCTTTTCCATGTAGTCATAAGACCAGGATAATTCACCCAACGTTGGTCTGAATTTCCTACAGTCCTGGCCTGGCTTTGCTGGCAGGGCGCATAATTTATTTGGTTGTCCTTGGACTTCTCTCTGGAAGAAGCTGGACCTGGTAAGCATTGTTTTCTTTTCATATGAATTGTCAGACCAGGAAAAAACACCTCTAGGATGTTTACAGTAATTATCCTAGGCCAGTAGGAATGGAGTATACTCCACGGTCTGTCCCTTCCCTTCCGCGTGCCTTTTTTTTGTGGATTTTTCTTTTTCACTTAAAGTTAAAAGAGATTCTATTTCACAGGAGAGCTGCCTCTGTTCTCAAAGGGAGGTGAGTAGGGGGGACCAACTTGGAAAAGATTAGTTTCTTAGATTATTTAGTTTTCAAAGAGTTGAATTAATTGACTTGAAATCACACATCTGCTATGTGTCTGTGATGTAACAACCAATTCAAAAAAACCATTAGTATTCATTGTCAAACAAATGGATTCAGAGTCCTGTAAAGATTGGAGGGTTGCTCCTTCACACTGGGAGTTACTCCTTGTTCTTGGCATAAGGTGTCAGGTAGTAGACACTGATTTTTCAGTGGCGCTGTGTACCGTGCCAATACAATCCTGTCTATCCTCATAATTTCCACCCAAATGAAGAAGTTAAACATCTTTAGTCGAAGGAACACAGAGACAGGGATCAGAAGACTAGGCTTGTAGAGGTGTCTGGGATGTTCATTTCATACCACAAAGGTGTTTAAGTTCCTATTATAAACAGAAAGGCACCCTGGTGACATTATGTGTTATGTGTTGGACTGCTAACTAAAAGGTGGTTGGTTTGAATCCACCTACCACTCCATAGAAGGCAAGTGGACAGCCTTCTGTAGTTTTAGAACCCCAATAAAAGTCCCCAGGAGTTGGTGACCACATGATGACAATAAGTATTATGAAACTAAGTAAACGAAAAAAATTCTGGTGGTACAGACAAGTAAGCACTGGTCTGTTATTGGAAATCTTCCTCAAAGCACGTTAAAAACCTGACAAATTGTTTCACCAAAGACTATAGTCAAGAAAAGCAAGGAGCAGCTGGTGGCTTTGAACACCATTCCCTCAGGATTGCAGCATAGCTTCTTGCCAGTAGGCCACTAGAACTCACTTATATGTTAGGAGGACAATATTTTTAAAAAGAGTGACGTAGACAACATTTTTAAAAAGAGGGATGTGAATTTACCATTTCAAGGGGGAAAAATGCTTCAGTATTTGTTGATTAAAAGAAAATATAAGCTTTATATGAATAATAATAACGATTTTATAATTTTAATGAAAGTTTGTTGCATTTTTCTGCTACCTCCTCTCCCAATTCACTCTTCTCCTTGAACAGTAAAAGAAAAACTCTTTCATTGTTATGCAATCCCACCCCCCTACCCCCAAGTCCACTCCACTGTACAGCTTTCACTCCGGACTTATAACATTTTTTAAACATTTTTCACTAATATGACCTTGACAGTTTCTCAGTACTAAAAACTTTTTATAAGCTATGTAGTTATAGTAATGATGATTGTTTGATACATTAAAATGTGTGTTTACAGGTTTCACTTAGTGAACTACTGCACAAGATACAAAATCATGCAGCACACACAATCCATATAGTTTTTCAAAGTAAGAGTCTAAGACGTTCACAAATAATGTTTTATATTCCACATTGCAAGTAAAATGCACTTTTTGTGGATTTGTAGTATCAGGGAAGAAATAGAACTCATTGGCTGACATTCTAAATCATTCTTCCATTATACATCACCATGCAGTAATATAATTCCACAATTACACATCCCACATTTCAACCTAAACAAAATATAAAAAAACAAAACAAAACAGAATACAGGAGCAGTTACAACAGTCAAGCTATCTCCTTTACACTATATACACACACATGTTGTTGTTGTTGTTATGTGCCGTCGAGTCAATGTAAAATGTGTAATTGATCCCTCAGCTGTTGATGATTTGCAAGACCACATATCCACAGTTAAGATTGCAGGGGTTCCTACCCCCAATGGAAGATAACACAATGGCCAGAAAAGCTAATTTTCAAGTGTCTAACACTCCAACTACTTGAAATCTTTTGGTTTTTTTGTTTAAATATTAATACATTTCACATTAAAAATTTAAAATAAAGCATTTTAAAAATATGCATTAATACATCTAAGGAGTTTGTGTGATGTATAAACAGTTAGTGCTCAGCTGTTAATAAAAAAAGTTCATGGATTGTACATACACTGTGCAGTAGTATAATTCTACGATTATACATCCCACATTTCAACCTAAACAAAATCTTAAAAAACCAGAATGAATACAAGCGCAGTTACAACAGTCAAGCTATCTGTTTTCAACTAGATATTAAAAGTGTTGGGGAAATGTAAAATACTACATGCTTTCCTTGTTGTGAAAATGTAGTCCTTATTCATTAAAAAAATGCGACTTAGGTGGCGTAGTGGTAGGGAGTTGCACTCTAAACCCCTTGGCATGTGGTTTGTATTTATTAGATGCTCGGAGGATAAAGATGGGCAATCTCCTCTCATGTGATTCACTGCCTCTGAAATCCCTCTGAAGGGTCAGCTATGAGTTGCTTCCAACTTAACAGTATCTAAGAACAACAACAGCATCCATAACAACTTAGGTTGCCACATAATTATGTGTTTTTATATATTAATTACATTAATCCTTTGCCATTGAGTTAATTCTGACTCATAGGAGTTTGACGAGGTGTATAGTAGAAATACGCTCCACAGGATTTTCAATGGTTATGACCTTTCAGAAGAAGATTGCCAAGTCTTTTTTTCTGAGGCAACTCCAGATAGATCTAAACCATCCACTTTTTTTAATAGCTGAGCGTTAACTGTTTATATATCACACAAACTCCTTAGACATATTTAAAAATGCACATTTTTAAAATGCTTTATTTTAAATTTATAATGTGAAATTTATTACTATTTAAACAAATAAGCCAAAATAGTTTCAAGTAGTTGACGTGTTAGAACACTTGAAAATTGGCTCTTCTGGCCATTGTGTTAGCCTCTGTTGGGGGCAGGATCTCCTGCAGTCTTAACTGCAGACACGTGGACTTGCAAATCATCAACAGCTGAGGGCTCAATACAAGAAAACTCATCCATACTATAAGAGGTAGTGATGGAGAGACTATGAAGACACTGTGAGGGATGGTGGTGGAGAGATTATGAAGAGACTGTGGCAAGATGTAACCAGAGGAACCCTGGAGATAAAACCCATAGTTAAAAGTTTAGCTTGCTGCATGATTGAAAGGAAAGTTGACTTGTAACTACTCTGAGATAAAGGCTACAGCTGAAGTTCTCACTTACTGCATGTTTGAAAGAAAAGCTGACTTATAACTGCTCTGAGATCAAGTTTTCTGGATAATTGAGGAAACCAGAGGTTCTTGCATTTGTGCTGTTGAACTGAACCTGGACTTTCACTAATGGTGGAATTGTGCCTTGTTAATCTGTTTTAGGATTGCTAGAGCTGGACTTGCGTTATGAGATATCCTTTACCTCTCCCACTCTCCAAACTATTTCCCTAATAAAACCCACAACTGTGAGTAATGTCCTTGGGTCTTGCAATGAATATTGGACCCAATTGGTAAAAATAAGTGAAGGAGTATGTGAGATGTCACGTCTGATTACATAGATATGTGTATGGTGCAATGGATATTGTTGATGGGGACCGTTCCCCTTTATGAAGTGGGTAGAGGTCAGACTCAGCCTCCTCCATGTTGCATCTGCTCCTTTTACAGTACTCAATAATTTTTAACAATAGAAAGAAACTGTGGACCAAAAAGATTGAGGATTCTGAACTAAAACAACAAACTGATGCCCAGAGAAATGCTTAAAATGAAAAAGAGTAAAAGGCCCTGGAGATAATTAACTTTATGATAGTTGCTCAGATATTTAGGATTTACACTAAGTTAAACACGAAATCTGATTTGAACATTTTAGTTACGGTTAGGTGTCATAGAGTCAGCTCCAGCTCATAGTAACCCTGAGTACATAATAAACCTCTATATAGAATAAAACACTACCTGGGGTCATGTCATCCTCACAGCCATCCAGTGCTATGTTTGAGTCTATCATCTCAGTAGCTATCTCAATGAAGTCTCACTATCTATGTTTCTATGAGACATTCTGGCTATACTTTTTCCAATACAAAGTTTTTTCATTCTTCTGGCAGTTCATACTATAGTTACTATTCTTTGCCAATCCTATAATTCAAAGGCATTGATTCTTCAATCTTATTATTTCCAGTTGCCTCATATTTAAGTGTAGTGGCAAAATAATAGAATTATTGGTTGCCAACTTTCAAAACGTTGCTTTAGTGGATTTTCTCAGTTCCCACTGTCATATAATCCCCTTTTCTTTCCCCAGTTGGCTTCATCAAGACAATTGTATATTGTTTTTAAAAAGGCTGGGGGTATTCATAGCAATCCATCAAAAACAAAGCCAGTTTACCTTGACAGCTACTGAGATGATGATTTTTGTTTGGAGTACTTTCTTCTACTTCTGAATAGCTCTTGGATTTCCTTTCTGGAAACAGTGGAATTGTCCACAAGCAATCATGTGTAAATATTACGCATTAGCACCACAGGATGTCCTGAAAATATTTCTATTCATGGTGTTCCACATACAACAAGCTGAGGTTTTATTACAGTCAAGAGATTAGGAATAAAATTGTTTTCATTCATGGATATCATTATATAAAATTATCTTGAAAACAAAAGCAACAATCTTAATTTTAAAACTAAGCATTAACCAAAAATTTTTGCCTTTTTTCCAATCAGTAAATAAGTATTACAGACATACTAAACATAAGATGATGTCTAAGAATTTCATTATAATTCTTACAACTCTCATCTCTCTACCAAAACAGGCACTGATATCTCAGTTGTAAAGATGATAGAAACTTATGGAGTCAAACCCACAGCCAAGATCATCCAAACTGTTGCATTTTTGTAAAAAAGATGATACGAATTAAAAGAATGAAAATTATTTCAGATTACCTGACTAAGGATGACAGAAGAAGAATCGATGTCTTTGAGTTGTGGTGGTAGTGGAGGAGAGTCTTGAACATACCATAGATCACCAAGAAAACAGTCCATATTGGAGAGGATAAAACCAAGTTTCTCCTTGGAGACTAGGATTTTGTAGGTCCATTTCACATACTTAGGGCACATGGCCAACAGGGACCAGCCCTTGGGGAAAGACATGATTCTTGAAAGGGTGGAGAGATAGTGCAGAAGAGGAAGATCTCGCATGAGATAAATTGATACAGTAATTGGGATAATGATGGCAGGTGTGACAGTGTCAGCGAGACTAGCTCAGGATAGGGCAGGCTTCGGAACTGTTATACACAGCCTCGTTATGAGTCAGAGTCGACTTGATGGCACATAACAATAACAACAACAACAACAACAACAACAACAGTATGATAGAAGCAGAATTGAGGATGTCTTTGAGTTGTGATGCTGGAGAAGAGTATTGACTATATCATGGACTGCTAAGAGAACAAACATGTCTGTCCTTGAGAGGATAAAACTTGAGAGGAGCCAAGGACTTTGAAGCTCTGTCTCACATATGTTGAGTATGTTGCTAGCAAGAATCGGTCTCTGGAGAGGGATACCATGCTTGAAAAGTTGGAGGGACAACAAAAGAGAGGAAGACCCTGGATGAGATGGATTGACTCAGTGACTGGGGTAATGGGGGTAGGTGTGTCTGACACATTGAAATTGGCTCAAGATAGAGCAGAGTTCAGATCTATTGTATTTAGGGTTGCTATAAGTTGCAAGTGACTCTATGGCACATAACAACACAATAACATATAAAATTAAAAAAAGCAGACCTAACATAGAGGCTTTAAGGAAAATTTAGTAAGATCAATAACATATTTAGCATAATGCGTGGCAGCAAAATATACTCTCAAGAAATACCACTTGATGCCTTTAAGCTGTGGTGCTAAGGAAGAGTGTTGAATATACCATGGACATCTAGGAGAACAAACAGGTTTGTCCTGAAGAGGATGAAACCAGTCTGCTCCTTGGAGGCAAGGATTCTGAAGCTCCATCCGACATACTTTGGGCAGATTACAAGAATGGACTTGTCCTTGGAGAGGGATGTCATGCTTGGGAGGGTGGAGGGACAGCACAATAAAAGAAGACCCTTGATGAAATGAATTGGCTCAGTGTCTGGGGTAAGGTGGTAGGTGTGTCAAAGACAATAAGGTTGGTTCAGGAAAGGGCAGGGTTCAGAGCTGTTGTCCATAGTGTTGCTATGAGTAGCAAGAGACTCAATAACACATAACAACAACAACATAATCACTGAGGAAAAAATATTATCCTGGTAATCTGTTTTCAGTGAGACTAGACAATTAAAAAAGAGAGTCTGGTCTTGAATCAGACCTTCTGAGATGGCCACAAAATAGATTAAGTGAATATAGATTATTGATTGAACTGATTTTGCATAGTGTGGCATTGCTTTGTGCCAAAAGGGATACAGGTACTCTCAAACCAGGTTGGAATTTCACACTTATAATTTTTCTGCAAAATGCCAATGAAGGCATTATTTTCCTTAACAAAATGTTATAGCTTTGGCCACTTTGAATAATTAAATGAATTAAACGAGTTGTTTCTTTTTTGTCCATATTTCTTTGCTTATTTTTTTTTTAATCTAATGCTCCCTTTTCTTGGGCAAACTCCAGTCAGACAGATACTTGCCATTTCATTATTGTTTTAAAGTGTTAGACCCAGACACAGAAGCATTGTTGGAATGCAATGGAAAAAAAGAGAAGGTTTAAATCTCAAATGGGGTAATAAACTGTAGCCAGAAGCTAATTGTGCTGAAACTTGAGCTTTTATAACATGTTACTACTGTAGTGGGACCACTCAGCACTACTTTGGTGGGGTTGTTGTGTAATTGGTAGTAGATTACATTGCAGACATATTAAAAAAGAAAAGATGTCAAATCAGACATTTCTGCTTATTACTGTAGACCTCAGCATAACTCTCAAAGCAATCAATGCATTTCATCCATTAAACTATTGATGGGGGGTATTAATTCATATAATGTTTAACTGCTCACTGTGGACTTTCTCTCTGCCAATTTTCTTCCACCCAAGAAGTCCTGAAATGTTGCTGCTCCTGTCAAAAGAAATGAATCATTAATAAGAACCAGCAAGGCCAGAGGCAAGCTAGACGCTGGCCATGATATATAAAGGCTTCACATTCTTTTAATTTGGTGTTGAATTATACATGCAAAGGAGCAAACAGCCTAGTAACGTTTTACCAAGAAAATGAACGTAACACAAGAAAGGATAGGCTGTAAAATCTATTAATTTCATTTCTAAGGTATCAGAGATCACTTTGTGGTTAGTCTCGTCACTGTCAAGAGTACCAAGACATATGTCTAAGTAACACTTCAAGCAAATTCTAAACTCGGAGGAGGCCAGGGACATAACTATTCTACTACAGTCTTAGGAGAAATTTGGTCGACTTCAGAGGAAAGTCACCCAAGTACAGGGGAAATTATGTGATAATACCACAAATTACCTTCTCCAATTCTTTGTGTTATACTCAATGTTTTGTTTCTTTCCTAACCTCCATTTTCCATTTTTTTTCTATGTTTATTATTTTTAACCATTTGTATCTAGTGGCTTTGTGTAATAAGGAGAAATTTATCCACCAGGACAATCTTACACAATCTCCAAACAATAATCATGAAAGTCAGATTTCAATACAAGTTCAGGTTCTGCCTTCCAATAGTCACAAATATCTTGACCTACCAGTTTCAATATCCTTGTCTGTAAAATGAAGAAAATAATACATAAATACCTCTCAGAGATCAGATGATTAACTAAAATAAGCTATCCGAAGTACTAAGCAGAGTCTTTAGCATTTAGATGGTAAGTGGTAATAGTTCAATTATTCTGACAATTATAATGCGGGGGCAAAAAAGGAAATAAAACTCAGCTGCTGAGTCTGTACATTTATTTTGGTGAGGAGTCCCGATGGTGCTAGAGAAGAGCATTGAATGTACCATGGACTGCCAAGAAAACAAACAGGTCTGTCATGGAGAGGGTGAAGCCAAGTTGCTCCCTGAAGCAAGGATTTTGAAGCTCCATCTCACACAGTTTGGGCATGTTGCCAGAGGAGACCAGTTCTTAGAGAAGGACACCATGCTTAGAAGGATAGAGGAACACCTCAGGAGAGGAACCCCATGGGTGAGATGGATGAACACAAAAACTGAGGTAATGGGCAGAGGTATGCCAGGCACAGTGAAATTGGCTCAGGATAGGGCAAGCTTCAGAGCTATTGTGCATAGGCTCGCTATGAGTCACTGACAAGAACATATACTAACAACAACAGTGTCCCAAAGCAGATACAAAGTCTGGGCCATATATTAATATCCTGAAAATGTCACTTGAGTTTTACGTGTTTTCTTTAGCTATCTGCTGGGGCTTTTTTCCAGGCTGCATTTCAAATGATGAATTTAACCCTGGCCACAGAAAGAGGACAGGTGACCTCTCTCTGATTTGTAGAGAAACAAACTCATTCAGAGAATTAGAACTTAATGATCAAAAGCTGAAAATTATTTTTAGAATGGTAAAGATAGCTAAGTGTTCTCTCAAGTAGATTAAAATAATGTCTTCAACTACCTTTTCAATAAAGCTCTTACTATAGAGAAATTCTGTGACAAGAACATTAAGTTTATGACTTATGACATGTTTTTGCTTAGTTTGAAACATTACCCTTATCTTTACGTGTATAGAATGCATTTTCTTTTAGAAAACGTATCCAAACCCTCAGATAATACTCACTATGACTTTATGAGGTCCTTGTTCTTGTCATCCCCTATGTACAGTTTAAGTTCAAAGTGGATTAAGTAACTTGCCCAGTTATCACATCATTTGTGTGTTACAGAAATACAGTTTCAATCACATTTACATTCTAGACTATTTCACTAGAGGATTAGGATTGGGTTTAGTGCCATTCCGCTGAAAAGCACAAATAAACTTGAATAGCCATGCTTTAACACAAATATTTAACAAGATGTCTTCTTCTGATTCGGATAATGTTCCATATAAAAGTGTCTACTAAAAAAAAGTGTCTACTAGATTTTAAAGACCTCCTTACCCTCGATGAGATGGATCAATTCTGTGAGTGGAGTGGTGGGAATGAATGTGTTTGAGACAGCAAGGTTGGCACAAGATAGAACGGCGTTTAGGGCTCTTGTACATAGGATTGCTATGAGTCGCAAACGACTCGATAGCACATAACAACAACAACAACCCTAAAATATTTTTAAATACATTCTGAGTAATTTTTACTAACTACTAAATTAAGAGCTTTCTGGTGGTGTAGTTCGTAGCAAGCTGTAATAAGGCTAGACCTTTCTGATGGCTGCTTACTCCTCTCAACTGATATACATGAAGCCCCTAGAAAGCCAATGGTAAGTCAAGTATGAGTTAGTTACAACTTGATGGCAAAAGGAAGTAGTAATAATTATAGTTGTTGTTATTGTGTATCATTGAGTCAGAACTGACCTATAGCTGACTCTCCCAGAAATATAAGCTGGGTTTAGAAAAGATCATGGCACTACAAACATTACTGCCAATGTCAGATGAATCCAGAGTAACAGAGGAATGTCTATCTGTGTTTCATTGACTGTGCAAATCACAACAAATTGTTGCTAACCTTAAGGAGATTGGGAATCCCAGAACACTTGATTGTACTCATGTGAAACCTATACTTGAACCAAGAAGGAGTCCTCAGAACGGGGCAAGGAAACACTGCATGGTTCAAAATCGGCAAAGGAGTGCACCAGAGATGCATCCTGTCTTCATACCTTTTCAATGTACATGGAGAACAGCTCATTCAGGAGGCTGGACTTCTTGAGGAGGAACGTGGCATCAGGATTGGAGGAAGACTCGTCAAGAACCTGAGTTATGCAGATGACACAACCTTGCTTGCTGAAACTGAGGAGGACCTGAAGTGCTTGTTGCAGAAAGTCAAGGAATGTAATCTTCAACATGGATTGAAGTTCAACATTAAGAAGACAAAGATTCTCACCACTGGGCCAATTGGCAGCACCATGATAGATGGAGAAGAGCTTGAAGTTGTTAACAATTAGAACTTTTCTGATTCCGCTATCAACACTTTAGGCACCAGCAGTCAGGAAATCAAAAGACGAATTGCCCTGAGAAGATCTACTGTAGGGATATCTCCAGAATACTAAGAAGCAAAGAGATCAGTCCAGAACCTAAGATGCACCTAATCCAGGCCATGGTCTTCTCAATTACTTGCTATGCATCGAAGAGCTGGACAATGACTAAGGATGACAGAAGAAGAATTACTGCCTTTTAGAGGAGGTGGTAGAGATGTTCTCGAACATACTGTGGATTGCCAGAAGAATAAACAAGTCTGTTTTGAAGAGGGTGAAACCAAGTTTCTCCTTGTAGTCTAGGCTTTTGAAGCTTTGTCTCACATACTTTGGACACGTGGCCAAGGGGGACCAGTCTTTGGAGGATGTCGTACCCAGAAGTGTGGAGTTATAGTGCAGGAGAGGAAGATCCTGGATGAGATGGATTGATACAGTAACTGGGGTAATGAGGGTAGGTGTGTCAGTCAGTGAAACCGGCTCATGATAGGGCAGGCTTCAGGGCTGTGTACATAAGGTCAGTACGAGTCACAGGCAACTCAATGACACATAACAACAAGAATAACAAATGCTGTTTATCATAAAGAAGAGTTTTCAAGTAATTTAGACTCATACAAAAAGACTTAGTAATCTTGTATTGTGTTCTAGTCAGTATTCTTGACTCTGTAGATCAATAATGGAAATAAAACATTCTTCTTATTAAATTTACATTTTAAGTAGGACAAGATTAAACAGACAAAATATGAAATTTTTCTGGTAGTGTAAAATTTTACAGAATAATACAAATTGGAGAAGGACGTTAGGATTGGAATTGATATTTTAAGTAGGGTTGTTTGAAAGCGACCAGTTCTTGGAAAAGGACATCATGTTTAGAGAAGTGGAAGGTCAACATAGGAGGAGACGGTCAATAAGCTGAATTGACACAGAGATTGTAACAATGAGCTCAGGTTTATCAAAGCCGGTGAGGACGACACAAGCTAGAACTAAGTTCAGATCCATTGCTCATTGAGTGGCTATGAATTGTGGTCCTACTGGATGACACGGAACAACAACAACAGTGATACATTTGTGTTCTTAACATTTCTTAGAGTTCCTTGAGTTCTTAAAATGACTCAGAAATAAGCAAGTTTGCAAATTTGTAAAACTCCATAGGCTCTATGTCCTTGTTGTTTGGTCCCATTAAGGCCTCAGTGACTCGTAATAACCCTGTGAGCAACAAATTAGGACCTTGACCTGACCTCCATTGTCATCACAATATCCAAGTCCAGTATTGCAGTCGCTGTGTCCATCATTTCTTTGAGGACCTTTCTCTTTCTCTGACCCTCCACCATTCCCAGCATGATGTTGTTTTCCAAGAACTGGACCCTGCGGACAATAAGCTCAAAATATATAAGACAAAGTATCACCATCTCTACTGCTTAGCAGCTCCATGATTGCACGTCCTTTACTTGTAATCTTTCGTTTATCTGCTCCTTTCTCCTGTGTAAACACTTACCTGTGTTCTTGTTGCTATTATGTCAGTTACCCTCTAGTAGATTTAATTCCACTTCTCCTCAGTGATCTCCTTTTGTCCCTCACCTCCCAGTACTGAACACCGAGTTACTACAGAAAATGGTCCTGGTTTTAGTAGATTTTAGCTGCTTCCGGCAAGTCCTCGCATAGTGTTTGAATACGCACCTACCACAAACTACCAAGTGCACAAATCAATGGCCTTAATTCAGAGACAATCTTCGCATTATAACTTGATATGGTCTGATTTTAATGTTACATACAGGCCAGGGAATAGTTAAGTGATTCCATAAAAAGTTAAACATAGTATTTTCCTGTGGTCCAGTAATTCATCTCCTGGGTATGTGCCTCCTATCTTCACCCCACAATTGAAGAAAGTTATCCAAACAAATAAAAACAAACATGTCTATTACAATAGTTTTAATTGGTGGAAGGTGGAAGCAACCCAAATATCCATCAATGAGCGCACTGAGGAAAAAACTGTAAATACATACAGTAGAATAGTATTCAGCCATAGGAAATTACTCATACATTCACCACCATGGCTAAACTTCAAAAAAACATTATGTTAAAACAAATCAACTGTTAAGATCACATATTACATGATTCTATTTCTATGAAATAGCTAAAACAGGTAAATTCCATAGGAAAGTAAAATAGACCAGTGGTTTCTAGGTGTTAGGAGGTAGAACTTGACTACAAATGGTATATGAAATTTTCCTTTAAGATAATGGACATGTTTTAGATACATGTTTTATAATACACGTGACTGTACAGTATTGCAAATGCACTAATTGCCACTGAATTGAATGTGGATAGGATTCATCTTCAAGTTAGAGAATAATTGGACTTACGATCATCAGTATATCTGGCACACAGCATCTTTTTTTCTTTTTTTTTCAAAGAGGAAGTTAAGAATAAATTAATTCATGAGAATTGCCAAGTTGTATGAATATAACAATCCCTTGATCTGGATAAGATGATGAAAAAGATAGGAAGAAAATTCATTTATATGCCAAGGACATTTAATTCAGAACTTGATATCATTAATGTGTGACATCATAGAAAAGCAAAATTGACAGTTCAGGTGTTAATGGATTTTAAAGAGGAAAACCATACTGAAGAATGAAATAATGAAGGAAAAGAAAGAGTTGCCAACATTTTTTACAGTTAAATGATTAACTGGAATTCTTTTTTCTTTCTTTCTTTTTTTTTAGGAATTCTTTTTTATACTAAACTAAGGATGGCAGTTTGAACACATGAACTCAGACGTTCATTTGCTTGCTACCATCAACTTTAGGAAGAATTGAGATATTGAAATATATGAAGGAAAATACTGAAAAGACCATACACACTAGTCTCTCTAATTTTGTGCCTAGACATACCATCACAGTCGAGATCATCTAAACCTTCCACAAGTAGAGTTATTATTACCATAATGAACAAAATGCCGAGTTGGTCTCGAATCTTCTTCATCACTGGAGTTAATTTTCATAATTTGTGAGTTTTGATGCATTTAGATAGATCCAGTGTTTTCCAACTCTGAAAGGAAAAGTAAAATCTTATTTCTAGAGATAGTGATAATAGAAGGCATTGATAAAATAACTGAAAATATTTACATCACAAAAGACTTATGACAGTCATTGGAATAGATCCCCATTCTAAGTTATGGATTAACTGTATGCTGGAATAGTTACTTTTTTATCTGAACTTCACCTCAGAATGTGTGCATGTGTTCTCATATCATTTTTGTTTTGTTTTGTTTAAGCATTCTTCTCTATTTTTAACACATCTTGCACAGAATTCTACCTAGAACTATAGTAGTAATGGGTGTCTCAGGAACAGCACACTACACTACACAATGCTAAATTTTTACTTCCAGAATTTGTATTGGAGTGCAACCTTGGTAAAAGTAAGTAGTATACATTCTTCATGCATGTATAAGAATATAAACGTTTGACACATTTAATGATTCAAGATGAATACATGTGCATACAGTGGCCTAGAGGTTATGGAACGGACTGCCAACTCAAAGGCAAGTGGTTCAAATCCACCAGTTGCTCCATGGGAGAAATTTGAGCAATTTCCTCCATTGACTTTGAAAGCCGGCTGGAGAGTCAAGTGAGTCAGTTCCAACTAGATCCCAATGACTTGCTTATTAGTTTTGTTATATATATGTCACTCTTAGACCATATAGATATATGATAAGTGTTTGTATTTATATATTGTTGTTCTGTACCATTAAGTAGAAGTTGAGTCATAGTTGATCCGCCAGTAGGTTTTCAGAGGCAGTAAATGACATGGGAGAAGATTGTACATCTTTTTCCTCAGAACGGATGGTGGATTCAAATTCTCTACCCCGGGGTTGACAGTGCAAATTCCTACGACTGAGCCAGCAGAGCTTACATTTTTATGTATAAACACAGCTATTGTATATAGGCTTATTGTATACAATCATATATGTGTGCATGTGTATTGTGTATCTATGTGTGTTGTGGCATCTAATTGACTCATAGGTGTTTACGGATCCTTATATAATCATGGGTACTCTTATATGCACATATATATGTTCAAATTGTCTTCCTGTCAAACATTCTTCTAGGTGGTATAGCACTGGTCTGTGCGTTGCTGTACAGAGGTAACTCATGGTTGCTGTGATGCTGAAGCCTGTGACAGTGATGTGCCAATCGTGGTAATGGGCACCCATGGTGGACAGTGTTGGCTGAAGCTTCCCGACTAAATCAAACCTGGAAGCAGGAGCGGCATCCACTTCTGAAATGGCTTGCCTCTGGAAACTCTATGTACAAACAGTGCTCAGGCCGTTCCTTCATAGGGTCGCTATGAGTCGTCTACGACTCGACGGCATTAAACAACAACAACAACATATATGTCTTACACATATATAATCCGAATGGTGGTGTTGAGGAAGAGTATTTGACATATTATTGACTGTCAAAGAGCAAAGAAATCTGCCTCAGAAGAAGTACAGCCAGGGTGCTCCTTGGAGTTGGGTGGGATTTATGTATGCATAATTATTTTCTGTATCGTAGCACAAGTTTATGTTAAACATGTAATTTTTCTTCTATACTGTAGAATAGTAATATTGATAAAGTACTAAAAAATCTAACTGCATATTCCTTATTCAAATATTCTGCTTCTATTGATAATGTTCAAGGGTCAGGAAGAGAGAGGAAGACCCTTAAGAGGATAAGTTGCTATACAGTAGCTGCAGCAATGTTCTCAAGAATGTCGGAGATCATGAGAACGGCACAAGATAGGCCAAAGTTCTGATCGGTTGTTGATAGAGTTGTTATGGGTTGTAGCAGACTCATGGCCCATCCCAACAACAATAACGCACTCTCTAACAAAATAAAGGGAAAAGTGATTTCAAGATCGCGGGATGATTTAAAATTGGACTGGTCACTAGAAATGTTTGAAGACTTTCTCTTGCATTTTGCAGTGTATTTTTAATCACCAAGATAATATATTAAGCAGCATAACTGGCGTGCATGAAGTCAGGATTCAGGAATTAATTTCATGCAATTACTTAATCCCTAAGGTGGGTGCTTTTGCATTGTGAAACTATTAATCATTCTTTTTAGAATAGAAGCAAGACCAACAAAAAAATATCATAAGGTCATGAATATCTTTCATCCTAAGTGTTCTCTGTTTACTTTTTCTTTGATCATGAAAATCCATGAACGGCCATAAAACTTTTACTGGTGCCATAATTATTTGAAACTTTCAGGGTGTCTCTGAAGCACTTTATAACAACCTCAAGTATCATAAGTTGATATTATTTCTACTTTTCCACTTAAAATGAAAATAAGAGTTGTGGGTCTTATTCATCATTTCCACATGAAAAAACAGTAGGAAAAAAGTGATGTGTTTATTCACCAAGAAAATACCCAGCTGGGATTTATTAACCACATTTTAGCTACTCATCTTTATGGCTCTGAAATACAGATAAGATAAAAATCACAAAGACCTCCCAGACGAGAGGGTCTAAGATGGTCTTTGGATTAGAGGGAGGCTTGACGGTTCTGTTGGTTTTACAGTCAAGGACTAATTATCTATGTCCAAAGTATAAATTCAATAGATTTTTCTTTTCAAGTAAATTAAAGTCCAGAGCCAGTTACATGAAAATATTTATGCTCTAATTGTCATATTCTTCTATACTGAGCTGTAGGAGATACCAGGACTGACACCTAATATTAACATAAGCCCTATAACATGAGATTTTTAAATTGAATATAGAACAGAGAGGCTGTTGTTTTTAGGTGCTGTCGAGTCGAGTACGAGCAATGTGACTCTATGGACAACAGATTTGAACCCTGTCTATATTCTGTGTCATCCTCACATTTCCCAACACATTAGAGCCCATTGCTGCAGTAACTGTGTCATTCCACCTGGTTGAGGGTCTTCCTCTCCTTCACTGACACTACACCTTTTTGAATGTCGTGTCACTCTCCAAGGAACAGCACCTCTTAGCAACGTGTCTGAAGTATGTGAGGTAAAGGCTCATCAACTTTGCCTCCAAATGGCACTCTGGCTGTACCCTCTCTAAGACATATTTGTTTTCTTTTGGCCGTCCATGGGATGTTCAGTCCTCTTCTCCAACACCACAGCTCAAAGGCATCAATTCTTTTGTCATCCTTATTCATTGTCCAGCTCTCAGGTGAATAGCAAGTGATGGGAAAGAAAATGGCCTGAAACAGATGCACTTTAATCCTCAAACTGACATTGTTACTCAGAAATAATTTGGGTAGCGTGCTTTAGTGGCCTAGAGGCAAGAAGCTGCACTGTGATCCCAAAGGTGTGCAGTTCAAATCCACCAGCTGCTCTTCAGGAGAAGGATGGACAATCTCCTCCTACGTGATTAAAAGCCTCTGAAATCCTGCTGTAGGGTCAGCTACGGGTTGGATCTGACTTGATAGTACACAGCAACAACAATAATTTGGAGAGGTCTCTAACTAGATTTTTTTTCCAGTGCAATACAGTACGTCATCTGATTTCCTGACTTCTGGCACCAAGTGTGCTAATTGTGGATCCAAGTTAGGCGAAGTTGTTGAAAGTTTCAATCTTTTCTCCATCTAACATGGTGCTGCCTATCAGTCCAGTGACAGGTATCTTTCATTTCTTGATATTTAGATGCAGTTTTCATTGAAGGGTGTCTTCTCCGATCTGCAGCAAGATTTCAAGTTCTCCTCACAGCAAACAAAGTAGTGTCATCTAAATGATGCAAGCTGTTTGAGTCTCCCTCCAACCCTGATGCCGCATTCCTTTCCATAGAGTCCAGCCTCTCAAATAATTTGCTCAGCATACATACAGATTGAATAGGTATGGAGAGAGAATATAACCCTGACACATTCCCTTCTAAATTTTAAACCATGTTCTGTTCCCTTGTTCAGTTTGCACATAGCCTCCTGGTCTAGGTGTAGATTTCGCATGAGCACAATTAAGTGCTCTGGGATTCCCATTCCTTTCAATGTTAGCCATAATTTGTTAAGATTCATACAGTCCCTGTCCCTGTACTATTCTAGCTGGTTTTGAATGATCTTCAGCAATATTTTGCTTACATGTGATAGTAATGCTGTTGTTCAATAGTTTCAACATCCTGTTGGATCGCTTTTCTTGGGAATGGGAACAAATACGGCTCTCTTCCAAATCATTGGCCAGACAGCGATCCTCTATATTTCCTGGTATACACCAGTGAACACAGGCAAGGCTACATCTGTTAATTGAAATAAATCAATTGTCATCCCATCAGTTCTGGGGACCTGTTTTTTTCCTTCCCCAATTTCTTCAATTCTGCTTCTACCTCCTCCTTCATTACCATTGATTCCTATTCATATGGTACTTTCTGAATTTTTTTACTGTCAGTTCTTTTTGGGACAGTGATTCTGTGTATTCTGTTGCCTTCTTGATCATTCAATATATTGCCCATAGCTTCATTCAGTATTGTAACTCAAGGCTTAAACTTGTTTTTTCAGTTCTCTCAGCAAGTTCTTCCCTTTTTATTTTCTGATTCCATCTCGCTTAACATTCCATTATAATACTTTGTCTTTTCCAGCTGTCCTTTGGAATCTTCCATTCAGCTCTTTTACTTTGTCATGTTTTCCCTTTGGGTTCTCGATTTTCTTGTGCATGTTTTAGAGTCTCTTCTCACATTCACTTCAGTTTTTCTTTCTCCTCTTTGTAAAGATTTTTTTTTTAGTTTTTTCATGGATAATATCCTTGATAGCATCCCATAATTCATCTGGTCTTTGATCAATTCTGTTGTTCAATGCTTCAAACCTATTCTTAAGATGACCTTGCAATTCAGGTCCTGAAATTCAAATTCAGATCATATCTTGATTCTCATGGACTTATTTACATTTTCTTCAGGCTAAATTTGAACAGAGCTTTGTGATTAAATGTTGGTTGGGCCTGAGGGCCACAGGCTCAATGTGAAGACTAATTGGCTATTAGAGTTACAGACTAAATTGTCTGTTTATTGTATTTTGGGAGAATGTTGTTCTAATCGGTACAGCACTTTGCTATAATGGGATAACTTATGGGTTTCTATGATTCCAAAAGCTATGCCATTGATATATCAAATGCTCTAAGGGCTACCAATGGTAAATAGGTTTTAACAGAGCTCCCAGGTTAAGACAGAGTAGGAAGTAGGGTTGGCCATCCACTTCTTAAATAACAGATCCCTGAAAAATCCTACGAACAATAGAGAAAAACAAATACAAAGTATAGTAATGGCATAGCCCAGATTGGAAGTCAGTTGAAATGAGGAAAAATAATGGCAGACATTGTTGGAAGCTATAGATTATTTATGGTTTTATGAAAAAGGAAATGAAATGCATGAACATCAACATACTAGACTTTAGTGAGATGAGATGGACTAGCTTTGGCCACTTTGAATCAGATAATCATATAAGATGCAAGGAACAAAAAGAAGAAGAATGGTGTTGCATTCATAGTCAAAAAGTCAGTTTCAAGTTCTATCCTGAAATTCAATGTTGTGAACTATAGAATATTATACACATTCATACAAAAAAGACCCATTAATGCAATTATTATTTTTTAAATATATGTTCCTACATCTAGAGCCAACAAGGAAGAAATTGAAATTTTTTCCAAATCTTGCAGTTCAAAATTGACCAAACATACAGTCAAGATACATTAATGATAATTAGTAACAGGAATACAAAAGTTGAAAACAATGATAGAGGAATAGTAGTTTGAAAATAAGAGCTTGGTAATATAAATGAGGCTGGAAATGCAATGATTGAGTTTTGTATTTTCAATGATTTATTCCTTACAAATACCTTTTTGTAAAAGACACAAATGGCAACTTTACATATGGACCTCACCTGATGGACTGCGTAGGATTCAGACTGACTACATCTGTGGAGGGAGTCACTGGAGAAGCTTGCTATCAGGAGTCAAAACTAGGCCAGGGGTGGACCGTGGTTGATCAAGTATTTACAGTACAGATGGCTACTGTCAAATGGACCTCAACTCAAGGCAACATTGGGTCCAAAGGAACCAAACGTTCCCTGGTGTCGTCATTCTCTTAACATCCTCGTGTCCATGTCGAGTCTATTGTGCCAATCAATCTAGCTTATGAAGAGCCTTCCTCACCATCACCGGTTCTCTACTTCAACAAGCATGATCTTTCCCGACAGTTGATCTCTCCTGAAGATATGGCCAACACAAGTCAACATTTGGTTTTAACCCAATGTTAGCTAATTTTTGAGAGTAGATTTCTGAGCTTTCACCATAGCCTCTTCTCCTCCAGAAACTCCACTGAAACGTAGCCACCATAGAGACCCTGAAAATGCCATTGCCATAGCTTCCAGCAGCACAGAGACCACCACCGTATGGCAAATAGATGACAAATGAGTATATAATATTGTTGTTGTTATGTGCCATCGAGTCGCTTGCAACTCACAGTGACCCTATGTACAAGAGCTCTAAATGCTCTTCTATCCTGTGCCAACCTAGCCATCACAAATGCACTTATTCCCACGGCTCCACTCACAGAATCGATCCATCTCATCGAAGGTCTTCCTCTCCTTCGCCCCCCCCTCCACTCTGCCAAACATGATGTCCCTCTCCAAGGACCAGTCCCTCCTTGCAACATGCCCAAAATATGTCAGACGAAGCTTCAGAATCCTTGACTCCAAGGAGAACTCCAGCTTCACCCTCTCCAGGACAAACCTGTTTGTTCTCCTAGCAGTCCATGGGATATTCAACACTCTTCTCCAGCACCACAGCTCAAAGGCATCAATTCTCTTTCTATCAACCCTATTCACTGTCCAACTCTCTGATGCATAGCACGTAATTGCAAAGACTATAGCCCGGATCAGGCGCACCTTAGTCTCCAGTCTGACATCGTTGTTCTTCAGTACTCTTGAGAGGTCCCTCACAGCCGACTTTCCCAATGCAATTCATCTCTTGATTTCCTGGTTGCTGTTACCAAGCATGTTGAGATGGGTATATAATATAAAATACAATATATAATATGACATATTGTAGTTAGACATACTTGAGTCAGTTCTGACTCTTCACCACCTAATATACAACAGATTAAAATGCTACTTGATTCTGCATCGTCCTTACGATTGCTTCTATGTTTGGGCGCACTTTTGTAGTCACTGCGTTAATCCACCTCTTTGAAAGCTTTTGTCTTTTTTTTTAACTGACCTTTTCCTTTTCCAAGCATGATGTTCTTTAGCAAATGGCTCCACCTGAGAGTACGTCCAAAGTACGTGAGATGAAGTATTGTCGTCTTTGCTTCTAAGAAACTTTCTGGAATATACAGTATACATTAAATCCTTCAGCGAGTCCTTCCATGCCTGTTTTCTGTCTATCTTTAAAAACAGTTTGTGACAGTAATGATTATTCCATGTGTAAAGGCAAGGCCCAAATAGGATAACACCTTTCTGTAAGGAGCTCATCACAGTCTAGTTGCAGTTCCTGACACATAAAGAGATAACTCACAACTCATCTTTAATAGTTCTTTTAAAATAGTCCTTGGAGAGGAATGTCATGTTTGGGAGGGTGGAGGGACAGCACAGGAGAGGAAAACCTTCAATTAGATGGAACAATTCAGTGATTGGGGTGGTGAGTATGTGTGACAGAGACAGTGAGGTTGGCAAAGGATAGAGCGGGATTCAGGGCTCTTGGACATGGGGTTGCTATGTGTTGGAAGCGACTTGACGGCACATAACAACAAGACTAAAACAGCTTTGACATAGATATCATGGGACCTTCAACCAGAATCTGGCTGAGATCCCTGGGTTTATTAGGGACATTTTCATAAAGCAGGTCATATCTGACTTTAAAAAATATTTACTATTGTACAGGAGTTTGGCAAAGGGAAATGTTGAGGATATTTCCAATGTGTGTGTGTGTGCGTGAGAGAGAGAGAGAGAGAGAGAGAGAGAGAGTGCGAGCGAGTGAGTGAGCTATGTATACAGCTCCATGTGATAGGTGACTGTAGCTAGTCATTAGATGTGCCTCTATTTACCATCTATAATTTGCAGATAACCAAGAAATTACAAGGGAAAAAGACCTAAAGGGCCTTGGATACAGCTCTAATGAAATATAATATACATCCTTCTGTTGTTATTGTTGTTGGGTGCCATCAAATTAAGTGTGACTCATAGCAACCCTATAAACAACAGATCTGAACCCGGTCCTATCCTGTGCCATCTTCACAATCTTTGGCACACTTGAGCCCATTACTGCAGTCACTGTGTCAGTCTATCCCAAGGGGGGTCTTCCTTTCTTACAGACCTTCCGTATTTCCGAGTACGATGTCCCTTTCCAAGGACTAGCCTCTCCCAGCAGCATGTCCGAAGCGTGAGAAATGGACCTTCATCATCTTCTCTCCGAGGAGCACCTTGGCTGCACTTTTTCTCAGACTTATCTTTTTGTTCGTTTGGCTGTCCACAAAACAGTCAGTATTCTTTTCCAGTACCACCCATCAAAGGTCTAGATTCTTCTTGGGTCACCTGTATTCATCGTTCATCTCTAGATGTGTGGAGATTTAAAAGACCACGACCTAAATCAGATGTGCTTTCGTCTTGAAGCTGACACAATCCTTCTTAAATCTTTTTAAAATGTTCCTGAGAGTGGACTTTCCCAGTGCATTATGTCTCCTGATGTCTGGACTGCTGGTACCAAGGGTGATGATTATTGATCCAAGCAAGATGAAATAATTGACAGCTTCAAACCTTTCTCCATCTATCATGCTGTTGTCTGTGGGCACCATGATGAGGACCTTTATTTTCTTGATGTTGAGATGTAATCCATGCCAAAGGCTGTAGTTACTAATTCTCTGCAGCAAGTGGTTCAAGTTCTCATCACTAACAGCACACAAGGTTGTGTCATCTGCACGATGCAGGTTGTTGATGAATCTTTCTCCACTCCTGATGCCACATTCTTCTTCACAGAGCCCAGCTTCATGAAATATGTGCTCAGCATACAGATTAAACAGGTGTGCAGAAAGGATACGTCCTTAAGTAAAACCAAGTGCCTTCTGTGAAGTATCTCATGCATTCCTTTTCTATTCTTTGTCACACACCCTAAGCACAGATCAAGGTTCATCATAGAGAATGTAGACACCACATATAAGAACAATGAAATGTGCATCTGAAGGCAGTCTAGAAATTAGTGGGGCACAATAGGGTTGATTTGGGCTCCCTGTCAATAACCACCCAAACAAGATGTAATATGCAGAAAGAAACTGATGTCCTGTGAGTCTCACCCCACTCACTTCACTCGAGCCAGCCTTCCCCAGGGCCTCCCTTGCTCAGCAACCTAACCCTGATGATCCCCACTGCCTACGACACTCCCACTCCGTGCCTGTCTCAGTCCCTTTTCCATCAGAGCTTCTCTATAGTGTCCCCTTCTCAGGGAACGCTTCTCTGGGAAGTGTAGTACCTCTCTCTGTCCTTTCTAGAATTCTATCCTCTGTGCATTCCCAAGTCCATTTCTCTGCTCTCCCCCCACACCCATCACTATGGTACATACCTTATCTCTTCTTTTTACCCTCTCTTTTCAGGTTTCTTTTCTATATTAGGATGTAAGTGTCACAAGTGTTGAATTTCCCCCTGCTGCACTGCTCCATTTCATGTTCACAGCAGATATCAGGACCAAAACTTTATTAGGAGAGTCTCTCTCTCTCTCTCTCTCTCTCTCTCTCTCTCTCTCTCTCTCTCTCTCTCTCTCTCTCTCTCTCTCTCTCTCTCTCTCTCTCCTCTCCACAGACCCATGCTATATTATTATCTACATTTATTTTCCATTCCTTTTTAGATCCTTTCTGTTTCTCCAGATTTATTCTCAATTCTTCACTAGATCCACTCCTCATCCTCTGTCAATCCCTTTTCCTTTATTCACTAAGCTCAGTCTTTATTCTCTGTCCTCCTCTGTGCACTGAAAGGCAGACCTTGTGAATAAAATCTCTGATTGTATGATTTCTGGATACTTACTGACCATGGAAGGCACTGGTAAGAGAGCGTAGGGAGGAAGGGGAGAGGGGTTGTGGGACTCCTCCGCAGTCCATCAGTGTCTCAGTCCTGAATCTCTGGCGTCCCTCCCTGACTGGATCCCCTGCCAGGAACTCTTTTCCTTCATACTTGGAGTCTTAGAAGTTGGCTGTAGTTAAAGCAATTCTTCATCCTAGCCCTTCAACGCTAGGCATGTAATGGCTTCCTGCTGCTCCCCATCTCTGGGTACCACATCATCTCTAGATTTTTACCCATAACTCTGTCGTTAAGTAAACCCTTCATTAAAATCTTTTCATTTGTACCATCTGCAGTGAGTTCTCTGTTCTGCCAGCACTCTGATTGATAAAGTACTCAACAAACACTTGCTGAAAGACCATTGAATGAGTAAAAAGGCTTGGCATCCTTGGAAAACTTGAATGATTGGATCTGGCATTGTAACAGCTATTGGAGAGACACTAAAGGAGAAAATACCAGAAGTCAGCACTGGGAAGATAACTCTGGAAAGTCTAGCCAAACCATGTACGTGTATACGTAACGCAATAGCCACAGGATGAGCAGAAAAGAATTCAATCTATAAGCACACTTCTTCCCTACATTATACTAATCAGTTTGTCTGGTTTCTCTCCATGTTACCTGGGTGTTTTCGTACTGCATCATTTTGAGACTAGACCATATACTCGTAAGAGTAGGACGGCACAGCATATGAAGCAGTTAAAATATTGTTGCATTTCAACGTTTTACTTGAATATAAGACCCGACAAATTATTTAAACTCGGAGCTTGGCTAACTCCTGTGGAAGATAGAAACTTCATAGAGTGAGTGTAGGTAAACAGGGGAAGACTGTGTAAGGGGGAACGACACGGTATAGGACTTAGATTTGCTCAACGAGTGTTACTTTTTTCTTCCTTAACCCTTCCTTCTCTTTATCTCTCAGTTTTCTTCTCTTTGTTCTTTTTGTAAAGCCTAAAATAAATAGCTTGAAATAACATAGAAGAAAGATTTTTCTTCTGCTAACATCTTATACTTTCCCAATTTGACAGAAAACAAATCTATGTAATATTTCCAGGCAGGAAAGAGAAAGTGTTGAGTAGTTATTGGTCATCCAGTCACAAGAGAAGATTAGAAAGGAAAAAATGAGTCAGCGTTCTGGATGGAGACTCTTCCAATGTGAGGTCTCCACTAAGCTCTGTCTCATGCTATATAATCACCTCGCTATGCATGGTTGCTTGGCAAATTAAGCAGTATTCCGCAAACATCAAGTTGCATACCATTAGACCAAAACTGAGTCCATTTCAAGATATTGAAGAACAACCTAGCTGACTTTTTTTTTTTTTGTACTGGAAAGTACAGAATGGTCATTTCGGGGGGGATTATTGGTATGGAATTGCTGTTTGTAACTTTTAAAATTCAATACTGTCTACATATATGGATATAAACTTTTTACTTGAATCCACAATAAATACCCATGGAAGCGTCAGCCAAGAAATCCGATTATGCATTGCATTGGGCAAATCTGTGGCCAAAAGCATCATTAAAGTAAATGTATCACCTTGAGTACCAGTTTGACTGCACGTCATGATATTTTCACCCATCTCATATGAACATAAAAGCTGTAAGAAAAGAAGACTACAGAAGAATTTATGACTTTTAAATTATAGTACTGATAACAGCTATTGAATATACCATAGACTTCTGGGAAAATTAACAATTCTGTCTTGAAAGAGAGCAGCTAGAATGCTCCTTCGAAATGTCAAGAAGAACAAGTTCCTAGAGAGGGATTGATTTAATGTAAGTTTTGGGTAATATTCTGGTCATTATAGAAGCTCCTCAATGAGAAGGATTAACAGAGTGGATGCAATAATTGCTTCAAATACTTTTGTGATGGAAGAGTCACATAGGCCAGGGAATTATTTCATTTTGTTGCACATAGAGTCACTATGAGTCAAAGCAAATCCAACAACACCCAACAGTGTGTGCTTACTAGAACATATGACTACACTTCTAATACAATGTATGCATCAGAGAGTTGGACAGTGACTAAGGAGGATAGAAGGAGAATTGATGCCTTTGAGCTGTGGTGCTGGAGAAGAGTATTGAGGGTACCATGGACTGCAAGGAAAACAAACAGATTCATCCTGGAAAGGGTCAAACCGGGTGGCTTCTTGGAGGCAAGGATTCTGAGGCTTCGTCTGACATACTTTGGACATGTTGTAAGGAGGGACATCATGCTTGGTAGGGTGGAGGGATGGTGCAGGAGGGGAAGACCCTCTATGAGGTGGATTGATTCAGTGACTGAGGTAATCGGGATGGGTGTATCGGAGACAGTGCGATTGGTACAGGCAGAGCAGAGTTCAGGGCTGTTGTACATAGGGTCGCTATGAGTCACAAATGACTCAATGGCACATAACAACAACAACATGTTTTATTCAGGAATTAAGAAATTCTATTAGTCTACAAGCTTCCAGCATATATGTGTGCTGAGTTACTCTTCCTGTGCACTCATGTACTCTTTGTGTTTGTTGTTAGCCAGGTGCTGTGGAGTCACTACAATTCGTAATTACTCTATTGTATGAACAACAGATCTCAATCTGTCCTGCACATCATCATAATCTGTAATGCCCAAGTTCATTGTTATAGTCACTGTGTCAATCCATCCCTTTGAGGATCTTGGTATCCTTCACCTTCCCCCGAATGATGTCTTTTTCCAATGACTGGCATCTCCTAACAAGCTGCCCAAAGTGTGTGACACAAAGTGTCACCATTGTTGCCTCTATGAAACACCTCTAAGATAGGTTTGTTCTTTTGACATTCCATGGCATATTTAATACTCTTTGACAACACCACAATTAAAAGCATTCACTTTTCTCCAGTCTTCCAAAGTCATTGTCCAACTTTCACATGCATAGGAAGCAATTGAAAGTATCAGTGCTGACATCCGGTGTACCTTTGACTTGAAATTGACTTTCTTGGTCTTTAGCACTTTAAAGAGGACTTTGACAGGAGATTTCCCAAAGCAAGATTTCCTTTGATTTCTTAACTGCTGTCACCGTGGGTGTTGATTGTGGTTCCAAATAGAATAAAATCATTGACAACTTCAATATGATCCAACCCATGATATTTTCCAGTGCTTCCTGAACATCTAAAATCTGGACAGTGACTAGGTAAGACTGAAGAAGAGTGGATGCCTTTGCATTGTGGGGTTGGTTAAAGAGTCCTGAGTATCTCACAGACTGTCAAAAGAGCAAGTGTATTCTGGCTGACGTGCAACCAAGGTGATTCTTGGAGGCAAGGACGGTAAAACCTACTTTGATCATGTTGTCAGGAGGGGCTGCTTGTCCTTGGGAAAAACTGCATGCTGGGAAAGTTAGAGAGCCAGCAAAAGAGATGAAAACCCTCGAGACGGTTGAGTGACACAATGGCTCCAGCAGTGGGTTTGAGTGTGCATCCTCCAACACAGGTTTGTTCTTTTGGCATTTCATGGTGTATTCTGTACTTTTTGACAACACCACAACTAAAGACATCCACTTTTCTCCGGTCTTTTATAGTCATTATCCAACTTTCAGATGCATAAGAAGCAATTGAAAATAGCAGGGGTAGAAGGGAAATCATGAGGGCACCACAGGACACTGTAAGGTTCTGTTCGGGTGCACGGAGGATTTCCGTCAGTCAGAGTCAACTTGACAGCTCATCATTCTCTTCGCTATCATTTCTGAGTTGGGGCTTATAAAAGCTTCTCAGTCTGCATTGGACAATTGAAATCTTTATGGGGATACTACCTTTAATGGGGAGATTGCTATTTACTCTGTATGTATTCAAGTAGAAAACACTACATTCTAGGAAGCTGAGAAAGAAAAGAATATAGTCCATCTGGAAAGATACGGAAGTGAAAAACTATGCAGCCATAGAATCAGGGGGAATTACCTCTGTTACCGTGTTTTCAATGACATTTTAGTACCTACTACAGACTGCTTTGAAGTCCTGCTCCATCTCTTTTTCTTGGCTCTGCAAATATGTCTACATCTTAGAACAGCCCTCATTCTCACTGGCCTTAAGTTACCTTGAAAGATTGTTCAGTTCATTGGAAACCAAAGAGTCCTGGCTAAAATAACTACACTTGACTCTGTGTTTATAAAGAATGGGGATTCTCGCTTTCTTATTGTCCCCTGTACCAGACACAGAATTTAGAATATTGCAGACTCCGACACATGTCTTTCAGAGAAAATAACAAAGAATAAACATATTCATAAATTTTAATCAGACCACCAAAATATAAATATAAGTATAAATATAAATATAAATATAAATAATATAAATAGAAATAGAAATAGAAATAGAAATAGAAATAGAAATAGAAATAGAAAGTATAAATATAAATATATTATGCCTTTTATAATGCACTGCAGAATCTCACCAATTGGAAGGAGCAGATAAGTGTTCGTCCATGTACAGGGCCGAAATGCTCATGCCTTCAGTTTATCATGCCTTCAGTTTATTTTGTTCAGTTATAGCCCACTCATTTAATCCATTTGAAAAACAATCATAATCACCTTCAAATGATTGGTGTGCATTTCTCCGGGACATAGAGTAAGGTATTAATGCACTTTGAAACATTCAAATTCTTTATCACTCTCAGATGTTCAAAGGAGCTCTCACTGTAAAGGAGAGAATGGAGTTCAGAATGAGCGAACCAGAAAAATGAGGTCTCAAATCTCTGGCATATCCAACACTTCATCAGACCAAATGGGAGAAAGAGAGTGTTGTGGGCTGATGTTTCTCGGATGTGCATGGAGGAAAGTCTAAATTTAGCAAACACTGGAGTCCCTCTCGTAATGTTTTATGATTGTTAGAGGATTTTGTAACTTCTGTTCCCCTCTGGCTGTGATATGAGAGGCTCTCTACCCACTCCCTCACCTCCTGACAGCAATCTGTAGTTGTAAAATGGTCAGACTGTCAGCCAGCAATAATTTGCAATCCAAACAGACTTGACGCTCCCTGACATTTATCGAAACCTCAGGCCCTGCTCACTGGTTTCGGTTTGCCTCCCTTTGCTCTGTTTTCACAGACACACAAGTGCTTCGATTTGGGTTTAATAACGAGGAGAAATTCCTTCTGGGCCTACTCTTGCTTTTGTTGGCTGCCCCGGGGACTCGCGACAGATGGGTGGTTGTAGTTAATTACACTAAATGGTGAGAACATTATTTGACCCCACTGGTGGAGCCCCCAAGACTGTGTGCATTCTCACAGACGCAGGCAGAAGGATCGTTTCACTGGCTGGGCAGGGGGACAGGAGCCATAGAGAGAGTGTTGTCCTCTGCAAAGAAGATGTGGGGTCTTCGTCCTTACCAAGGCCCATAACTCAGCTATCTTAAATGAGTATAAACCAGTGATACTCAAAGGGGTACGAGATACCAACAAAAAGAAGGTAAACACATCTGATCTGATTAAACTACCATCAAAGTGCCATTTTTAGAAACGGAAGACCTCAAAGGCAGCTCCAGACATCAGATCAGTACAGCAGGGCCTCTGGTAGTTAACGTCTTTCCCCTTTCCTGTTTGTGTTCTTACTGCTTCATTAGTGCTCCTCCCGAAGTCAAGCTTGACCATCTGGAACCCTGATGGAAACCCTAGATTTGCCATCATGTGAGCGGCCCAAATCATTGTTGGTCTCATTGTGTCTACCACTGAGTCACAGGCCACGTGTACCATGACGTGATTCCAAAAGGTCAACCGACAGCATCTTCAGTGGTTTTATGCACAAAATAAAAAACATCAGAATCGGAAGAAAGGAAAGGAAAAGAAAGGGAAGGGAAGGGAAGGGAAGGGAAGGGAAGG
>NW_006399798.1:10597992-10603920 GCF_000299155.1 Elephantulus edwardii | reverse complement strand
AAAGGAAAGGAAAGGAAAGGAAAGGAAAGGAAAGGAAAGGAAAGGAAAGGAAAGGAAAGGAAAGGAAAGGAAAGGAAAGGAAAGGAGGAAGGAAGAAAGAGAGAAAGAGAAAAAGAGAGAGAGAGAAAGAGAGAAAGAAAGAATAAAAGAAAGAAAGAAAAAAAGAAAAGAAAGAAAGAAAGAAAGAAAGAAAGAAAGAAAGAAAGAAAGAAAGAAAGAAAGAAAGAAAGAAAGAAGTGGAAGACCTCATCCTTTTTAAGAGACAAACAAAAACCAGATTTCACTTACCCCCAAGAAGGAAACTACTATCATGTACGTGATGGTATTAGAACTGGTGATAATCATTTTACAAGTAGATGCAACAGCCAGGGATAATCATATGTTATCTTACTCATAATCCTTAATGATCTGCACAAATTCTTGTGGTTGCGGTGTCTACTGATGATGGTGGAGGCGATGACAATGGTACACCCGAGGTTTTGTTGTCCTAGACATCCTTTGGTGTCCACAGCTCTCCAGATGAAAAGTCAGCCAACACACCTACAGGTAGGGAGGAGTGATCTAGAAATAGTTTGTTGAGTCATTGCATCACGGCTTCGGGCCTTCTAAATTGCATCTCATTCTGAAGTGACAAGACCAGTAACATAAAGCCATTAACACTGACACCATGGCTGTTGTTCCTAGAATTATGATTCTCTGCTGTATGTTGACATCGTGCAGATCATTTCAGAGCTTATAAAAATGTACAAACAGTCATGGCATGCATAACTTGCTCAGCAAAAATTGATTATGTACAATAGTGCTGGGAACATGAGGCTTTGAAAACATGTTAGCATAACGGTTTAAAGTTTCATAACTAAGTCATTTCAAGTCTCTGACCCAGTTGAGGATGAATGGTTAGCAGACCTGAGAATGTTTCTCATTCTTACCTAACACACAGTATTCATCTCTACGCTATATCTGAGGAATCTCTGGTAGTCTAGTGGGGAAAGAGCTGTGCTATCTACCCAAAGGCATGTGGTTCAAATCCACAAACTACTCTATGGAAGAAAGGTGGACAATCTCATCCTGTTTGGTTTGCGGCCTCTGAAAACCCACTGGAGTGTCGCCTGTAAGTCTGTTCCAACACAATGGCACAAAACCCCAAGAACAACCCCTGTACTGGGGACAACTCTCCAGTTTTGCACTACTGTGACTATCATCTTCCCTCATTATGTTTGTTGTTGTTGTTGTGTCCTGTCAAGTCAGAACCGAACCAGAGCTGACCCTCCGGCAGGTTTTCAGAGACAGATAATCACACAGGAAGAGATTGTCCATCTTCTCCCATGGAGCAGCTGGTGGATTTGAACTGTGTGCCTTTGGGATTACAGCGCATCTTTCCACTAGGCCACCAGAGTAAACAAACATACGAAGATAGTCAGAGCTACGTGAAAAGCCAGCACAGGCTCTTTCATCTTCAAGCTTATTTGGCTTTCAAGAGATCCTGTAGGATGAATTACACAACAACGTAAAGAAAACAGGAATCCCCACACCTGCATCAGTAAACATCATGATAAGTGGAGCAAAGCTTGCACTTGTCAAGGACCTCAATCTTCTTGGATTCACAATCAACACTTGTGGGAACTGCAGTCAAGAAATCCAAAGACCTATTGCGTTGGGACAATCCCACTGCTGAAACTCTCTGTAAAGTGTTAAAGTTGGAAGCAGGAGTGGCATCCACTACTAAACAACGTACCTCCAGAAACTCTAAGAACTTTGAGAAATGTCATTAGTTGTAGAGGGGCTTCAGGCCTTTTGTTCATTTGGTCGCTAAGAGTTGTGCTCGACTTGAAGGCAAATAACAACAACACAGTGTTAAAGAGGCCCTGCACGTTTAATCACCACATATGCAGGTGGCTGCTGGAATATGTAAGACTGAGGCATTTATACCTATGAATTATTAAATAGGCAATGAATATTGAGTATAACATGAACTATCAGAAGACAAATATTTATCTTGTAAGACGTACAGACAGTACAGTCCTAAGACGGGAAAAAGACGACATTGCATCGCATGTATATATTTTCAAGACAGATTAATCTCTGGAGAAGGGATGTGCTTAGTGAAATAGAGGGTGAAAAGAGGAAGTGTTTCAGTGAAATGGATTGATGCTGTAACTGCAACAACGGGTTCTGTTACAGCAAATACCGTGAAGATGTTGTCAGACTGAGCAGTGTTTCTTTCTGTTGTGCTTACGGTCATTGTTAATCAGAACTGACCTGGTGAGACTTAACACCAGCTGGGAACAATGGACTAGAATTGGGTTCCAATGCGAGGAAGACCACACTGACTGCCTCTCCCTTGGAGAAGCATGATTCACTGGTTTAGGGGACATACTCCCCAACTCTCATCCTATTCCCCCAACATATACTTTACCGCTAGCACATTATGTGGGCAAACCTAGCTGATACAGCTCCTCTTTTATGCAAATTAATCAGAGAATATGGACTTTGTGCATCAGTAGAATCTTTCTCACAGAGGCCCCACAGGATACCTTTCTCACAGATGCCTAGTTCTCCAATGAGATGTTATTGTTGTTGTTGTTATGTGCCGTTGAGTCACCTTCGACTCATAGTGACCCTATGTACAACAGCCCTAAACCCTGTTCTATCCTGTGCCAACCTCACTGTCTCTGACACACCTACCTCTCTTACTCCAGTCACTGAATCAAATCTACCTCATACAGGGTCTTCCCCTCCTCTGCCACCTTCCAACCTCCCAAGCATGATTGGTCCCAAGGACTGGTCCCGAGGGCCTTGCAACATGCCCAAAGTATGTCAGACGAAGCTTCAGAATCCTTGCCTCCAAAGAGATGAGATACAGAAATTTTCTTGTGTCACTTATGTCTCGTAAAATAGGGAAGCATTGGTAGCCTAGGGGTGAGAAGCTGGGCTGCAATCCTGAAGGCACATGGTTTGGATCCACCAGCTGCTCCATGGGAGAAAGATGAGTTATCTCCGCCTTTGAAAACCTCTGAAAACCTGCCGGAGGGTCAGCTAAGGATCAGTTCCGACTCCATGGTACACAACAAACAACAACTTAAGAAAGAGTCTCTTGGCAAAATGTTTATACAAAAATAACACATTCTCTATACTTCTCCCTAGTAAAACCCAACTAACCAACACGGGTGAGTAGTAGGTACAGAAACAGTACTATTTTAGAATTTGAATCTTGTTTTCCTTTAATCAGCTATAGGTCATTAAGAAATAAAAGGAATATAGGGTTATGTATTATTTTCATGATAAGATTATAGAAAAAGAAATGCATAATAAACTGGACTGTGGACTTTGGGGAGATTGTATAACAATGAAAGAAATTTTTTTTTTCAAGGAGAAAAATGAACTAGGAGAGGGGGGTGCAGGGAGGAGAATGTGTAACAATGAATGAATGGGGGAAAATTAAATGGAAATAATATGTTGTAAAAATACATATGCATTGCATTAAAATCATTAATAAAAATACTAAAAAACAAAAGAAATACTTGTAGAAGAAGCTGCAATTAAATCAATGAGTTGGGTGATATATTTTTAAGGTTGAGAAGTTGCATTTACTAGAGTGACTCCGTTCAGAGTTTAAATGGAGGCAGTGATGTTATAGACTTAATTGCAGCACAGTGCATAAGGGAAGTCCAGTATTGGACAGTATCAATGAAGCGAGTTTAAACAAACAAACAAACAAAAAAACCCAAGGTAAACATGGGGTTCATTTCAAGCTCAGGCAGGGCTTCTGTGGAAAGTTGACAATTGATGCTTTCTCTAGCAGTGATGTCGTAGGTCTATGCATCACTGAAGACAGGCTCAGAAAAGATTCTTCCGATTAGTATGAACATTCCAGATTTTGTTATTGTTTGTTCATTTATTTCTAAACATGACATTGCACAGCAAAATCATTCTCAGTAGGAGAAATCTTGTTAAAAAAAAAGGGGGGGTAACAGAAAGGACCTTAACTTATCCTAAAAACCAAGCAGGACTGGAATCTGAGAGACTGGCAAGCCAGCAGGCAGTTGGCGAAGCATTGAAGAAAGACAAACTGAGGCAGAAATAGCAAAGAAGCAGAGTAATTGGACACACTGCTGAGATTTAATGAGTTAAAAGTAAGAGAAAGAGAGTGAAAGAATGGGGGAAAGGAAGAAGGAAGGAAGCAAGGTGTTGTTGTTCGGGACCGTGGAGTTGAATACGGTCCATGGCGACTCCCTAAACCATCTATCTGAACCCGGTCCTCTCCTGTGCCGTCATCATCTCTGATGTGCTAGAACCCATTGCTGCATCCACTCTGACAATCCAGCTCATTGATGCTCCTTCCTTTTTATTGCCAGCCCTCCACATTTCCAAGCGTACTGTCCCTCTCCAAGAAATAGTCTCTCCCAGTAACATGGCCAATGTAAGGGAGATGAAGCTTGGCCATCCTTGCCTTCAAGGGGCATCCTGGTTGCACCTTCTCCAAGGCATATCTGTTTATTCTTTTCACCATCCATGAGATATACAGCACCCTTCTCCAACAGCATAGCTCCAAGGTATCAATTCTACTCTGTCATCCTTATTCACTGTCCAGCTCTCAGATGCATAGCAAGTGATTGGAAATATCATGACCTGAATCAAGTGTACCTTAGTTGTCAAATTGACATCATTTCTCCTCAATAATCTGGAGGAGTTCCTGAAAGCGCATTTTCCCAGTGAAATACATCTTTTGGTCTTCGAGCTGCTAGTACCAAAGGTTTGTAGATCCAAGTGAAATGAAGTCATTGACAGTTTCAGTCTTCTCCATCTATCTTGATACTGCCTGCCACTTCAGTGGCAAGAATTTTTGTTTTCTTGGCATTGAGATGCAATCCATATTGAAGGCTGTATTCTTTGATCTTCTGCAGCAAGCATTTCAAGTGTTCCTTGCTTTCAGCAAGCAAGGGGGTGTCATCTTCATGACACAGGTTATTGATGAGTCTTCCTCCAATCCTGATGCCACATTCTTCTTCACAAAGTCCAACTTCTCAGAACATTTTGCTCAGAATACAGATTGAATAGTTATGAAGAGTGGATAGAACTGTGATGTGCACCTTTCTTGATTTTAAACCATGCAGTGTTCCCTTGTTTGATTCCCACCACAGCCTCTTTGTCTGAGTTTCACATGAACACAAATAAATGTCCTGGGAGTCCCATTCTTCTCAATGTTAGCCATAATTTGCTATAATCCACAAAGCCAACTGTCTTTATATGGTGGTATAAAAAAAGGAAAAGTCATTTAATAATTAGCAGACTTCCACTTTGATTCAGACTGGTTGGTAACAGCTTCGAAGGAATATAAGAAATGCAAGGAAGGGAAAGAAAATCTGGAGGCAATTTTGAATAACAGGAATTTGAAATTCTGTGGTGCAATGGCTGACACACTTAGGTGTTAAACCAAAAGCTGACGAATTTAATTTACCTGGAAGTATCTTGTGGAAGGGAGGGTGGAAAGATTGACAATTTACTGTAGAGAAATCCTTCATAGAGAGATCAGCCATTGAAAAGCCTATGGATTCAGTTTTACATTGGTACACACAGCATGCTGCCACACATTGGAACTGACTTGACAACCGTAGTACAGCCACCAAAGCTTCGGGATCATGAATGCAGCTAGTATCAAGATCAGAATTCAGCATCATTTGTATCAAACTCCTGCCTACGGCATTACCACTGTCTTCTGAGTCTGCTTGGAGAGATAACTAAGGAGAGGAAATGTTGATTATCTTGAGTCAAGCACGACTCATAGCAACCCTATGAACAAAAGGCCTGAAGCCCCTCTACAACTCTTAACATTTAACTTGTTAGTTAAATTTGTATCTTCTAGGCTGCAACACTTCCATGATACATCTTCAAGGATATGAACATGTACGGCTAAGCACAATTGATAAC
>NW_006399798.1:10571524-10597492 GCF_000299155.1 Elephantulus edwardii | reverse complement strand
TCTGACACACCAACCCCCATCGCCTCAGTTACTGTATCAATCCATCTCATCCAGGGCCTCCCTCTCCTTTTCTGTCCGCCCACCCTTCCGAGCATGATGCCCTTCTCCAAGAAAATGTGAAACAAGTTAGCATAAGGCAGTTATGAGGTCTCTGTATAGACAGGAACTGACTCAATATATTCACAGAGGAGGTTTCAGCTATCTAGTTGTATTTTTACCAGCCATTCTTCCATAATACAGGAATGTACAATGAAGTCTGAGCTTCCTCAGTTTGCAATCCAAAAGAATCCATTTTCAAACTTAGACTATTAGCTCTGTGTTAGACTTCTATCTTCTTCTTGCCTCTACCCCACATGGAGCTGAGTACAAGCAGCTCTGAACAGATTCCTGAGGGGCATATTGATGAAATCCTGTTGATAAAAAGGAATCAAATGAAAGTATTTAATGGATTCAAGTATTCAGACCTTGGCTACAATTCTATCTGTAATATGTTCTCATTTTCAAGCAAGAAAAAAAAATTTCTTTTTAATGACATGTTGTATTGTAAACTTTCTTATCTTCTCAAAGATAAGCTTTAATGAAGACATAGATTTCACCACTGGAGATTTAAAGGAGATTTCAAGATTTAAATGAGGACATGGTATTTGAGGAGTGATAGCAGCTAGAATTTTCAGAAGCAAAAGAGGCTGAAAGATTTATGATGGTACTTAGAAACACAAGCCTTTAAGCAGCATGCCCAAACATGGCCAAAGAGCAGGTAATAACAGATCTCCTTAGAGACTGCTTATTTAATTGAACATTATCCTGTCAAGGACGTTTTCACTGCCAGATAAAGTGTGCACTCTCTCTCTTTTTTTTCTCTTTCCCTTCATAATTTAAGTAATTCCCAAACACACAGGAAAATATTGGTACGAACAGAAAGTGATGAATGCAAATTTGAAGAGTCCAGCATGACAGCACTTAACAAAACATAGAAAGAGATATGTTGGTGGATAGAAAGTGATGCTACCACGCCAGTGGTGGGTGATTTTAATCTGTGGCCCTAAGGCCTCAGTGGTATAGCACCGGTCTGTCCATTTGCTGTACAGAGGTAACTCCTGGTTGCTGTGATGCTGAACACTGTGACACTGATGTGTCAAATGTGATAATTGTTACTTATGGTGTACAGTGTTTGATGGAGCTCCCTGATTCAAACAAGCTTGGAAGCAGGAGTGGCATCCACTTCTGAAATAGCTCGCCTCAGGAAACTCTATGAACTTGGAGAAATTATATAAGTTATACAAGTGTTCAGATCTTTTGTTCATAGGGTCTCTATGAGTCGTCTATGACTCAACAGCACTTAACAATAATAACAACAACAGAGTTTCTCAGTTCAATATAATATTCTGGAGTTATGTTAGATTACTAGGCTCTATCTCCATAGTTCCCAAGAGACAGGAAATAAGTTAAGAATTCATCTGAGAGGGGGCCAGAGGACCCTGAAAAAGAATTGCACCTCAGAAGAATTGAAGCTTCTATGTTCTTTTATTCTCTTTGTATTTTTTTCCTTCTTTTTTAACTATCCCATCAAGAAAATAAACTTTTGGCAAGCTCTGGTGGCCTAGTTGAAAGAAGCTGCAACTACAGTCTCAGAGGTGCATGGTTCAAATCCACCAGATGCTCTGCTGGAGAAGGAGGAACAATCTCCTCCGGTACCAGTCAGATCTGATTTGACGGTACACACAAAAAATTATGAAATAAAATATTTAAAAAAAAGGGAAATAAACTTTTCTTCTTTTTTATGTCTAATTAATGTCACAAGGAATCATTCACTTGCTGCTCTGTACTGTCTACTCACAACCAACTCATACCTGTCCTTCCAATGGGTTTTCAGAGGCATTTAATCGCCTGGAAGGAGATTCTTCATCCTTCTCCCACGGTGCAGCTGGTGGATTTGAACTGTGTGCCTTCACAATTGCCACTGAGGTTAAAACAACTGTTGGGTATTTATATAGAACAAGATGAGCAATTGTAAATAATTTCATAGAAAAATATTTTGAATGTTCAATTCTCAAAAGTAAGTGATGACCTGAGCAATAGCAAATTCCATATACAGCCTCTTTTTTTCTCCTGGTGGTACAAATAGTTAATGCACTTGGCTACTAACAGAAAGATTGGAGGTTCGAGGTCACTAGAGGGGCTTCTAAAGAAAGATGTGGCAATCTGCTTCTGAAAAACAAGCCCATGAAAATCCTATGGAACATAGTTGTTCTCTGATATCCGTGGACTCACGGTGAGTCACTGTAAACTCAGCTGGGTTTGCTTCCTGCAGTGCGATTCCACGCTGTCTGACAAGTAAAGTTTTAAGAAATCACTACAATGCTTGGGTTTATAGATTTCAAACACAACCCTAACTCACTATGATAATGTGATTTAATCTTAGTGATATTAATTAGGCAAATTAAAATTAAAATTTGAAAAGAAGCAATTCTATTCCTTTCCTTTGTGATATTAGCATTGTCTCAATATGAATATGGAAATAATAATAAAAATGGTTCCATTGGAAATGCTGCTCTGTGAGTAGCCCATTGATAGCTTTAGTTAAAAAAGCAGGAGAGATGAAGCTAAGAGCCCACCATGGTTTTGTCTAAAGACATTGATCACCCAGGATAAAATCTTCTCAAATAAGATGTCTTCAGAGTTCAGAAGCTCACGTCTAATTCATTATCTAGGTCAGGTAATTAAAAAAAGAATTAATTCACAGTTTAAGAAATAAATTGTCCCATCTGGAGAACTAAAGACAACGGCTCTCAATATAGATTACACTTCAACATAAAAACCAAAATCCTATGACTAGAACAATAAGCATTGTAGTAAGTGGAGAAAAATACAAAATATACAAAGAGTTCATTTTCCTTTCAAGCAACATATTGTAAGGTACAAATTTGTTACCAAGGACTTCTATAAAATGCCCAAAGATTAAGGATTTCACCTTAAAGACTAAGTTGCTCCTGAATCAAGGCATGGTATTTCCAGTAACTTACCGTACACTGAAAGTGTGACAGTGAACAAGAAAGAAAGAAGAACTGATTCCCTGATGCCTTTGTATATGGTGTTGATGTAGAATATTTGGTGTGGCACAAAGTACAACTGAATATTCCCGAGAAATGAGGCTGGTGAGACTTGGGTCATGTTATAAAAAAGGCTCTGTCACTGAAGAAGGATATCACGATTGGTAAAAATAGAGGGCAGGTGAAAAAGCAGAAGACCCTCAAAGAGATGTCTTGGCACAGTGGCAGAAACAGTGGGCCGAAGCCCAGTACGCGTTCTGAGGCTGACAGTCTTTTCCTGCTGTACTTTGGGGGTTCTATGACTTACAAGTGACTGCAGCACCCAACAGTGGTAGTAACAACTGGAGAATGCAGTTCAGAAGGAAGCTGTCCATGAAACCTGTTAACCAATCACAAGTCTTGACGACACTCAGACCTACAAGAAAATTGATACTTGACTGACTTGCTATATCTTGTTTCAACCAAGGCCTCTTTGACCCCAAAAGCCTTGGAAAATAATTACTTCTACTGTTAGGTGAAATATTAAAGGGGTTTCCTTGCCTTAGTTCTCTGTTATTTTATGAGCACTTCTAGACAAATATGAAGGCATGTGTTATTTCCTCAGCAACTACATCTACTACTTCATGATGTTACTGTTCCTTCCAGGCAAACAGACAGAAACACCCTGATTATTTTTCACTTTTTCCTTTTATTCCACCCTCTATGTTTTTCTCCTTCATATTTTTGGTAATTTAAATGTTGCCGTCATTGAAAGAGGTTGCAAAGAGCTTTTGGAAAAATACCAGGGGGCTCTAGTGGCCTAGTGGTAAGAAACAGCACTGCAATCTCAAAGGAACATGGTTCAAATCCACCAGCTGCTCAGCGGGAGAAGGACGGACAATCTCCTTATGAGGCTAACTGCCTCTGAAGACCTGCTGGAGGGTCATCTATGCGTTGGTTCCAATTCGATGGTATTCAACAACAAAAACAACAGCACATGATTTTTAACTTCCTAGCAAATCGTATTGTCTCAATCACACTCAACTCTGCCATTGAAACTCAAAGGCCCACAACAGACAAGAGAGAAATGAACTAGTGTAGTTGTGTTCCAATAACATTTTCCCCCCAGAATACAGAAAGGCTCTATTTGGTCTATGGACAATCATTTGCCAATCTCTGTGTCTTTTCCTGTATAACTGGAATTATACCCTAACTAAGACACCACTATTTCTCACCTATACAGTTTTATTCTTGTCTTTCATTTTTTTATATTTATTTATTTATCTTTCATTTCAGTGAACATCTACAGAGATTTTGGAATCCATTCATTCATTGTTGCACCCTTCTCCCCGCACAAACCCCTCCCCCCATTTCCTCCTCTCCTTGAAAAGCAAAAGAAAAACTCCCTCATTGGTACACACAATCCCCCCCGCACATCCCCCAACCACACCCCCAACCCCAAATATAATCCACTCTGCAACCCTCATTCCATACTCTTACGATAAACATAATGCCCTAAAATATAATACTTTTAAACTATTCTCTCTCCCATAGATTTCAATGCGGTAAGCATATTTCATCCAGTTTGTTCTTTTCTTTCTTATTTTCTTCTCTCCTTAATATAAAATTGCATGTTATTGTAGGCATTTACTTTATGTGAAACTCACTGAAATTCCTTTTCAAGTGGAAACCCCTTCTGTGATCTTTGATTAACTGCAAAATTAAGTTGACTTTGTCTCGGTGTAAACCCTGTACAGTAGAAAAGACATTTTCTTTTTTTTTTTTTTTTTTTTTTGTGTGCGTGTACCGTCAAATCCGATCTGACTGGTACAGGAAGAAAAGACATTTTCTAATCCTCAAGCCACTGCATCCGTCCACCTTGCTAAGGGTCTTCCTCTTTGCCAGTGACCCTCGGCCTTACTGAGCACGGCTTTCTCCAAGGACTACCCTCACCTGATAACGTGCCTCGAATATGTGAGAGGAAGTCTCATCATCCTCATCTCTGAGGACCGTGTAGCGGGCACATCTTACAAGGCAGATGTCTTTGTTCAGCGGGCTGCAGACTATTCAATGTTCTTCACCGGCATCACAATCCTGCCTTGGTCCTCAGTCTATTGTCCAACTTTCACGTGTATGAGCTTGCTGAGATACGGCCTCTGTCAGTACACGGCTCCTGGCTAACTGCCTCCTTCAGTCTTTGTGCATCTGTTTGTCACAGCAGCATCTTCATTTTTGCAACCATTTCTCCTCTGATATTTGCACTTGTGCTAGGAATGGTTTGCTCTGTATCTTATGATCATATCTGCAATGCAAGTCTTTCTTTCTTTAAAAAAATGCTCACGACTTAACCTTTTCTATCATCGACAGGAGCAAGTTAGCAATTTCTCAATATGGCAAGAACCATTAAGGGAAAATAAAATAAGGATTTAAAAAGACCTTGGAACCAGATTTAGCAAATTAATTATGCTTATGATACAGGAGAATTATCAATGTAAGAGAGAGAGTAAAGCACATTGAGAAAGACAGGAGAATCTGGGTACATGAGATTCAGATTTAAAGCAAACGCTTGATGTTTACATTCCAGTCCACTGAATATGTGTATCACATTATACTTAATTTAGAATATTATAGCATTAGCAGTACAAGTCATCACTTAATTTTCAGTATTGTAAACAAGAGCAGGAATAAAAGTATCTTGTTTACTAACTTGAAATCTATTGAGGTAATTAATTAGTAAGGAATATGTGTCAGGCATTATATAATCTTTTGCATAATTGGCAGGCTGTGTTTTCCTGGGAAATAAATCCTGGAAGTGGATTTTCCCTGCAATGCTTAAAGTGATAAGAATGGTGGGAAATATTTGCCACATAATTGACTCATCTAAAGAACTCATATGTGTGCAAATCAGCAGACTTGTCCTGTGGGAATGTGAGGTGAAAACAGACTCAGAGATCATAATCTTAACTTGTTAATCTGCTGCTTTTAGATGCTTCGGGGCAGAATTAAACAACTTAAATGTAGATGTTTAAATTATTTCAATAGGGATTCTGGATTAGTTGGACAATACAGTAGAATTATGTTTTTCTAGACCAAAGTCCAAAGATTTGCTATTTCAGAAAATGAAACCGAACTTATTTACAAGGGTTGTTGTTGTTGTTGTTATGTGCCGTTGAGTTGTTTACGACTCGTAGTGACCCTATTCACAACAGCCCTAAACTGTGCTCTATCCTGTGCCAACCGCACTGCCTCCAACACGCCCATCCCGATTACCCCAGTCACCAAATCAATCCATCTCATAGAGGGTCTTCCCCTCCTGCGCTGTCCCTCCAGCCTCCCAAGCATGATGTCCCTCTCCAAGGACCCGTCCCTCCTGGCAACATGTCCAAAGTATGTCAGACAAAGCCCCAGAATCCTTGCCTCCAAGGAGTAGCTTGGTTTAATCCTCTCCAGGATGAATCTGTTTGTTTTCCTGGCAGTCCATGCTACATTCAGTACTCTTCTCCAGCACCACAGCTCAAAGGCATCAACTCTCCTTCTGTCCTCCCTAGTATATTTACAAGTAGAGAATATCAATTTGTCTTAGAGTTATAGCCCCTCCTCAATCATCCAGATGTTACATATCGAGTAGTGGTGGAGGGTGATTTTTTACACATGAATCATCTTTGTAATAGAGGAAAGCTCCTTTAAAGGTACTTCTAATACTCAGGGGATGATCTTGCAGTCACTTGCTGTGCTGCTGAGATAGTGAGTAAGGATGGCAAAAGAATTGATGCCTTTGAGCTGTGGTATTGGAGAGTTGTGCATGGACTCCTGAAAAAGCAAACAGACGGTGTCTTGGAGAAGGTGCAGCCAGAGTGCTCCTTGGAGGCAAAGGTGATAAAACTTCATTCCACATACTTTGGACATGTTGCTAGGGAAAAGCTAGGCCTTGGAATGGAATATCATGCTTGGGAAGGTGGACGGACGGCAAAGGAGAGGAAGACTCTCAACCACGTAGATTGAGACAGTGACTATAGCAACAGGCTGAAGTGTGTCAGAGATTGTGAGGATGGCACAGGATAGGATAGGGTTCAGGGGAACAATAGAGAGCTTCGGCGGCCTGGTGGTAAGAACCTGTGCCGTGCTGCCATCCTGAACACACAATTAGAATCTGCCAGCTGCTCTGAGGGAGAAGGATGGGCAGTCTCCTCCTGTGTGATTAACTGCCTCCATCAGCTAGCTATAGGTCGCTTCCCACTCGATGGTACTCAACACCAGCAACCGGGTTACTATGAATCATACTCAACTTGACCGCAAGTAACAACAACATTAAAGAAGAGATGAATTGGCATTAGAGTATCGAGGGCTAAAGCCGATGGGCTCATGTTGTTGTTAAGTGCCATGGAGTTGTAGACGACTCATTGTGACCCTATGAACGAAAGACCTGAACACTTGTATAACGGTCATCGTTTCTCTAAGTTCATAGAATTTCTGGAGGCAAGCTATTTTAGAAGTGGATGCCTGTTTCAATCACGGAGCTCCATCAAACACTGTCCACCATGGGTAACCACTATCGCATTTGACACATCAGTGTCACAGAGTTTAGCATCACAGCAACCTCGAGTTACCTCAAGATGGGCGCATGGTAGTATAAATAATAACAAAACTTAAAGCAAAATTTTATATATATATATATATATTACAGTTTCAAAATCTTTCTGAATAAGAGTTGGATTTCTCCTCTGGCTTGCTTTTTAATTTGGCAGGTTTTGAGTTTGTTTGACAACGGATAGAACTGGCAGATGTCATCCACCAGCTAGAGGAATTAAGTAATAATAGACTGATATATTAACAAACTAATTCTGTCACCTTTACAATCACTGTTGTTGTTGTGTACTGTGGAGTCAGAATCGACCCATCGTTGATCCTTTAGTCATTTTTTAGAGGCAGTTGATCACATGGGAGAAGATTTCTCATCCTTCTCCTTCACAGCACCTGGTGGATTCGAACCGTGTGCCTTTGAGATTACAGTACAGCTTCTTGGCACTAGGCCACCATTACTCCCTACTAGAGGCATAGAAATTTTGAAAGACATTTATGAAAAATGTGTTCTTCTTAGGTGAGAATAGGTCCGTGTTCAGGTTGTGAACAAAACTCAAAGTGAGTTTACAGTCGTAGCTGATGTAGTCCAGTTCCATGAATCTCAGTGGGTAAGGAATCAAAGCAGACTATGTCAACAGGTAAAGGTGATCAAGCGTGACAGTGGTACAAGTTGTGAATAATTGGTGAGCATGGATTCAATAAGAAGAGATGAAGTCTTTTCAGTATCCAGAGATTTCTTCTAAAGAAAAAATGCAGGAATAGTGTGACATGATCGTTGAGACATTCACTAGAAGATAAATGGACTGATCTAAAGATTACATTTAAAGACTGATGGTAATGTGATAGTAGCATTTTGGGGCGTTTTGTAGTGATGAAGTTAAGCTCATTGAGTCAAGATTGACATTGACTCTTAGAGACAATTATCTGTGCGTAAGGGAGTAAGTCACTGTGTCCTCACAAATCTCTGGTTTGTTCAGGTCCGTTGTTCCAGCCATTGTGTCAGTCCGTCTCTTGGAGGGCCGTCTTCTCCTTAGATAACCGTCCACTTTTCCAAGCATGGTGTTTTTTTTATAGGACTAGACCCTCTTGAAAACAGGCCCAAAGTATATGATGCCAAGTCTCACTGCCCTTGCCTCTAAAGGGTACTCTGCTTGTGCTTTCTTCCACCAAGATTTGTTGTGTGGTTGGGTTTTTTTATTTGTTTTGTTTTCTCCTTTAGCAGTCCATGGTATGTTTAATAAACTTCACCAACATTACAATTAAAAGGCTTGAAGGCATCAAATCTTCTTTGATCTTTCTAGGGTTATTTTTTTGTGATGATAAAAATGCTGTCCACTGAACCATAAGGAGCATCCTGATAAATGGAGAAAAGATTGGAATTTATCAATGATTTAATCTTATTTGGATCAATACCCTTGGTACCAGCAGTCTGGGGATCAAGAGACACATTGCTTTGGGCAAGGCTGCTCTCAAGGACTTCTCCAAATAACTGAGGAGTGAAGATGTCAGTTTGAAGACTAAGGTGTGCGTGATTCAGGCCATGGTCTTCTCGATCACTTGCTATGCTGCTGAGAGCTGGACAATAAATAAAGATAATAGAAGTAAGTGATGTCTTTGGGTTGTGGTGTAGGATAAGAGAACTGGATATGCCCGGGACTGACAAAAGATATGTCCTTAAAAAAGTACAGCCAGAATGCTCATTGGTGGCAAGGATCTCACATACTTTGGGCATGTTCCTAGGAGAGGCTGTTCTTTGGAAAGGACATCATGCTTGGAGAGTTAGTGAAAGAATAGAAGGCTCTCCATGAGATGGAGTGACCAATGTCTGCAGCAATGAGCTCAAGTGTGTCAGAAATGACAATGGCATAGGATAGGACAGGGTTCAGATCTGTTGTTCATAGGGTCACTATGAGTCATACTCAACTTGATGGCACCTAAACACAACAACAATTCACTGTGCAACATCCACAGGCATATAAACCAAATAAAATTGTTTGAGTCATATACACCTTAGTCTTTAAAGTGTCATCCTTGTTTTTTAGTACTTTGAAGAGGTCCTTGGAAGCAGATTCTCCCAATGCAACACGACTTTTGATTTCTGTGCTACCATAAGTGTTGATAATTGGTCCAAGTGAAACAAAATCTTTGACAGCGTCATTCTTTTCTCTATCATCAATATTTTTTTCATTATCAAAATAATGTTTTACAAGTGTTATTCAGAATAGTATCAAACTAGAAGCATCTAAAACATTCAGCTAACATATGAATAAACAAAATGTGGCTTGTATATACTATGCAAATATACTTGTTAGTAAAAGGTACGAGAGAGAAAGAGAGAGAGAGAGAATGAATATGAGAATGGCACAGGATTGGGAAATTACCTTCTGTTGGGAAATTACCTTCTGTTGCATGTAGTGTCACATACTTTGGAATTTAGTTGACAACACTCCACAATCACAACACTGTAAAATGACGTGAAATACCAGTGCTGGTAAAACACAGATGGTGGGGGAAAAATGTAAAATATGATAAATAAAAGAAGTCAGACACAAAAGAAGGGAGCATGGGAACATGCTTTATATAGTGTTGTGCTAGTAACAAAAAGGCCAAAGTTCCTTGTGGTGTTCTGGTGGTTCAAACCCTCTGATGAGCCCTTGAGAGAAAAATGAACAATTCAGAGTCAGGATTTACTTGACAGCATCCAACAAAATAGTAGCACTGTTACTACGTATGCAGGTCCACTGTCTACATATAGCACGTCGTGTTTGTACCTGAACCAGTTGAACATTTGGGATGCTTCTAGTTTTACACTGTTATTTATTATTATCGCCTGTAATGTATAGTTTTGGAAACCCACTAAAGGGTCAGATAGACATTGATTCTGATCCAACAGCAATAAGTGAGTGAGTGAGTGAGAGAAACAAAAGACCCTACATTGCATGATTATATGTATGTGTACATACACTTCTAGAAAAGGCAAAACAATAGTGACAAGAACAGAGAAGTAACATCCCCAAACCAGATGTGGTATCATTAAAGGACTGTACAATTCCCCAAGACATATTTTGGGGATAAAGTGAAATGTTTTTAAACTTTATTTTGGTGCTGATAGCAAAATAGCATATAAATTTACTAAAAGATGGAACTATTCCATGAAATTGGAGAAGTCATTTTATATAGCTTATTTTGGAAGCAGAAGTAGCATCCACTTCCTAAACAACATGCCTCTGGAAACTCTCTGAATTTTGAGAAATGATAGTAATAGAAAGGCTTCAGGTCTTTTGTTCATAGTGTCACTATGCGTCATGCTTGACTCGATGGCAATCAGCAACAACAAATAACAATTCCTCAATAAAATTCTTAAATCAGGGGATGAGTTGAACTAGAGTTATACAGAATCCAGTAGGGACTCCACAGAAAAAGACTGATAACTCAATTTTAAAATAGACAAAAGACATGGAAAGAGCTTTCACAGAGGAAGTTATTCAAAAGGCCAGCAGACACATGAAGAAATGCTCAAAATCACTGGCAACAAGAGAGAGGCAAATCAAAATCACAAGATAACATCTCACTCCAGTAGCAGTGGCAAAGTTTAACAGGACAGCAAGTCATAAATGTTGGATAGGATGTGGCAAGATAGGAACTCTTATACATTGTTGGTAAGATTGTAAAATGATACAACCACTCTGGAAGGCAGTTTGGTGCTTCCTCAAAAAACTGAACTAAAAATTCCATATGACCCAGCTATTCCACTGTTTGGAAAATACCCTGAGAAAATGAAAACCGAGGCACAAACAGAGACTTGTACACCGGTGTTCATAGCAGCATTAGTTAGTCATCATTGCAAGAACATGAAAACAGCTCAGATGTCCAAGCAAAACTGAATGGGTTGAGGAATATGGTATATTCACATGATGGAATACTGCTCAGCACACAGGAACAATGATTGTGTAAATTACTACCTGACTTGGGAGGGACTGGAGAGCGTTATGCTGAGTGAACTAACTCAGTCTCATAAGGACAAATACTACATAATATCATTATTGTAGAAGGAGTATGAAACTTCAAGGAGTGGGAGAAGGTGGAAGCAGAGGGGCTAGAATGGGGAGCACTAATCATAGGGTTGCACAATCTGATGGATGGGGGGTGAAGGAAGTGGAACGATCTGGTTGAAAAACAATGTATTTGAACTTTGTAAATAAACCAGTGTTATTTTTTAAGGGGGGGGTGGTAAGATGTACAGTGGGAATGTAGAAGTCCTGGTAGCTGAGTGGTAAACATTTAGTTGCTAAGGAATAGGGCAGAGGTTTGAACCTGCCTTCTGCTCTGTTGTTGAAAGAGTGCTTCTGTAAAGATTAGTCCTGGGAATCCTGTAAGACTGTCCTGCCCTGGCTTATACGTTTCCTGTGAGTCAGAGTGCACTCACCAGCATGCACTGTTTCTCACAGATGGTGTATCCATGCATATGTGTGTGTCTGTATGTGTATAACTGCATCTGCATATGTTTTTAGACCTTTAATTCTTCCATGAAGCCACATTTTATATTCCACTTGCCAATCTCTGTGATTTCCCTACAGTGATGCAATTCTTATTTAATTTCCTTTCCTATCATACAATTAGAGTGAAGTCCTTTTGAGACTGAGAAATTTCCCTCAGCATAATGTCCTCCAGGGTCATCCACTGCATGGTGCCACTGTTGTAAGACACAACTGACAGTAGGGGTTGAGGGCTGGGAGACTGAGAAAGATGGGATAAATGATGTCTACTGTATTGAAACAGATGAGGGAGAGAACTGTTTAAAAGGGATATATGATTAGACATTATTGTCATGACAGGAGTCCAGAATGAAGGCTTCATAGTGGCGTGGACTTGGGGGGAAGGATTGTATAACAAGGAAAGAATTTTTCTTTTACTTTTTAAAGAGAAGAATGAACAGGAGGGGAGGGGTGGGCAGGGAGAAAAGTGCAACAATGAAGGAATGGAAATTCAAAATCTCTGTAAATTTTCATTAGAATGAATGCTAAAAATAATAATATAATAATTAATAATAATAAAATTTAAAAAACAATTAGAGTGAAGTCACACCATATATTAGTGTGAAAATTGAGAATGACAAATTAGCATTCATGACTCCGGGTGAGCACAGCACCTACTAACCTTTTTGACCACACACAGGGTGACAGCACAGTGTGTATTCATTCCCTGTTCTTTTAAACAATGAATCCGCTGCTTTTATAGTGCACCTTAGTCACACAGCATGAGAGGAACACGGCCTGCACTGCCTGCACAGAGGAACTACCTGTATTATTAGTATTGGTTGTGGCACTGCTGAGGGGGACATCGACGATGGTGACGATGACACGATGCATGACCTCGTGACAGCTGCAGCAACAGTGGTAACCAACTTCTCAATAGTGAGAGCGTTGTAGTAAAAAGAAACCCAGTATAGAAAATCTTCCATAAATGCCTTCCCATCTTCTACATCCTTTGCCCATCTCAGCACCATCTACTCTTGAACTTGGCAACCCCCATCACTTTTGGCACTCTCCCTGGTTTTTCTCCCAACACAAATGGAAAAAAAATATATTGCTTGCAACTCAAAGCCACCCTCCCTCTGCTCACACTGAAAAGAAATCTAATGAGAACAGCTTCTTTCCTTCAGTCCATTGTGTGTTGACATTTTACCTTTGTTTACAGGGGGATAAAAAAAAAAGAAAGAAAAGAAAGGTCCCAGCAAGGAAGCACTGAGCTGGTCATACTTCTGCTTAATCCTCAAGAGTCTCCCTGGAAAACCCTGCATCGACTTGCTCCATTGTAAGCTTGTGCCGCTTTGTTTGTTTTCTTTTGTTTTCTAGAGAGAACAATGCTTTTTTTGGTCTGGCACTACATTGCCTGGGGAAGAGAGGGAAATGTCTGTTTTTGCTTGCTAAACATCCACGTGGCCGGAGCCAAACCACAGGAGCTAATCTCAAATCGGGGAGTTGACTTCTCAAGGAAGGAGGCCTGTGGTTTGCATTCTTCAGAAACAGAACTTACTGACTTTCTGGGCTTTTCCTTCTGACCTTCCTGTGTGTGCCTCAAAACGTAGTGCTTTGTGGGGATGTGGTGGAGCTGTATTAGGTCGGTGGTGTCTGATTTGAATTTTCTTAAGAGGAGCAATGCCCGCACATTTACGTTTTTATGGCTGTGGTGCCAAGAGGAATCGATACATTTTCACTATTAGCTTTGTAAGTTCTTTTGCATTTTTTTTTGTATATTATTTCTGACTCGTTCATCCTTTATACAGCATTCATTCCATATTCATTCATACACTGACATGGGGACTTCAGCAATGGGCCCTTGTGGTGTCGGAGTTGAAGATGTCACAGGATATGGTACAGTTCAGGTTGGCTGTTCATAGGATTGTTATGAGTCTTACTCAACTTCATGGCACCTCACAATAACACTACATATTTTAAAATGCCTTCACTGAACAATCCTTATGGAGCTCTGATGAACCTTGTGAAAAGAAGCTGCTCTGCAATCCAGAAGGCGGGCAGTTCAAATCCACCAGCTGCTCCACAGGAAAAGAATAGGGAATATCCTGTGGTGCAATTAACTGCTTCTGAAACCCACACAAGGAGAATCAGCCACTGCACGCAGCACCAATATGAGCAATCTTTAAGGCAGCCGGGTATTTAAGAAGGATTCTCAGTGTCAGCAAATCTACCGTTCAGTGCAGACCCTGTTTTTACCCTCAGTGAAACAAAGAAGGAATAAAGAGATTATTTCATACAATAACTTAAGAGACTTTAATGAAAATATCATTTCTAAGTATTAATGAAAAGCAACAAGGGGTACTAAACTTCTCACAGCTACTAGACGAGAGACCTAATGTCATTATTAAGCCTGATGGCGAAAAAGCTGTTACGTGCATCTTACCAACTCATCTCCTGCCAGAGCCTTCCATCAGTCAAACCCAACTGGAAGAGAAAGACAAGCGTGCTTATTCAATGCTGTCCAGGCAATGAGTTTTCCAGAACTCTGCAGGAACAAGAAGAGTTGATAATTTTGGAAATGGATGCCACTCCTGCTTCCAAGCTTGTTTCAACCGGGGAGCGCCACCAAACACTGTCCACCATGGGTAGTAACCATTATCGCATTTGACACATCAGTGTTACAGCGTTTAGCACCACAGGAACCACGAGTTACCTCTGTGCATCAGGGATATATTTTTTATATTATAGAATTGTATTTTATATTTTATATGTGTGTTTGTTGTTACCAAGTAGACTCTGACTCATAGCGACCCTGTATACAACAGCTCGAACCCTGCTCTACACTAAGCCAATTTCATCGTCTCTGACACACTCCATTATCCCAGTCACTGAATCAATCCATCTCATTCGGGGTCTTCCTTTTTTGTACTATCCCTCCACCCTTCCAAGCATGATGTCCCTCTCCAAGAACTGGTCCTTCCTTGCAACATGCCCATGGTATGGTATATCAGATGCAGCTTCAAAATCCTTGATTCCAAGGAGCAGCCAGGTTTCACCCTCTCCAAGATAGATCTGTTTGTTCTCTTAGCAGTCCATGATATACTGAATACTCTTCTCCAGAACCACAACTCAAAGGCTTAGAGGTATATATAAATATATATTTGCAAACAAATATAAAATTGCTTTTGTTAAGTACTAATGAGTCAACCACAACTCAACCAGCCTCTGAGCAACAGATCTGACCCTCCTGTGCTGTCTCTGATCTCTGACAAGACCCAGGCTGCTGGTAAAGTAACTGTGCCATTTCATCCTGTGGAATTCCTCCTCTTTCTCTCTGACCCTCCAACTTTCCCAGCATGCTGTCTTGTTCCAGGGACTGACCTCTCCGGACAACATGTCCAAATCACAGTTTATGGTTTATCTATGTGAATTCTATTAGACTTTCTGACTACAACCTCTCCTGTCTTCTCCTCTCCTCTCCTCTCCTCTCCTCTCCTCTCCTCTCCTCTCCTCTCCTCTCCTCTCCCCTCCCCTCCCCTCCCCTCCCCTCCCCTCCTTTGCCCTCTCCTCCTCTCTTCCTCTCTTTTAAAGTATGTAGTTTACACTGTTTTCTACTTTCCATCTACTCTCTCAATTTCTCAAACTTTTGCTTGATATGTATATTTCCAGTCCAAAACTTCAGGGTTCAATTTAAATGTCATATATACTGGAAATCTTTCAAATCCTTTCTGGCTGTCCATTTCATACAGTCTTTTAGCATCATCAAATCCTCTGATTATAAGATCCCACATTGTATTCTAATATCCTTGATTGTTAGCTGTCTCATTTACTGGGTTAAGTAATTAGGAAAGATACAGTTATGTTTGTTTTGTTCACTATGACATTGCTAGGGAGCTCTGGTGGCCAAGTGGCAAGAAGCCGTGCTGCAATCCCAAAGGCATGCAGTTTGAGGCCACCAGCTGCTCCAAGCAATCTCCTCGCATGCTATTAACTGCCTCTGAAAACCCACTGCGGGGGTGGGGGGAGGGCGGGCAGGGGCAGCTCTGATTCTATGGCACACAACAACAACAACAACATGACATTGCTAACTGTTGGCACTATTTCCAGGGCAAAGTGAACTGTCAATAAGTATTACTTAAATGGAGAGATTATCCCTTTTCTTTTGCAATTTAATGATTTTATATAAATCTAGAATTCCAAGTTTAATGGACAAAAAAAGATTCTTTTTCTTAATTAAGATTCTTTACAAAGCAATATCTAGACCTCTCTCTGCCCTCTTTCTGGGTGGTATAAATGATTAATGTATTTGATTACTAAGCAAACGATTAGACACTCTAGTCTGCCCAGAGGCACCTCAGAGGACAGACTTGGTATTCAGCTTCCAACACACGAGTTACTGGGAAGGCTATGGAGTAGAGTGACCTGGCACAAAAGACGGCACCAGGAGCTGCCACTGGCTCCCTGAAGATTGGTTCAACAGTTCCTTTTCCTGATGAAAATTAAGCTCCAATGTTGAAATGTCTGCCCATTGTATAGCTCAGAAACTATTTGACTCAACTGCAGGCGTTGTTACAGATAATCACACCATTAAAGGTCAAGTACAGTTAAAGTGGGGAGCTCTAGTGGCCTAGTGGCAAGAAGCTGCGTTGCAATCTCAAAGGTGCATGGTTCAAGGCCACCAGCTGCTCTGCAGGAGAAGGATGGGCAATCTCATCCAGTGCCATTATCTGTCTCTGAAAACCCACCAGAGGATCAACTATGGGTCATTTCTGTCTCGGCAATACACAACAACCACAAGGTTAAGTTATTGGTCTCTACACTAGGGTCAGAACTAGAAGATTTGATGTTAAGATTGCTTGTAGGTTGGTACTCTGAATAGAGTCTGAACTAAAACTGTGTGGAAGACACCTTAGCTGAACCTTTCCATTTGGACTCTGGATTACCTGAAGATGCAAAGATAATTACAAATAGTTTTGAAGAGCAAAGTCTGTCTCTCTAAGTCAATACATTTTTGGAATTAAATTACAATACTGGGCACCTGGACTAATGGCTTATTTTATTCTTGGGGAATAAAGTACATCTGAACTGTGCACTAAACTAACAAGCTGGAACTTGGGTTACATCTGACTATTGATTCATTCCCTGGCATCTTTACCTGTAAGAATCCTTGCCTCTCTTTAACCTTAGCTGAAGCCACGAACATTGTCTGATCTTGCTAACACCTGAGTTGCAGTCATAGCAAGAGGATGAAGATAGAAGTCTGGAGAGGTTACAAAGTCATAATAATCAGCATCTGAAACCAATTCAAGGCACAGCCGTGTATCAAGTAACTCAACAAGAAACCCACTAGGAGCCTAAAGAGCTAACATCTAGTCCAATTCCTGAAGAATATGAAGTTGATTGTTCCAAGAAAGAAGAGGAGTTTTAAAAAAATGTATATTTAAATATTATATATGAAAGAGAACATTTTTGGGAGAAAGAAAAAATGTATTTTCTCTCACATTTATTTTCTTACTAAGACTTTTATAAATTACTTGCCATGTAGGGAACACCTATTCACAAAATGCATAACAGAAAGGGCTATTTTAGAAAGAATTGTAAAATACGCCTTTAATCTCCTGACAGCAGTCTTTAATAGTTTTCTCATCATGTTGTTGTTGTTATGTGCAGTCAAGTCACTCGTGACTCATAGCGACCCTATGTACAACAGCCCTAAACTCTGCTCTGTTCTGTGCCAATCGCACTGTCTCTGACACTCCCATCCCGATTATCCCAGTCACTGAATCTATCCACCTCATAGAGGGCCTTCCCCTCCTGTGCTGTCCCTCCACTCTGCCAAGCATGATGTCCCTCTCCAAGGACCGGTCCCTCCTCACAACATGTCCAAAGCATGTTAGACGGAGGCCTCAGAATCCTTGCCTCCCAGGAGCCGCCCGGTTTAACCCTTTCCAGGATGAATCTGTTTGTTTTCCTAGCAGTCCATCATACATATTCAAAATTCAGACTGAGTACATGACATTTAAGAGCAATAAATAGGCCAAGGTTGAGGTTCCTGACCTTCTGTGTAATCCCAGGTCATACCTGAATTATTTGGAGCAGCAGTAGGGACTTGCATTACTGACCCAATGACCAAGCGCCCTCTCCACCAGCTGCTCTGAGGGAAGAAGACACATTTTTTCTAATGTTATTTACAGCCCCAGAATCCCAATGAAGGGTCAGTTAACAGCTAGTTCCAAGTCCAAGGCAATGACTGAGTAAAAGACCTTGTTCCCGCAGCCCGACACCAGGTACTGCATATCTGAAGTGGAGTTCGGGAATCTTAGTGCAAAATCTTCTGGAAGACCAAATGTAAGTGGTATGTCTAGCTTTTAAAGACTAGATTCCATAAGCCTTAACTCAATGTGAAACCAAACAATAAGAGAATAATGTAGTTGCACTTGTATAATATTTTAAGATCTTACAAAAATGTCCCTTTGTAATTGGTGTTAAGACTTATCGATGCCTCCAAGTTATTTGATAGCACATACAATATCAATATCATAATCAATTATGCCTTAGATGAGTACTGCCTCTCTCCTGGAGAGGTGTGTCAATATTGCATGTCCTATAATACTCATCTTTTTTGCTTATCTCATCAGGATGGATGGTGAAGAGATTGAGATTGTTCACAGCTTTAGTTTACTTGGTTCCACAGTCAATACTCTTGGCACCAGGAGCCAGGAAATTAAAAGGCGTATTTCCATGGGAAAGTCTGCTGTTAGGGACCTCTTCAAAGTACTGAAGAGGAATGGTTTCACTCTGGAGACTAAGGTGCATCTAATACAGGCCATGGTCTTTGCAATCACTTGTTATGCATCAGAGAGTTGAACAATGACTAGGGAGGATAGAAGGAGAATTGATACCTTTGAGCTGTGGTGCTGGAGAAGAGTATTGAGTGTACCATGAACTGCTAAGTAAACATGCAGGTTCATCCCGGAGAGGGTTAAACCGGGCTACTCCTTGGAGGCAAGGATTCTGAGGCCTCGTCTGACATACTTTGGACATGTTGCAAGGAGGGACCAATCCTTGGAGAGTGATGTCATGCTTGGGAGGGTAGGTGGAGGGACAGCACAGGAGGGAAAGACCCTTTATGAGGTGGATTGATCCAGTGACTGGGGTAATGGGGGTGGATGTGCTGAAGACAGTGTGATTGGCACAAGACAGTTCAGGGTTTAGGGATGTTGTACATAGGGTCGCTATGAGTCACAAGTGACTTGATGGCACGTAACAATAACAACAACTGTCAAGATGATAAAATTTAGGCTTAGGAGCAGTAGTATCTTTATTTTGGTTATTAATATTTTCTCTTTATTTTAATTGCTGTTTTTTAATATTTCTGTCATATCTACATCTTTAATGATAAACGTTTATACCTTCTTTGAGAGTGGATGTGACATCAAATAAAAATACATGAAATATGGGTAGAGATGAATCAACCAGCAGGAGCGAAATGCTAAGACAGAGAGCCAAGTCATTTTCATGCCAGACTAAACTGATTTTCTACTTTGATAGTCTTTGGTAAATAAAAGATTATTTCGTTACAACTCCACTTCCACCAAGTTCTCTGCTTTCCAAGCTTGCACTTCCCTTTCATAAATAAGAAAGAAAAGCCTGAGCCTCTATCCTGTATGACCTCAATGTGTCCATGTCCTTTCAAAGACCTGCTGGAGGGTCCCTGAAAGCCGTTTCTGTGCACACTGGTTTTCCAGTTTTGACTCTGCCTATCTAGGCTGGGTGCCCCTGCCAACTCTCATTCTTACAACAGGTACTTGCTTTGACCTGCTACCCCAAAGGGTCAAATTTCAACTGTTCAGAGTACGGCTTCCAGGAGTCTGTCTTATGTCAAAGGAGATCGATCAAGAGTCAGTATGTTGTTGTTAAATGTTGTTGAGCTCTTCTCCAACTCAGATTGACCCTGTGTCAAAAAGAATTTCTCTCTTTCTGATCCTGTACGGTCCTCACAATGTCTGCTGTGCTGAACCCCATTGTTGTGGTCACTAGGTTAGTCCATCATAAAGAGCCTTCCTTCTTCCACCGAAGTACTTTCCCAAGCATCATGGTCCTTCCTAATAAAGTGTCCAAATATGTGAGAAGAAGTCTACCATCCTGGCTTTGAAAGAACACTCTACCTTCATTTCTTCCAAGTCAAAATGTCATAATGTCAAAGGAGGAGGAAAGCATGCCAATCCTTCTGAAGGGGTCCACGCCCAGCCCCCTCTCTTTTGGCTGCATGACTGAGACATCACAAGAGTATCTTCAGTTCTCCTCGGCCCAGCATGAGAGCGGTCCCATGCATGCTACCATGACCACCATTCCTACCTGTGCACTTCAAAACCTGAGATTTGTACAATAGTTATTACAGAATATGTGGAATGTAATCAGTGTCACTGATTTTTTATGTCAAAATTGCTAAATTGTCTTGATGTGTGCATTTCTTTACCACATTAAAACATTTGCAGAGAATTTTGTTAGTTTTGACCTGAGCTATGAGCATCTTCAGGAATCAGATTTGTCTATGCATGTCCTTGTTTATGCTTGTAGGAGGTTCTACTGATCGTATCGTATAGAAGAAGCCTTTCTGGAAAAGTCAGCCTACTCGGAGGCATGGTTGAGGTCTTATAAAGCGAAAGGCCAATTTTAACTCCAAATCTTATTGGATGCTTTTTGTCGGCCACTCTGGTGGCCACAGTCCATGACAGGTGGTGATGGTAACCAAAAGGCCACGTGTCTGATGTTTGGAACCCACCAGCCACTGCTAGATTAAAAGCCATTTCCTCCTGTTACCATTTACTTGCTCAGCAATTTAATGGACCGTTGCTCTGAGCTGGAACTTCCTTTGAGGTCAGACCTGTCTCCCACACGCCTGCACCTCTTTCTGCTAATTCCAACAGCAATCATATCGCTTTACTGGGTTAAAAATCTGTTGTGATAGCTCACAGACCACGCAGAAGCATATTAGCTAAGTCTGAAGGCTGTAATTCAAGTTGGCAACAAGATACACTCTCTCTGTGAGGACAGCTTCAGAAATGTGTTCACAAGCACCTCAGCCTTGAGCCTCGCGAGGTTAGGGCAGCATTACAAAGCTCTCATTCCCCTCAGTTAAGGCTCCATCCCATCATCCAACAAGCTTGGGCAAAGGCTTTAGCTCTGGTTCCACAGGTAGCGATCTTAAAGTCAGATCCTTCTGAAGGCAGATCTCTGGTTCTCTGCTGCATCTGTTGCTGTTCCTGATGTAGGTCTGATTGGTCCAAGAATCTCCAGCAGTGAAAGCTCCATGCTGCATGCCTGCTTCATCTTTGCTAGTGGTGAGATTCTCAAAAGCTGCCACTCAATCTGCTCAGTATAGCAGTGGAGCTAGCCAACCCCCTGTGGATAGACTAACAAACCCTATTCGTATATTTGGGCTCATCCACGTGACAAGGTCAAGGGCAGTGACTAGGGAAGCCATTGTCAACAATAAAGCCTTAGCATACCACTGGTTTAAGAAGCTCTGGTGGGGTAGCATTGTTGTTGTTGTTGTTATGTGCCGTCGAGTCACCTGAGACTCATAGCGACCCTATGTACAACAGCCCTAAACTCCGCTCTGTCCTGTGCCAATCGCACTGTCTCTGACACTCCCATCCCAATTATCCCGGTCACTGAATCAATCCACCTCATAGAGGGCCTTCCTCTCCTGTGCCGTCCCTCCACCCTCCCAAGCATGATGTCCCTCTCTAAGGACCGGTCTCTCCTCACAATATGTCCAAAGTATGTTTGACAGAGCCTCAGAATCCTTGCCTCCAAGGAGCCACCCAGTTTAACCCTTTCCAGGACAAATCTGTTTGTTTTCCTAGCAGTCCATGGTATTCTCAATACTCTTCTTCAGCACCACAGCTCAAAAGCATCAATTCTCCTTCTATCCTCCTTGGTTATTGTCCAACTCTGATGCATAACAGGTGATTGCGAAGACCATGGCCTGTATCAGATGCACCTTAGTCTCCAAAGAGACACCATTGCTCTTCAGCACTTTGGAGAGGTCCCTAACGGCAGACTTTCCCATTGCAATGCTCCCTTTAATTTCCTGGCTGCTGGTGCCAAGACTGCTGACTACGGAGCCAAGCAAACTAAAGCTGTGTACAATCTCAATCTCTTCACCATCCATCCTGATGCTGTCAATTGGTCCAGTGGTGAGAATCTTTGTCTTCTTGACATTGAGCCTCAATTCATATTGTAGGCTGCAGTCCTTGACACTCTGCAGCAGGCGCTTCAGGTCCTCTTCAGTTTCAGCAAGCAGGGTTGTGTCATCCACATAGCGCAGGTTGTTGATAAATTGTCCACCAATCTTGACCCCACATTTCTCCTCATAGAGCCCAGCCTCCAGGATAATCTGTTCTGCATATAGGTTGAAAAGGTGTGGAGATAGGATGCATCCCTGGAGCACGCCCTTCCAAATTTTGAACCATGCAGTGTTCCCTTGCTCTGTTCTGCATATAGCAGGTAAGCTGTTAATCCAAAGGCTGAGATTCTCCAACAGATAGATTCACCAACAGCTCAGAAGGAGAATTATAAACATTTTCCAAAAGAAGCTTACCATAAATCAGAATCTACTTGTCAACAATGAATGAGTTGAGGTGTGTAAACCAGATAAGCTACAAGTTCTCTGAGCTTCAGTTTCTTCATCTGTAAAATAGGAATGATAACAATTGTCCAGCAGAGAAAGAGAGAAAATGAGAGTCTGGATGAGAATGACCAGAAAGGATGCCATATGCAGTAAAGATGAAGAGACTCAAGTTCATTTTCTTAACTTTCTTTACTTCATAGTCTTCTTTAGAAGAAGAGGAAGAAGAACAAGAAAGAATAAACACATAAGTAAAAAGGGCTTCAGGTCTTTTGTTTATAGGGTTGCTATGCTCGACTCAGCAACAATCAACAACTAGTAAAAATGGGGTAGGGGAAAATGTCATTGTGAAGAAATGTGTGGAGCCCTGGTGGCCTAGTAGCAATAGAAGCTGCACTGCAATCCCAGTGGTATGTGGTTCAAATCCACCAAATAATCGGCTGGAGAAGGAGGCGCAATCTCCTCCTGCACCAGTCAGATCTGATTTGATGGTACACACACACAAAAATAATAAAATACAATTTTTTAAAAAAATAAATGTAAACGAGAAAGCCACATATTTACTGCCAAAAAATCCTGACATTAATTATTATTTAGCTAATTATTATTTGCCACTCACAAGAAGAGCCTCTTGATGATTTGCTGAAGAAAGATGCTTCTAAGTCAGATTCTCATTCATAAAGTAGAGCTTCTGAGAAAGGAGTATCAAGCAGAGAGAGGGAACCGTGGGATGCTGCGTCTTCTGTAACCTCATCCTACAAAGTGTGGAAGGAAGGAGCTGCATGGTGTAAAGGAACCTGGAGAAGCTGACAAGGTTACTTTCGGTATTTGGCAAGAAATAGTGTAGAAGAGTCCCAGTACTGACCAGTATAAATCCATGACTGAAGAAAGAATTCCAATGCATGGCCACTCTGTATGTTGCAGAGTAGAACTGTTAATGCGGCATTTTCCTGTCTGCAATGTGATGTTGTTGTTGTGTTCCATCGAGTTGGAACCAACCTGTAGCTGACCCTTCAATGGGTTTTCAGAGGCAGTTAATGACACGGGAGAGAAGTGTCTCCATATCACCAGATTTTTCTTTACAGCACTGCTGAGTGGGTTTGAACCACTCACATGTAGGCTAGTGGTCAAGCACGAACTTTTTTGTACCACCCAGGGACCAGTAGAACTTACAGGGTGAAGATTGCAACTCAATCTGAAATGAACATTGCATCAGCTATACAACTAATAAGGAAAGGAGTGTGTGTGTGTGTGTGTGTGTGTGTGTGTGTGTGTGTGTGTGTGTGTGTGTCTGAGAGAGAGAGAGAGAGAGAGACTCCCAAGGACCATGGGTCTCAAGAACCCATAATTCACTGCTATCCAGTTGATCCCAACACTTCATGACCTTCCATCGGGTCCCTTTAACCAACATGGTAGAAAAGCATCTTGTCATTGGGTTAGGGTGAACTACATGATATTTAGAACTGCACGTAACTTTGAAGCTCTAGAATTCTGAGGAGGAAGTGAGCTGGCAAGGATTACACTCTGCAAACCAGTTTCATCAGAACTGTTGTGTTGTGACCTGAAATAAGAAGGCGTTTTGCACAAACAATAGGGCAGCCTTCTTCCCAGCACAGGAATTTCCCCGGAGGAATTCTCTGGTGTTGGCACCTTTTGAAATAGTGCTTTGGCAACACACGTGAGCCTGGAGCGAATATCTCCAGACCCCATCTGGTCTGCTTCCTCTGTGTCACCGTGGCAGGTTTTCTTTCATTAGCCATCATCCACCACTTGTCTGCATTAATTAGTTAGAGTTACTGTATATTTATCCAGATTTCTAAACTTTGGATTCCACTTCTCTGGGCTCTTCCTTTCTACTGTTCAAGCACTTGCCTAATGTGGCTACAATCATTTGACTATAGTTCTTGGCTCTGGTCTCAACCACAAATGTTGGGTTGTTTTTATTGTAGTGTCTTGAAGGATGACAGAAGAATGTGAAGAAGGCTGAAGCTTGGGTAGTGAAACACGCGTTTTGAGATCTTTGTTTCTCTTGCCGCAGCTAAAGCCTTTGGTATTTGGGGGGACTGAAAGTTCATGCCCTAGACTGTGGCATCCTTTCTGTCTTCAAAGTCTGCTTTCTCTTTGAAGTCACTGCTTAGTTTGGGTTTCCCTATAATAGGAAGCCACTACTTTAGAATCTATGGTACAGAGAGCCTTCAATGCTTCTCACCTCTGAACAGTCACACAGTCTCTCACACACACAAACTGTAATATAATGTGAGGAGTTTTAAGGCATTGATTTTGGGGTAATGAGTTACACAGAAATTGTTGTTGTTGTTATGTGCCGTCGAGTCGCTTGCGACTCATAGCAACCCTATGTACAACAGCCCTAAACCCTGCTCTGTCCTGTGCCAATCACGTTGTCTCTGACACACCCACACCAATTACCCCAGTCACTGAATCAATCCATCTCATAGAGGGCCTTCCCCTCCTGCACTGTCTCTCCACCCTCCCAAGTATGACATCCCTCTCCAAGGACTTGTCCCTCCTTACAACATGTCCAAAGTATGTCACACGAAGCCCCAGAATCCTTGCCTCCAAGGAGCAGCCTGGTTTAACCCTTTCCAGGGTGAATCTTCTTGTTTTCTTGGAAGTCCATGGTACACTCAATACTCTTCTCCAGCACCGCAGTTCAAATGTAGATTATTAATACCTGTTCTTTAAAGGGAGCTTTGGTGACCTCGTGGTAAGAAGCTGTATTGCAGTCTCGAAAGCGTGCATTTTGAACCCACCAGTTGCTTCAAGGAGAAGGCTGGGCAGTCTCCTCCTGTGCCATTTACTGTCTCTGAAAACCCATGGGAGGGTCAGCTTTGAGTTGGTTCTGACTCAACAGCATATAGCAGCAACATCAGAGAGAAAACCCAAGGTAGAATAAAAATGACGTACTTATTAATGACTTATGTTAGGGAGTTCCTGGGTGATAGAAAAAGTTAGACATTCACTCTGTGGTGCAATGGGTAGCTCATTGGACTTCTAGTGACAAACAAAAGCTGGACAGTCAACAAATTCCAAAATGTTGGTAGGTCAAACACAACTAAAGGTTACTTCAAAGTAGAGACCTTTTGATCTGCATAGAAAGGGGATAGGCTTGAAAATGTTGTGGATCACAGTTGCACACAAAGGGTGGTCATGAGTTGTAACCACATTAGTTGAAGGTAAGATCTCAGCATGTGTATGCATGTGTGTGTGTGTGTGTGTGTGTGTG
>NW_006399798.1:10559233-10571179 GCF_000299155.1 Elephantulus edwardii | reverse complement strand
TCTTTTTCTGTCATTCTTATTTATTTTCCACCTCTCAGATGCATAACAAGTAATCGGAAAGGCCATGGCCTGAATCATACGCACCTTAGACCTCAAACTGACATCATTATACTCAATAATTTGGAGAAGGCCATAATTGCAGATTTTCCCAGTGCAATGTGTCTCCTGATCCTGACAGCTGGTATCAAGGTTCTGAATTGTGGATCCAAGCTAAATCAGCTCTAAGGTTTAGTTTCTCTAAGATTTCAATAAAGTTCATTATCTGTATTTTTTACTATTTGGAGTTGAGAAACTTGGGATTAGAAAAACACTGTTTAATAATTAGAAGATAATGTGATCACAGAAAACACACTGCCATTAAGGTGAATCTATGAGAACAGAACTTTCCATGGGACTTTTAAGGGGCAGAAGAAGACGGTAACATTCTTTACTTGTAGAGTGTCTGGTGGGCTGGAACCATCAAACTTGAAGTTAACAATTGAGGGATTTAACCACCGCACCACCAGGGTTCCTTGAAGGTAACCTAGAGCTTTTTAATAATAATGTTACTAATCAGTTTGCTCGGCTCCACGGTCAACACTCTTGGCACCAGTAGCCAGGAAATAAAAAAAACGTATTGCGATGGGAAAGTCTGCTGTTAGGGACCTCTCTAAAGTACTCAAGAGCAACGGTGTCTCTCTGGAGACTAAGGTGCGCCTGATACAGGCCATGGTTTTTGCAATCACTTGTTATGCATCAGAGAGTTGGACAATGACTAGGGAGGATAGAAGGAGAATTGACGCCTTTGAGCTGTGGTGCTGGAGAAGAGTAGTGAATATACCATGGACTGCCAAGAAAACAAATAGATTCATCCTAGAGAGGGTTAAACCAGACTGCTCCTTGGAGGCAAGGATTCTGAGGCTTCGTCTGACATACTTTGGACATGTTGTAAGGAGAGACAGGTCTTTGGAGAGGGACATCATGCTGGGCAGAGTGGAGGGACAGCGCAGAAAGGGAAGACCCTCTATGAGGTGGATTGATTCAGTGACTGGGGTAATCGGGATGGGTGTGTCAGAGGCAATGAGATTGGCACAAGAAAGAGCAGGGTTTAGGGCTGTTGTGCATAGGGTCACTATGAGTTGCAAGCAACCTGACGGCACATAACAACAACAACAACAATTAATTTGACCGGAGAAAATACTTCAGGAGTGTATGATTGAATACAATTCACAGGAACCCTACTAACAGCAGATCGGAACCTTGCTCTACCCTGTACCAACCTCACTGTCACTGTGATGTTAGTCAGCCCCATTATGGCAGTCACCATGTCCAACAAGCTAGTTCAGAGTCTTCCTTTTTTTCTCTTTTTTTCTGACTCTCTGCCTTTCCCAGTATGATTCCTCTCTCCGAAGACTGGCTCCTTTGAAAATATGCCCAAAGTAAGTGAAGTGAGGACTCATGATCCTTGCCTCCAGAAGACTCTAACTTCACTTCAGAAAGTGAAGCACAGAATCGTTGGTTCTTTTGGAAGTCCATAACATACTCATTAACACCTTGACTCAAAGGCATCAATTATTATTTGGTCTTCTGTATCTGTTGTACAGCTTTGCATAGGAAGCAACTGAAAATGGCATGGCTTGGATCAGGCACATCTTAGTCTTAAAAATGACATCTTTGCACTTTAGAATTCGGAGAAGTCCTTGATAGTGCCATTTCCTGATTTCTTCACTGCTGCTACAGTGGGGGTTGATTGTGGATTCTAGTAAAAGAAAAGGTGTAACGAGTTCAATCTTTTCTTCATCTGTGATGATGTTGCCTATTGGTTTAATGGTAAGGATTTTTGTTTTCTTAACATTGAGATATACCCCTCGTGAAGTTATAGTCTTTGATCTATGGTAAGTTCTTCTCATCTTTGTTACTTTTAGCAAGCAAGAGTATATCACCTCATAACACAAGCTGATGATGAAACTTCCTCTTCTTCACACGTTTATAAAATTATTTGCTTAGCATTCAGATTGAATGTTTTTGTTGTTGTCGTTGATTGCTATTGAGTTGAGCACAACTCATCGCAACCCTATGAACAAAAGACCTGAAGCCTTTCTATAACTATCATTTCTCAGAGTTCATGGAGTTTACGGAGACATGTTGTTTAGGAAGTGGATGCCAGTCCTGCTTCCGATTGGAGAAAGGATACAACCCTGACACACACTTTTCCTAATTTTAAATCAGGCAATGCCCCCTTGTTCTGTTGAGCTGTTGATTTTGCATGAGCACTATTAATTGTTCTGCGATTCTCATTCTTCTCAATGTTATCCACAATTTATTACTATCTGCACCATCAAATACCTTTGCATAATCAATAAAATGCAAACAAACATCTTTCTGTTATTCTCTGTTTTGAGCCAAGTTCCATCAGATATCAACAATGGTAATCCTTGTGCCATGGCCTCTTCTAAATCCAGCTTGAATCCTCTTACTGTTCTAATCTTTTTTTGTGTCATCTTCAGGAAGATATTACTTCTGTTGTATCACATTTATTGGGAATCAGAGCAAATATGGATCCTTTACAGTCAATTGGCCAGGCCTTCCTGGTAGAATATCTTTTTACAGACAGACTGTTGAATATGTTTAAGGTTTCATCTGTCTCAAAGCACCTGTATTAAGGAAGGAAGGAAGGAAGAAAAGAAGGAAGGAGAAAAGAGAAAAGAAATGAAAAGAAAAGAAGAGAAGAGAAGAGAAAAGAGAAGAGAAGAGAAAAGAAAAGAAAAGAAAAGAAAAGAGAAAGGAAAAAAAGAAAAAGCACCTATATTGGAGTTTCATCAACTCTTGAGGCAGTACTTTTTTACCGATGCCTTCAATGCATTTAGATGTTCTTCCTCTCTACTACTGGCTCTTGATCATATGCTGCTTCCTGAAGTGATTCAGTGTTGATCAGTTCTTTTTAGTACTGGGACTTGCTTCCTGCATCCTTCAAGATTCTGTGCACTGAATCTGTCAGTATTACAATTCAAGGCTTAAAGTTGGTCTTCATTTCTTTCCAGGTTGAGAAATCCACAGCGTGTTCTTTCCTTTCAGTTTTCTATCTCCAGCTCCAAAATAAATGTTGCTTTGTCATTGCAATTGCCGGTTGGATATCTTCTGTTCAGCTCTTACCTCAGAATTCTTTCCCCTTGCTTTGACTTCTTTCATTCCAGAGTGAGTTTCAGAATCTCTTCTGACATCCATTTTCTTTCTTCCCTGTCTTTGTAATGACCTTTTGATTTCTTCATGGATGATATTCTTGGGGTTTTTCCACAACTCTTCTGGTTTTCAGTCATTTGTGTTCAATACGTCAAATCTTAAGATGGTCTTTAAAGTCAGTTGGTACACACTGAAGATTATATTTTGGTTCTTTGGACTGGTTCTGATTTTTTCGCCTTCAATTTGAACTTGCATTTGAATAGATAATAGTTCTACTGTCAGCCACTGACCTGGTTTTGACTGCTAATATTGCACTTCTCCAGTGTCTCTTCTGACAGATGCAGTCGATCTTGTTATTTTGTATAACAAAGTATAGCAAACATTTATTGCAAAGGATTAGGCTATAGGCTTTAAGTGGCTACAGAGGCAAGGCTGGAATTCACAGGAAATGTCATTTCTTCTGAGATTCTTAATTGTGTTCTTAAAGCCTTTCAGCTGATTAAATCATACCCACCCTACTGTAAAGGATAATTTCCTTTCTTTAAAGTCAATTTCTTAAAAACCGTAATCAGATTTGCACAATCCCTTCACCAGACCCACTGCCATTGAGTTGGTTCTGACCCATGGGGACCCTCCACTGAGTTTCTGAGCTATAAATCTCGACAGGAGGAGATGGTCCACCTTTCTCCCTCCATAGTGTGCTGGTAGACTGTAACTGCCGACCTGGCCATTAGTATCTTGATATGTTATAATAGTACATAAATTAGTGTTTGGTTTGATTAAGTAACTGGAGCCCATAGTCTAAACCAAGTTCACATATAAAATTATCACATAAATCATTCATTGCCAATCCATTTATTCCATGACATATTGATGCACTGAGCTGCTCTAGAGGTTCTCTGAGGTTGTAAATATTTACTGGAGCAGATAACCTTGTCTGTCTCCCCAAAATCAGCTGTTGAGTTCAAACCGTTGACATTTGCCACTTGTAGTCCAATACGTAACCCTCTGTCCTGGCAGAGCACATCACACAAATGAAAGGAAAATAATGAGATATCATTTCTAAAAAGCTCTAATGTTCTTAACCATTTCTTGTTAAAGAAAAGGCTTTACAGTCATCTTAATAGTGTAACTTTTTTTTTTTTTTTTGGTCAGAAAATGAACAAAAGCCAATTCCAGAAAGAAGTTTAAAATCTGTTTTTCTCTCTGGTTGTTATTATATTCAGAGCCCTGAGAGCCACATTGGAATTGTAAACGGCAATTATATAAAGTAGTCAAGTATGTATTTTGATATTTAAATATTTTCTAAATTTTCAATTACTTACATGGCAGAAAACGTGGAGGGAATATTATATATGTGATTCTTATATAACTATTTCATAGTTAAAAGAAGGAAACTGTGGTTAAAAGCTGGTAACTTGTCAGACACAATCAATTTTCTTTTGGCTTGTTTAACCCATTGCTGAAGAATTGATTCTGACTGGGAGCAACAATATAGGGCAGAATGGAACAACCAATAGTTTTTTTTTCTTTTTTCTTTCTCTCTCTCTAGCTCATTGCTTTTGAGTTAGAATTAGCTGACCCTCAAGTGGCTTTTCAGAGGCTGAAAACTGCAGAGATTGCCATCACTCCCATTCCCACCCCCCAATAGAGCAACAGGTAGGATCAAACCATCTCCTTTTGGTCTGGAAGTACAACCCCTTTCCCCTCAGGCCACAAGAACTCTTTGTTGGGGTTTCTGAAGCTGATGAATACCATTTTCTCTTGCAGAAATATTGGTGGGTTCAAAGTGCCAAGATTTACCCTTTAGATTAGCAAGCAAGTGCTACCAGGCCTCCATTTAGGATTGTTCATGAATTTCTAAAAGTTGGTTTCGATGCTCTAGAAGTTGAGTCCTCTAAGAAGAAGAGTGCCATTATTGTTAGGCATTATCAAGTTGCCTGAGACTCACAGCAACCCTACAGACTCTGTCGTGTGTCATCCTCACAATCTCTGTTTGGTTCAAGGGCACTGTGAAAGTCACTCCATCCTATTATGTGGCCATCCATCCCATGGAAGGGCTTCCCCTCTTGTGCCGACTGTCAGTGTTCACCAGACATTTCTCATTAATGACTGATTGTGTTCTGTCCACGAAGTGCCCCTCAAAAGTATAATTTACACATATGTAAATATAAAAAGAATTTATTCCAGAAAAATCCACAAGTGGAGACTTTCTCCCTCAGTAGGAAGGTGGCAAGGGAAAAAGCCCTGAGTGCCCCCTCACAATTGCTTTTATGGAGTTCCCGAGTGCCACTGTCAGAGTGGGGAGATTGAGATCATGGTTGGTGGGTCAGGGAATCAGTCATGTGGGTTGGCTTTTGATGGGCTGGCTACTTGCCTGCCTTTGCTCTTTTTGTGTCACGTAGACACTAGTTAATTCTTTACTTTGCGAGGACAGGTAAGACTTTACCTGGGGCATTCATGTTTTCCTTAAGGTAAGAATTTTTATGACCTGCTTCTGCTTCTGGTATTAATGGGGGGTTATAAAAAATAGGGTTTATGCTGTCCCTTCAATTCAACCTGAAAACATTCCCTGAGTAAGTAAGATGATGTTTCACTCTCCTTACCTCTAAGGAACACTCTGGTTGCTCTTCTTTTAATACAAATGTGTTTGTCCTTTGGCCATCCATGGGGTACACACTACTGTCTGCCAACAAGAAAATGGCTAAAGGGTTTTCCCTGTGTTATCAATCACCACAGACCATCTCCTCACAACTGAGAAATGACTACCCAGTTCTCTTCTGTACATATGAGGTTGCCATGAGCTGGAATTGACTTGGAATTGACAATTGCTAAGAACCTGTGCTTCCATCTCAAAGATACATAGTTCGAATCCACTAGCTGGTATCCAGGAGAAGGTGGACAATCTCCTCTCAGGCAATTAACTGCCTCCGAACACCAGCTGGATGGTCAGCTATGTGCTGGTCCTGACTCAAGGGCACACAACCACTCTGAAGTGATAGCCAGAAACGGTGAGGAAGTGAACGAGAGTGGTTTTCATCCAAAAGATCATTTTCCTCATCTCTCTTGCATGTGTTTATTTAGCAAGTGTGTGTTGAATTCCTAAGCTCCAGGCACTAGTTCAGGCATTAAACATAAAAGGGTCCCTGTTTTCATTGTAATTTAAGAACAATCCAACACATTCACACACAGAAAAAGGCCATTTGAATGAATACAATGAAACAATTCTAAAGTTAATCAGAATATTGCATTTATATCAAACTGAGTAAGCCTGCAGAACAAAGTTCTTCTTCCCTTTTTTATTCTCCAAGTCCAGCTCTTTGCATATTCCATTAGAATGCTTTGCTTTGTTCTCTGGAGCTGTGGTGTTGGAGAAGAGCACTGAACATCCCGTGGAAAGCCAAGAGAACAAACAGATGCATCTTGGAAAGGGTGCAGCCCTAGTGCTCTTTGGAGACAAGGTCTATTCCTTAGAGAGAGGCATCAAGGGTGGAGGGTCGGTGAAGGAAAGAAAGACCCTCAACCACGTGGATTGACATGGTGACTGCCACAATGGGCTCTTGTGTGTCAGAAGTGTGAGGATGGCACAGGATAGAACAGGGGTCAAATCTTTTACTTATAGAGTCACTGTGAATTGTACTCAACTCTATGGCACCTAACAACAACAACTAAGCCTGACTTCTTGTTCTGAGTTCTGAGTTCATGAGGATGTCTTTCAAATAACACATGTGGACCGTGTCTGAGAGGCATCTACAGACTGAAGTCTCTGAAGTCAGTAGAGAGAAATCAAACCCTCTCTGTCTTGAAATAGATTCCAATCCACAGGCATCCTTCATAAGGCTTCAGGAATTGTAAATATTTAGGGGAGATACTGCCTGTCTTTCTCCTGTGGATTCCAACCAAACAAAAATATTTCCGTTAGCAGTCTAACATGTAACACACTATACCAACAGAACTCCTTCTGGAAGTTTGGTATGTATCCTTGAGTCTGAACCAACTTGCAGCTGACCCTCCAGTGGATTTACAAAAGCAAACTGTGTGTCTTTGGTTTGACAGCACAACTCCTTACCCCTGCCAACAAACAAACAAACAAACAAACAAAGAGCAACAACAACCACAAACCCAAACCCAAACAAAACAAACCAGTCATAAAATAGAGGGACAGTAAAATTTAAGGGAAAACTTTAAACACCAAGAATGAAAGAAGTTTAACAGAAATTATAAAGGTCTGGGTACATGTAATAGATTTATTCTTTCCCTTTGGAGGAATTTGACAATTAACATCTGATGGAAAGTTCTGGAATCTTGGGAGGTCGTTTACATCTGAACCAGGGGCACTTAATGTTCCTGCAACAATAGCTAGCCTTGAGAGGATTCTGCATTCTCACTGGCAACTTTGTTGCAGCAGGTACTACAAGCCGCCAGGAAACAAATTTAGATACATGGTATTCAGGGCTTTTGGAGATACTTTTGTTATTAAAAGACCTTGGTTTATTTCAACATTTATAAAGATTTTATCAGAGAGATTAAAATTCCGCTGAGCTTCCCAGTACAGTGTGGTGTGTGTAGATTCCTCATCGTGTCAGGTGTGGGTGGATTATACTCATAATTTCCCTCCTCATTTTCTTTCTTTACTTTTCTCCTGAACTATATGATAAAGCAGTTTCTTTCTGTGACACTGAATTCTACATACTGTGGGACACAGATTCTCTGTCTGAAAACAGAAATCATTCTGTTCACTTCAAGTAAAACATAACTATTAATAAATAGGAATCAATCTAAATAAAATAAGTTAGAAACCAAAATATTACTGGTCACAGAAAAAAAAAATCTGACACAAAATAGAAAAGGCCTGCTTTCTAACACATTTGAGACATCAAATAATCTTATCTTCATCGCTCAGGGAACCACGAATGTGACTGCTTTTTCTAACAGATTCCCTTTCATCACTATCTTGAAAATGAAAGGATCTAAACAGGGGCCCTGAGGTACTTTGGTTGAAGCATGTGACTGCCAAAGGACAGGTCTGTGGTTTGAACTCAAATCCCACTTCCCAAGTGAAAGACAGGGCAGTGTACTGCAATAACATCACAGCCTTGAACTTGAAATTGATTCTACTTTGATCTATAAAACAAGATTACTATGAGTTGGTATTGATCCTACAGAAATGAGTTTTGTCCAGGTTTTAAACTGAGAATATTAACTTTTAAAAAATATTCAAATAAAAAATTAAGAAAACTCTATGCTCACATTGAGTCCACTCTGATTCAGAGCCAGCCTTTACAGGATTTTAAAGGCTGAAATCTTAACGCATCTTCCACAGTCTCATTCTATTGTTTCATCAGTTTCTGTAAAAATCTCAGTTAAACAGAAGACAATGATTATACCTCTTTACAGTTATATGTCATCGAGTCATTTGGAACTCACAGCAAATCCTATGCACAAAGGGCTCTGAACCGTGCCCTATTCTGAGCCCCTCTCACTGACTCCAACACACCTACCCCATTTCCCCAGTTACTGTGTCAATCCATCTCATCTGGAGTCTTCCTCTCTTGCACTCTCCCACCACCCTTCCAAGCATGATGTCCTTCTCCAAGGACTCTTCCCTCCTGGCCATATATCCAAACTATGTGAGATGGACTTTCAAAATCCTTGACTTGAAGGGCAACTTGGTTTCATCCTCTCCAAGAGAGACTTGTTTGTTTTCTACTGAGAACAGCCCAATTTAGGGCAGATCTACACACACACACACACACACACACACACACACACACACGCTACTGTAAACTTTTTTAACAGTAAAAAATAACAGATAAAATTTGAGGATATGTGATATACTCACTGTAAGTTCTTCTCACTACCTATTCCATTTTCACCTGGAAAGATGGCAGATCACTTCCTTTTCTTTCTCTCCAAGGATAATTTCTCTATTCTTTCTGTGGTCTGATTCCCTTTCCATAATGCTGGAAACTCCCGCTGTGTATTGTTCCTCTCTGTATCTTTTACTTTTGACCTTATGTTTTCACTAAACTGTTTTTTTTCCTCCTACTTTGTGATTCTTTTCAATTGGTTCATATGCATGTGACAGTTGGACAATAGATAAGAACAGACCTAAACCCAGGTAATAGAACCCATGTCTGAGTAAATGATTCTCCAACTACCTGGTAGGACCAGCTTCTATACAGTCAGTCAAAGACTATTGTATTTACTAAAATTTGAGAAATCCTTTTGTGCTACATTTATGTTTAAGAGAAATTAATGTAAAAATGTCAGCAAATGATGTCCTCAGTGATACCCCCTGTGCACTGACACAGTGAATTTATTCTCTAACACAAGTTATGCCATCTATGTGTAAGTTTCTCTCTGGACTAAATAGGTCATTCTAGCACTGTTTGAAACACTTGTTGCAGAAGATCAAAGAATGGAATCTTCAGTGTAGACTGAAACTCAATGTCAAGAAAACAAAAATTCTTACCACTGGACTGATAGGCAACATCATGATGGTGGGAGAAAAGACTGAAACTGTCAACAACTTCATCTTACTTAGATTCACAACCAATACCCTTGCTACCAGCAGTTAGGAAATGAGGAGACACATTGCACTGGGAAAGTCTGCAGTTAGGGACCTCTCTAAATTATTGAGAAGAAATGATGTCAGTTTGAGGATTTAGGTGCATCTCATCCAGGCCATGGTCTTCCAATCACTTGCTGTGCATTTGAGAACTGGACAATGAGTAAGAAGGATTGGAGAAGAATTGATGCCTTTGAGCTGTGGTATTGGAGAAGAGCATTAACATCCCATGGATGGCCAAAAGAACTAACAAATATGTCTCAGAGAGGGTGCAGATGGAGTGCTCCTTGGAAGCCTAAATGATGAGACTTTGCCTCACATGTTTTTATTCTCTGGCATTTCTCTAAGCATTTCCTGCAGAAGTACAAACACTGTAGCCATCAATATATATTGTAGCTCAACCTCAAGGAAACAAAGATTCTCATCACTGTACCAATTGGCAGCCTCATGATAGATGCTGAAGAGATTGAGATTGTTAACAGATTCAGGTTGCTTGGCTCCACAATCAACACTGTTGGTATCAGCATCCTGGAAATAAGATAAATTACATTGGAAAAATCTGTGGTCAGGGACCTCTCCAGATCACTGAAGAGCAACAATGCAATGTAGAGATTAAGGTCATGATCCAGGTCATGGCCTTTGCAATTACTTGCTATGCATCGGAAAGCTAGGTAATGAGTAAGGATGATAGAAGAATTGATGCCTGTGAGTCTTGGAGCTAGAGAAGAGTTTTGAATATACTATGGACTGTTCTGAGAACAAAGAGGTTCTTCCTAAAGTTGATGAAACCAGGTTGCTCCTTAAAGGCAAGGATTTTAAAGCTCTGTGCAACATACTTGGAGTGTTGCAAGGAAGGACCAGTCCTTGGAAAGGGGCATCGTGCTTGGAAGGGTAGAGGGGCAACGCAAGAGAGGAAGACCCTGGATGAAATGGATTGACTCAGTGGCAAGTGTGTCAGTGACAAGGAGTTTAGCTCAAGATTGAGCAGGGTTCAGAACTGTTGTACATACGGTTGCTGAGTTGCAAGTGACTTGAAGGCACATAACAACAACAACAACAATGATAGATTTACTTATCTATGTGATTTAATGAAAGCTTAAACTTTATTTTGTGTGAGAATAATGGTTTTAATAACTATATATACATTCTCTCTCTCTCTCTCTCTCTCTCTCTCTCTGTGTTTGTGTACACATTCACACACATATCTATCATCTAACATGTTTTCTTGACTAAGGATCACATTCAAGTGAAGTACAACCTTGAAAACTCACTAGAAGTTCAGCAATGAGTAGTAGATGCGTACTTGACAGCAATAAATGAAGTTTTGTCTAAGTCCTGGCTACCTAGGCTTGCTTCAAAATTAACTATCTACAAGGAATATATGGTTAAGCATGATATGTACGACAATCATCTGAAACAAGAGGTACATTGCAAAGTGGACTGGAGAAGAGATAAAGGGGCATGTAAGAGGAAAACGCACAACCATGAATGAACGAAACCTCAATGTTTCTGCAAACTTTCATTATTTTCATAATAATAAACATTTTAAAAATACCAAAAGTAACATGCAGTTTAAAAATATGTTTTAAGAATGAAACCTGATCTTCTCCAAGCAAAATATACAAAAACAAGTCTACATTCAAAATCATCTCTAACTAATTCACAAAGACTATAAAACACACGAACTTCTGTGGGTGAATCAAGAAGGAAACAAAACTAGAAAGGCTATCCAAGCTTATTTTAATGTTCAGACTGCCACTGAAGATTAAAGCAGAGTCAGAAGTTCCCAGAAACAGCCACAACTATCTAGAAATACACACAGGATCTTGAGTCTCTTCAACATTCACTACTATTTCACACAAATTGGGCTCTAAATAGTTGGAACATGGACCAACTCAAAAGGTTAGGAGCTCTAATAGAATCTGATGAGAGTATCATTGTCCAAAACGTGGACTAATCTCATAGTCATCCTTCTATATTCTAGAAATGGCATTCCAAAGAGGAAAAAAAAAAGAAAGAAAGAAATGGAATTCCATGTACCCACTGAGGGCTAGAAAATCTATACAGACTCCTGTTCATCACGAACACTTAAAACATTTTAGGGCATTATTTTTATCGTAGGAGTATGCAATGAGGGTTGTAGAGTGGATTATATTTGGGGCTAGGGGGTGGGGTTTGGGGAGGTGCGAGGGGGGGATTGTGTACCAATGAGGGAG
>NW_006399798.1:10554650-10559045 GCF_000299155.1 Elephantulus edwardii | reverse complement strand
CCACGAAGTCCCAGTTGCTATGTTAATGTTCACTCTTGTATTTCTCCATAAGGAGTAAAAAGAGGAGGAGGAGGAGGAGGAGGAGGAGGGAAAATGATATATAACTGTTCAAGAGATGCCTCTTGTTCTGGTTGTTAGGTAACACTGAGTTGACTAGAAATGTTTATTGTATATTCTTTAGCAAAATGTTATTACCTATGTATATAAAACATATATTTTTATTATGAAAAAATAAAATAGTCTGTACTTTTAGAACTTTTCATAAAAATGTGATTCCCTCTTCACTCCAAAACCTCCTCCCCCTTATCCAAATGAGGCGCCGTTCTACTCAGTAGTATTGCTTTAAGGCACAGTGTTGAAAATTCTTTGGCATTTTACAAATGATGGCTTTACTCCTCATTGGACATAAGCTTTGTTTACAACCAAAAGTACTGATTATGGATCGCCTGAGACTCTGTTGGGCTCTTGGCAGACGCAGACAAACAAGAAGGTTGGGCCGTTCCCCAAGGGCTCCTGGTACCTCTTGAGAGGCAAAGTTAGCCAACACTCACGTTGATGCCAAATGGCACACACCATAATAACAATGATAAACTAACAGTTTGTATTCATGGTGGATTTAGTATATAACAGAGAACATTAGCCAAAGCGTAACAGTTAATTTTTAATTTAAAACCAAAAAAGCTTTCTCTAGATTTTAGATCATGAATTCTGTGATTTACTTTTACTTACCTCAAAGTCTCTCAAGCTCCTCACGATTGACATTTGGACCAAACGATCCTTTGCTGTGGGAGGCCATCCTGTGTATTACAGCGTCGTGTAGGAGTATCTGTGGTCTCTACCTACGAGCTCTTTAAGAGCCAGGAGGATGAGATCTCGTTTCACACACTTTAGGCATATTCTTAGGAGAGGTAAATCCCTGGAGAAGGTCTTCCAGCTTGGAAAATCGAGAGTCGACAAAAGAGAGGAAGGATTTGAATGGCATGGACTGACACAGTGACTGCAGCGGATTGGACGGGTGGCTCAGGTCGACTCCGGGTGGTGTTCTTTTGAACATTAAGCCTTTATGTGTAGGAGTGGTCTGAATAGCACCTACCACCACCACCACCACCACCACCAACAACAACCAACTGGCCAGAAATGCCTCTGTCCATATACAAAAACAAAAACCATCTCCAGAATGTGCACATGCTCCCTGGATAGAGACTGGCAAAGCATCTGCAGTTGAGACTCATTGATGATGGAGCTGTAATCTAAATTCTAGAAAACCAGAGAATCAGGGCATTGATGGTCTTCCTGAGTGTCTGTCTTCTGCATCCAAATGATACAACACAACAAGGTCAAAGAGAAACATGGAGAAAAGCAGGTTAGGACCTATGATTATTTACATTCTACCACTCCCCAGCTGTGTGGCTGGAAAGCTACGTAACCTCTCTACACTCCTGGCCCGTCATCTGTGAAATATAAGGCTAGCATGCACCCCCACAAAGACTGCTGTGTGGACAGCAATTGACCGCTTCTCAGCAGTATGTGGGCACTCTGTAGATGCTAATTGCTACCATTGTGTTCTTCCATGAAGGAAATCATTTCCCTGGCCTGTGTCAAATTCATCTCAGAGCCAGGAGTTTGGAGAGATGTTCTAACATGCTGAACTCTTTATAGGATTGTTGTTGTTGTTTTAATTATTATCATCATAGGAACAAACATTTTAACCTCTCAACTCATTTGGCTTCAAAGAATAACTTCCAGACAGTTGCATGGGTGTGTTAGCCCTTCGTGCTGAAAGTATATAGAACAATCATGTATAATTTTCCTATAGCAAAAAAACCATTCTTTGAAATTCATGTCTGCTTACTGGAAGCCCTGAGGGGCTCAGATGATTTGTACACTCAACTTCCAACAGGATTGTTGGAAGTTCAAGTCCAACAAGGTATGCCTTTGAATAAAAGTACATGACCTATTTTTTTTTTTAAAGATCAACCATCAAAGCCCCTTAAGAATCATACTTTTTTTTTTCTGGTGCACACACACACAGGAACTCTGTATTCTTGGGTTAGTAGATCTAGGGCATCATTTCTACTGTAGGCATAAAGAGTTTGTTGCTGTTGTTGTTGTGTACCATTGAGTCAGGACAGACCTACAGTTGACCTTCAAGTGAGTTTTCAGAGACTGTAATCACACAGGAAAAGATGACTCATCCTCCTGTGAACCAGCTGGTGGATTTGAACTGCATTCCTTCAAAATTAAAGGGCAGATTCTTAACTATTAGGCCAAGAAGTAGAACCACTAGTAGCAGAGCTGTATTTCCACTCATCCAGTTATATCATGTCTTATATTGTGAAAGATGATACTCAGAAGAGAATGGTTTCTGTACAGATGGTAAATGGATACAGGAGCCCTGGGATGACAGGAGAGGAATGCTGAGGTTACCTGTTCCCATCTTCCTGGAAGAGCATGGTGAGGACGATGAGACCTTGGTCCATTCTTCGTGGTGTAGTAGAACTGCTGTGGTATTCTCTGGGGTAGAAACTTCTCCTTTTAAATTCATCAGGAGAGAGAGGTGTGGTCCTCGAAAAGGACTTTCATGAGGTCAACAGTGATGCTTTAAGTCCCTGAGACTTAGCTTCAAGGTGTGTGCATGCTGTATGTACCTGCAGAGTTTTGGAGAAGCAGTCTGTTTCCTTGAGTTTCTACAAATCAAGAGGCTACTAGATTGTAAGTAATCACTTTTTAATCATCTTACGAGCAATGTCTGGAAGGTGAGTACGTCAACAAGAATGTGAAGTTGATAGACAGTAGTCCTGTTCAGGGAAAGTTCTGTTCTTGTCCATGTTGTTGTTGTCTATGTGACTGTTTGCCATCGAGTTGAAGCTGTCCCACAGCTGACCTGCAAGTAGGTTGTCAAAGTCAGTAAATCACATTGTCCATCCTTCTCTCTCAATGCACTTGGTGGATCCAAACCATGTGCCTTTGGCATTCCAGTGCAGCTTCTTACCACTAGCCCACTGGAGCTCTGTTCTTATCCATAAATCCCATTAAAAGGGAGATTTGATTAATTGGAGTTTGCTAGTTAGGGGATTTGCTCCTGTTGTGTGGTTGATTGCAGTCAAGTCGAGCATGACTCATAGCAACTCTATGAACAAAAGACCTGAAGTCTTTTTATAACTAATATCATTTCTACAAGTTCATAGACTTTCCAAAGGCATGTGGTTTAGAAAGTGGATGCCACTCCTGCTTCCAAACCTGCCTTTAACTGGGAGCCCCACCAAACAACTGTTAGGGCACTTAACACCCCAGCGGCATAAGATTCAGCATCACAGCAAACCTAGATCATCTCAGTACAGCAAATTGACAGAAGAGTGCCGTATCACTTTGAAGAACGTTCCTCCAAAATATAAAAACATGAGGCCACAGAGCCACAAGCCTGAGGGCCCAGCAGACTTTTAAATACAAGGGTCCTCAGGGAGGTCTCACTGACTCTAAACAAGAGACTTAAATAAAAAAACAACCAGACATTCCACACGACCCTCAACCAAAACAACAGCACCCATCTTACAGGGTCCAGTTGGGGTCACTCAGTCTCCAAAACGGAGATGAGGGGCTCGCCTTAAATATAAGGGCCCTCCAGGAGGTCTTGTTGACACCAAACAATCTGCTCCTAGAATATATAAAAGCAGACAAGCAGCTCTGTAGGTGCAAGTTGGGGAGTGAACAGGAGAGAAAGCCCTCAGATCATAGGTGACTTTGAAACCCTGAAATGGAGGAAACAGAGTCCATGTAAAATCTATAAATAGTTGTATAAGTCAAAGTTTCTTTTCAAATAAAAAAAAATTAAAATACTCTCTGGAGAAAAATATGATCTTTTCTCCATGTTTTCATTGTCAATTTTGACAAGAATGATACAAGCTAATTAAATTTTTGTTAATTTATTTTGTCTGATTCAGTGACTGCCTGTCATACAAATCCCTCAATAAGTAGATTTCTCTTTGCTATAAACTTTCTTCTCTTTCTCTGAAATTCCATTAGTTAAATCCATGAAAAGTGGACTTGGTTTACTCAAATAAACACTAAAAGCACTTAAACTCAATCTGCCCCCAGTACTTCAACTCCTCATGTCTATTTTTTTTTTTTTTTGGAGTGGGCCTAACTCTTTCCAGCTTATAAATCTCCAATTGGGACCATTTTTCTTTAAAAATTAAAAGCCTCCATATACATATGATACAAAGGGAGAGCTAAGAAAATGATGATGGGTGAAGCAGCGTGATACAATGGATTTTGATCTACGTTGACTTTCCCTAAGAATGTTCTCTTATCTCTGAAACCTCAGAATGACACTGTAGAATCCTACAATTGGTTAAAACATGCCTGAATACTAAAAAAAAAAAAAAAAAAAAAAAA
>NW_006399798.1:10538507-10553080 GCF_000299155.1 Elephantulus edwardii | reverse complement strand
CTATGAGTCGCAAGCGACTCGATGGCACATAACAACAACAACGACTACTACTATTACTATTACCTACTACATACACACTATGAGTCATCTACAACTCAATGTCACCTAACAACAATAACACCGACGACACAGAGAGAGCTATGTTGGCCTAGTGGACAGAAAGTTATTTTACCAAGCTGAAAGTAAGTGATTTTAATCTGTGACCCTCAGGCCGGGTTCAAATTGTTTTCCTGTCAAACATTCTTCTAGGTGGTGTAGCACTGGTCTGTGCATTGTTGTACAGAGGTAACTTGTCATTGCTGTGATGCTGAACACTGGGACACTGATGTGCCAAACGTGGTAATGGTCACCCATGGTGGACAGTGTTTGCTGGAACTTTATGACTAAAACAAGCTTGGAAGCAGGAGTGGCATCCACTTCTGAGATGGCTTGCCTCCAGAAACTCTATAAACAGTGCTCAGGCCTTTCATTCATAGGGTCTCTATGAGCCGTGTACAATTCGACGGGACCTAACAATAACAACAACATTACCTACTAGTCTAGAGTGAGAGGAGGAGGAGGAGGAAGGAGAGGAGGAGGAGGAGGAGAAAAAAGAAGAAGACCACTCTCCAAGTCATTGCCACCAAGTAGAAGCAGGCCCATAAGCCGACCCTCCCGAGGAAACTGTAAATCACTGAGAATGAGATTGTCCATCCTCCTCCTGAGGTTCTGTGGGTGACTTTGAACTTCCAGCTATCTTCCAGGTACCACCTTTGGATTCACAGCATAACTCATAACTTAACAACAGAACACCCCATAGCAGACAAGAAAACGTCATATTGACATTTGCTTAGCTTTCTATAGCTCATAATTCGCTCTCCCTATAGTCCTATCACCACATGAAATAGTCACATTTCATCATTTATTTGGTGACTGGGTGACATGGCAGGCATCTGTCAGATGGGCGTGCTTGTTCTGGTTGGGGTTTGGGTGGAATGTCTGGCTGTTTTGTGATTAAAGCCTCTTCTTTACTGTCAACAAAGTATCCTGGAGGGCCCGAGGGCCGTGTTACTATAATTCAGAGGAACATTCTCCTAAGTGGTACAGCACTCTTCTGTCAATTTGCTGTGCTGAGGTAATCTGGGTTTGCTGTGATACTGAACCCTGTGCCATTAGGGTGTCAAGAGCCATAATGGCTGCCCATGGTGGACAGTGTTTGTTTGGTGAAGCTCTCAGTTTAAGACAGGTTTGGAAGCAGAAGTGGCATCCACTACCTAAACAACATGCCTTTGGAAACTCTGTGAACTTGGAGAAATGATGTTAGTTACAAAAAGGCTTCAGGCCTTTGGTTCATAGGGTTGCTATGAGTCGTGCTCCAGTCAATGGCAATCAACAACAACAGTAATAACAATCATTCATTGACAAGGACAGGAATTCCAGACACTTAATTGTGCTCATATGAAACATGTTATCTGAACAGTGTAAGTGAACAGTGAGTGTATGGTTCAAAGCACCAAATATAAACATAACTGTCAATTCACTGGCCCATCAATTAACTAAACCTACTAATTGCCAGGTATATGGAAAATGTGAAAAGGAACAAGGAAGACTACAGAGGAATTCAAGGAGCTCTGGTAGCCTTGTGGTAAGGAGCTTCACTGCCAATCCACAAACACAGGATTTCTACCCACCAGCTGCTCCTTGGAAGAAAGATGAACATCTCCTTCCAACTGCCTCTTCAAACCCACAGGAGGATCAACTGTGGGCCAGTTACAACTGAATGGTACACAACAATAATAACGATCAATTCAGCTCTTTGAATTGTGGTGTTGAAGAATATTGAATACACCATGATCGGATGAAGGAACAAACAATTCTAGGTTGGAAGAAATGCAACCAAGATAATAACTTGGAAGCGAGGGTAGTAAGACTTTGTCTCATGTCCACTGGGCACCTCATCAGAAGGGAATGAGTTGGAGGAAGATGTCATCATTGAGAAAGTAGAATTCTGTGAAAATCAAGATCTTCAACGAGAAGGACTCAAACAGTGACTGCAGCAGTGGATGCTAGCTGAGCAGACATTGAGGAAACAATGTAGGACCTGGTAATAGTGACTTCTCTTGTACGTGGAGTCTCTGTGAATCAGAATTGACCTGTTGGCATCTAACAACAGAGGTTCTCATGTTTGGGGACATGACAGGTGCTTTAATATTTAGCATTAGGATGTTGTTGGTGCTATTAGGTGCCATCGAGTCAAGTATGGCCCTTAGCCACCCCAAGAACAGCTAACCCGAACACAAAAGATAATTAGTATAATCTTCTCTAGTTACATACAGGTTTGAAAACTTTCTGGTGAGTTTTTGACATTTGAGTACATTTTCAGAAACACTAGATTGAGATTTTAAACTACAAGGGAGACGTTTTCTCCTAAGGCCACAAATTGAGTGCTTCCTAAATAGTTAAGAAGTTTGGAATTAATCATCTTCTTAGTCATCAACTATGCATTCAAAGAACCTTTTAATACTGTCACAGGAGCTTTGTTGTGTCCTGCATAATGTGGTCACTTCTGCATTAAGGCTTCTATTTTTTCTTTTTTCTTTTTTTTTAGCTCTTCTTGGCAGTAAAACCTTCAGGTACGTGACTTTACACTCATAGAAGACCTGGCACATTAGCTTCGTTCTCCCAGGCACCTTCACCCAGCTTTTTTTTCCCCCCTTTCTCCTCTTCAGCTGAAATTTACTCACAGACTATGCTGCCTTCTTCCACAACTCAAACTGGCTTATCCAAGAGCCAGAAATTGAACAGCAGCCCATTTCTTAAGAGACACTCTCAGAGATTTCTTTGCTGGCTTCCTTGGTGAGGTGACCTGATTCTTCATGTCACAGTGAATGAGTCACTGCGAACGCTGCTGTCACACACCCAGGGAAGGCACGGTTGTTACAGGGCAGCTCTGAGTCAAGTTCCTCCACTTCACATCACTTTCAGTCACCCTAGTGAAGAATTTGTCAGACTAGAACGGGATTTGCAGGCGTTTTACAAGATGTAAACTGTTGCTAGGTGCACATTGTTGTTCGTACTAGTTGCTATTCAATTGAACTTAAATGTAACAGAACAAAACTTTGTGTACCATCTTCAAGGCCGTTGAAATGTGTGAGCTACTGTTGCAGCTTTGGTGTAAATCCAATTATATTAGTGGCCTCTTCTTGAGCAAATTTGATGTTCCTTATAATGCGTACATTCATCTAGTAAGCAGGCTGCTTTTAAGTTAAAATATGATTAAAATTCTATTTTAATTGCTTCAGAGCTGTCATTGAATACGAACTGTAGCAGCGAAGGAAACTTGATGAATTTGAAAATATTTAGTAAAGTGCCAGCTTTCTTCTGGGGGAGTGGGGGTGGGGTCCATTCCTATAGGATGCTAGTAAAGTCTATGACTCTTAATAAATTGAAAGAAAGAATCTGTATTCAATTCCTTCTTTCAAAGAGGATTCAGGCCCATTATTACATTATACAAACTTTTAGAGGATATGAATGTTCATAGCTTTGTGTAAAGACAGTGCAACAGGGGTGTGTGTGTGTGTGTGTGTGGTGGAGGGCAAAGTCTTACTCCCACCAATTCTACAAAGCGGGGAAAAAATCCCCATTAAAAATTCCCATCAGCAACAAAAAACCAATTCCTACACGGTCATACCTCCCCTCAAATTCTGACAACTTCTGCGATCAAGTCTAACACCAACTGCCTCTCCCGCTTCTCCTTCTCTCTTCTACAATTGGGTTCATTCACTAACTTTTTGCAGAGGTCACACAGAACTCACAAACAATACTCAAGCTCACAGGGTTAATTGTTGTGGTTGTTAATTGCCTTCGAGTCAAGCACGACTTATAACGACCCTATGAACAAAAGGCCTGAAGCCCCTCTACAACTATCGACATTTATCAAAGTTCATAGAGTTTCCGGAGGCATGTTGTTTAGGAAGGGGATGCCACTCCTGCTTCCCAACCTGTCATAGGGAAGTAAAAAAATATTATAGTTAAAGTTGGAAAGACCTCAGGATACAATTTTTCTATCAGGGCAGCCTATTAGCAGCTGTATTGAGGTGGAGGCTTCTGATCAACAACTGAGAAGTTTTGGGCTTTGCCGTGGACTTGAGCAAGTGTTATAAAGCTCTTTGGGTTCTGCCAAGAGCATACTTCTCTCTTCTGGATCACCCCAGCAGTAAGCCTAGGCCGAGGTATTTGTCACTGGCTCTGTGTGGCAGTGGATAGACTAGCTCAGTCAAGTGTTATACCAGTGCCTCCACCCCCTACCATCTCGGCAGCCACTGCTGGTACCACTACTTGTAAGATTGCTGGTGCTACTGCTGCTCCCTAGTATCCGGGTCTCAGTCTCCAGTGCAAAGGACACACTGCGTTCTCTTTTTCCCTGATTGTATTGATGTTCCCGGTTTCATCTCACATTCTGTTTGTGGAAAGGGGCTTGGTTTATAGGGAACGGGTGCTCTAATCGTTTATTTAATATGACTTTTCTAGCCACTGGCTTTGACTTTCACCCCATGGCTGGGTAGGACTTTACAAATGTGAGTTGTTCGTGGTCCACTCAGGAAATGGGAGTGTTGCAAAAATAATGTAAATTAGATCAATAGTACTTTCTGGGTGGGGGCATGCAAATAAGATTCATGTAGATCAATAATGCTAGGGTTGGCCAGTTTCACCATCCTGTCAGGCTTAAATTGAGCTCAATGTGTGCAGAGGAAGGGGACAACTCAGAAGATGAGCTCTGAATTAGGAAAAGACTGCAGGTAGTATCGAGAAGTGCGGTCTCCCTGATTTAAGTCACTGGGTTATTCAAGCTTGGGGAAAAGGAATATTACATTACACTTATAATCTTCATTTCCTCTCTGACCTAAAATGTACCCCAGTGCTCTTACTAAATCTTCCTGAGGAGAAGTTAATGTCCATTCCAGACCAGAAAAACCAAGACTTCTGAATGTCTTACCTCCAGGTTCCTAATTTGGTGGCTTTCCCCATTGAGGCAGTGATGTCTGCAGTTTATGGAGAATGGAAAAGAAAAGGGGGGCATCCCCTTGGAGAGAGTGGAAGGATGAGCTGGACCTAAGTCTTACGTCTGGGGACATAATGGATAATATCCCCTGTTCACAGTCTCCTACTCCACTCTCCACACCCCCCCCCCCCACACACACACACCCGGCTTTAAGCATTCAGTAAATTAGGCTCCGATGCGATTAGTCACTTCATAAGTGGACTTTTTGGGGGAAATTTGCCAGGACAACTGTTGAGTGATGTCTCAATTTATGACCCAAGGGGGACAAGGCATCTCTGGTAATGCCATTAAGTGAAGAAAGATGAGAGTAAATGTAGCGTTTTCTCCTTTCGGTGGTAACTTTAAAATGTTTTTTAATATTTTTGGCCCCATCATCATGGTATTAATGTTGTCCATGGAGGAAGGGATTGGGACTCCAGGGGGAAAGAGGAAAACACTTAAATGGGCGCCTCACATTTCTCCACTTTTACTGCACAAGATACTTCTTTTATCCCCCTCTTCCCTCCTCCCTGAAAAAAAAAAAATCGTAACATTCTGCTACCAAAACTTGGACTCTTTAATAAGGGCTGTTAAAGGCTTAATACAAGTTCACCAGTGGCTAACTGGTGGGGTTGGGCATGTCCAGAGCACAGGGCACGGCCCAAGGTCATGGCAGTTGACAGAGTATCCTTTCCTTTGCCCATACCTCTCTGTTGGTAGGAAAGGAACTGAGGTCCAGAGGGGAAGTCAAGGGTACAAGTCACAGAGGTTTGGGCAACTCGCAGGCCTGATGACGTTGTTAACACCACCAGCATGCCAATGTTTTAACCCCTTTTCCTTCATCTAACCTCTTCGGCTTTTCACCTCTCGCGTGAACTAAGAAGCGAGCCATCCAGTAAGAGGTGTGGTCTAAAAATAGACTGTGCCTGAATATCTAAAAATAGATAGTCAACAATATCCTAAAGGTTATGGATCTTGCCATTGGCAAAAACAAGTTCCTCATTTCCTCTCAGAGTAGAAAAAAAAAAAAAACGAAGGGGAAAAAAGGAACAAACTTTGCCAAAGTATTCCCAGATTTATTGGAGGCCAGCTCGAGCTTCCTCGGACCCCACCCTGTCTAGACGTGAAATCCCAGAGCTCCTCCTTTCTCTGTTCACCTGAATCTTTCTTTCCACACCTGCCTTGTGGATCGCAGACACCATTCGTACCCTGGGGAGGGGAGAGCAGCTTTCACCTAAAGGTGAAAAGTGGTGTCTCAGAACGCTGACTCTTGCAGTTCCCACCATCACACCACCAGTAAGAGTGGACACAGTCTCTGCTTCCTTCCACTGTTTCTGTCAGACTGGCATCCCTACCCCCAGGAAAGCCCGTCATGTCTACCGCTGGATCCTGCCACGGTGGACATGACAATGTGAAGAGCAGAAATGGCAGCTATAAAGATACTGATGTGCAAGATACACATGTAAATGTTCATCCCTATTTAATATTCCTTTTGTTGGCCCCCGACTCACAGAGACTGCGTGCCCAACAGGACAGGACAGGGCAGGAACATGCCACAAGGTTTTCTAGTCTCTCTTACTTTAAAAGCTCTGTTTGAACTCATTGAACATCATAGCAACACATAAACCTCCGTGGATAAAGGAATGGGGGTATCTGCCCTTGAGGGGCATTGACAGAGAACGGAAGCTGGGAGTCCCTCATGGAAGGTCCGAACTCTGACACTGAACAAGAGCTCCTACTAAATGATAGCAGTTGTTACGACTCTATATTATTTCTTTAAAAAAAATAAAGCATGCACATCCATGTTTTAAAACATGGGTCTAAAGGGAGAGTAAGATGATATTAGTTTTGTGGAAGTTATAATGTATGTTACTTAGAAGACAGTATGTGGTGGGGAAGAGAAAGAAGCCTTTTCAAAGTGAATAAGACCCCCTCATAAGTGCAATTATTTAAAGAAGTAATCAAGTATTTTCTGCATTGCCTTGTTCATGAAATAGTCACTATACTTAAATTATATTTATATGACAGTGTGTATTTATCTTTGTCTAACATACTTTGGGCATGCTGTAAGGAGAGACGAGTCCTTGGAGAAGGGCATCATGCTTGGGAGGGTGGGGGGACAGTGCAGGAGGGGAAGACCCTCTATGAGGTGGATTGATTCAGTGACTGGGGAAATCAGGGTGAGTGTCTCGGAGACAGTGCAATTGGCACAGAGCAGGGTTTAGGGCTGTTGTACATAGGGTCACTATGAATTGCAGGCGACTCAACGGCACATAACAACAACAACAGTGTGTTTTTATGTGTGCTGTACAGTAGAAGTTAGGAAAAGTGAACTCACAGGTACCCCTGATATATGTTCTTTACAAAACCCATCAACAACACATTTCGCATTATTTTCTGCAAATAGTTACCCTTGTGAGCAAATCTCTAGTGACACATCCAGAACGCATGCGATAAAGATAGTTGGCATTGATAAGAAGGGTCCAGAGCTTGGCTTACGTGCTGGAAGCTCACTAAGCCAGGAAAGGTTAGGAAGCCAGCATTTGGCCTTAGGGTTAAGGAGGTTAGTGTTCTGTAAGGGCAAGAAATGTATGTCATCATAAAAGATCTTCATTAATTAGCGAACTTTGATGTTGTCCAATCATCTTCCTTCTAGATTGTGTAGAATATTTCTCATTTGATCTTGTTATATTTTTAAATGCACACAACAGCTATTAGCATTCCTATTTTACGGGAAAAAAACAGATGACATGATGGACCCACAGCTATCGAGTTTGTAAAACATGAAGGTGGGCAGAGACTTAAGCCTCTGACACTTCTAATGACTAACGGCTAAAGGCTGATGACTTTATCACTGAAGTATTGTTAAGATCACTGGTTGAAAACATCTACACTATCACAAATAGATATGAGAAACTGGAATTCTTCATTTGAATTTCATAGACTTCTTGGCTGCTCTTGAGTTTGAAGAGGGAGATGTGAACTTGGAGATTGGCCATATGTTTGAAGAGGTTCCAGAACATGGCCCGCTGAAATGTCATGTGAAATTGTTAGGTATGAGCACATTTATCCTGATCGAAGGGATTTGTTTTTATCTTTCAGGAAAGGAATTAGATTCCTAGTGAACTTTAAGGACCCTTCATTCAAGAAGGGGAGGAGGCTCCCAATATTCTGACTCCCTAAGCTTTCTCTTCTACCCCCCTCCCCAAATCCATGAACTCCTGTCTCTGGCTTCATAGTCAGTAGGGACATGTCCTGCTAACTTCAAAGCCCAGCCTCTCTTGTGATTTGAGCCAGAAGTGTTTCTGCATGAGAAAGGGGAACAAACTCTTCTCATGCCGTTTGTAGCCCCAGAAACCAGTTTAAGGGTCAGTTCTGACTTTACAGCCATGAGTTTGAGTTTGAAGAAAAGCAAAAGAGGATTAATGTGACCAGGCGAAAACACTGCATTATTTTTATTTCTCCCTTCCCAAGTCAACCATGGACAAACATGAGGAGGTCAGACACAGCATTGACGCTTTCTTCTCTCTCCCCTGCTGGCACTCATTGCAGAGAAGAATATGTCAGTACTTGGAAGAAAAGAAAAATGGTAGCCTTGAGGCCTGATAAGTTAAATAGTCTACGGTGAGAAGTTTTCCTCGCTTAACTACCGTTGAGTTCTTGGATAAAATGGAAACTTGGTTTCATAAGGGTTTCGCCATTTGAGAAAAGTTGGATAAGGATACGGAGGTGGACTGAGGCAGTGGGCAAAGAGAAAACTCATGGGCAGGATGTGGCCAGATGTTTATTTTTCATGCCACCAAGGACACAACTTGGCCAGGTCTGGTAGGGGCTGGAATGCTGCATTTCCCCCTTCCTGTCTCTGCCAAACCATCTGAATCTTGACATGTACAATATTTGCTGTCTTAGCATGAGGTCTCCCTGGAGATGAGCAGTGGGTAAGAAGGCTTCCTCGCCCTGGTCAGCCTGTCCAGACACGGTCCATCAGAGGTCTGGTCTGTCTGTCAAATTATTTTCCTTCCTCGGTCACCAGGGTTTAAAGACACGAATAAAATACTCTAGTCGCTCTTTGGCTTTCCTGTGGCCTACAGTGCAGGAAAAGGATGTCTACCTTGGAATTACCCTGCCTTCAAGATGCACTGTGGTTGGGTGAAAAGCACGTAGGGTCGGAGACCAGGAACTTTGCCTCCACAATCAGGCCGTTCCACTAATTCCATGACGTTGGACACACCACTTAAATTTGTAGTTCATGGAGAGCTTAACTGATACAAATGCTCAGTTTTGTGAATGGTTCATATAAGAAGAGGTAAAAACAAAACAAAACAAAACAAAAAACCACAAAAAACACCAAAACCAGAAACAATAGAAAATGTAGTCAAGTATGAGGCTCAGCTCTGCCAAATGTGCCAAATCTTCGAGGATGTAGTTAATGGCTTCATCTTATCTCTGGTTTCATATCCATTCGCTTCCATTTTCAATATGGTTCCTTTTGTTTTCTATTCTTGTTGTCATTAGCTGGTCTTGAGTTGAGGACAATTCATAGCAATCTTATGAACAACAGATATGAACACTGTTTTATGCCGCTACATGATATAAATATCAAAATGTCCTATCTCTCTCTCTCCCCTCCCCATGTGTGTGTCTGTGTGTGAATGTGTGGGTGTGTGTTCAGCTGAACTGACTGCCTTTGACTTGACTTTAACTCATAAAAATCCTCCATTGAGTTTCCAAAGCTGTAAATCACACAAGAGAAACTTGCTCATATTTCTTCTGTGGAGTTAGTAATGGATTTGAACCATCAGAGAGGCACAGGCTTGTGTTAGCAACACAAATACCACTCAAGCATATATCAAGGCACCCTAAGTAATCTTCAATGTACATATGAAATAAGGGAAGGGGGGAAAAAGAAGTGATATTGACTTCCATTCAACCATGCCTACCAACATTATAGGACTATGGATCCGTTGGGACCTATAGGCTTTTCACTGGTTGATTATAAAAAATTGACAATCAGGGCATATTTTCTACTCCGTCTCAGTGGGAGCTCCATTGCAGCTGCCATCATCATCACAATATTCCCATTTCCTCTGACCTTTCCATTCTCCTGTTATGGTTATTAGGGACAATTAATTTAATTAGGCTCAGCTCATAGCAATCCCAATTACAACAAAATAAAATGCTACCCAGGTCTGTGTCACCCTCAACTGTTGTGATGAATAAACCCACTGTTGTAGCCACTGTGGAAATCCATCACACTAATGTTGTTCCTCTTCTTTGTTGATCCCACACTCGACCAATAATGTCCTTTTTTTTTCAAACCAATGATGTCCTTTAATAAAATGTCCAAAGTACCTGAGATGAAGCATAATTATCTTCACTTCCCATAAGCATTCTGACATGTTAAAGTCATCTCTAATGTAAGAATTCTACTGGTGATCTAAAAGTTGATAATTTGAACCTACCTGGAGGCTTGGCAGGAATAAAACCTGGTAATCTGCTTCAATAAAGAATATAACTAAGAACTCTATGGATTTATTATACTCTGCTGCATGGGTTGTTATGAGTTGGAATCAACTTCATGGCACACCCCCAACAATAACCAGCATCACCTAGACTATGAAATGAAACTCCCAACTGCTGTCTCGTGTTTGCTCCTCCTACAAGGATTTTTTTTTTATGTAAGTGCAGCAAGAATAATCTTTCTCTATGACTTTTGCCTAAGTACAGTTCTTCATTAATTCCTCTTTGTATAAACACTAAGATGGAAAATTACTTAGTCTGAGTCATTTACTGCGCTTCACTATCTTAACGCTGCTCATTTCTGTAATCTTATTTTCTATCACTTTTCACGTATGAGAAAGAGCAATGGGTTTCCATACACGGGAAGAAACAGCACACTAGCAGCTATGGTGCATCTTCTTACACACATAACCTGGGTTCCAATCCCAATTCCTTGTTGCCGATTTCTCTTTCTGCAAAATAATAGAGCTGATTATGTCATTGCTGTTAGGAAAACTTGTCTAATTCTGTACCAACATCTGATTTGTGCCCTGGATCGTGAGGAAGGTGCAGGGTCAAGCGAGGTATTGATCTGAAGTGCACAAGGTCGCCCTGCGTCTCAGCTCACTCGGTGGCACCTAACAACAACAGCCACAGTTGTATAATGACAATTATAAATGCATTTCAGAAATACATTTATAAACTATATTTTTAAAATATTTTAAAAAATGATAGTTTAGCAATAAAAATGTCTTAGCAATGCTATTTTTGCTAGCTCTTTCATGCCCTATGTATAATGAAAAATAAGAAACTAATGTAAGAACATGTATTAATATATTTATTAATTTTCAGATCATATTTGAAAGGAAATGAATTTGGAGAACAGAATACTTCTATATTATTACAAATTAATATTATTAAAAATAGATTAAAAGCCCATTTAATAATTAAACCAAACCAACTGCCATTGAGTTGATGTCAATTCATAGGCATCCTCTATTGTTTCTTAGACTAAATCCTGATGAGAACAGGCTCTCTTGGTTATATCCCAGGTTGTATGGCACCCGGAGTGCCACTGGTGACCAAGGTGTCAATATGGTTAAGTAATTGGAATGGTGGCCAAAAGTTGGCAATTTAAAGTCAACGGTTATTCCTTGGAATAAAGATGAGACAAGCTATTTACACAAAGACCATAGCCTTGGGACCTCTGTGGGCATGGTCTACTTTGTCTCTAGGGTTATTCTAAGTCGTAATTGATTCAGTGGCAGTGGTTTGGTCTGGGGGTGTGTCAAAACATAAAGAAATTCTGATTGTGCGGTGTGTAAACATTTAGCTACTAACCAAATGGTCACAAGTTCAAACCTAACAACTATCCCAAGAAAATCATTGTTCCCACAAAGATTACATACAGCCTTAGAAAGACGTCCTAGGGCAAGTTCAACTCTTTCCTGTATGTCTAGTCACTGTAACTTGGAATCCACTCAATTGGAAAGGAATTTAGAATCAAGGTTGTTGTTGTTGTTGTTGTTGTTGTTGTTATTGTGTGCCATTGAGATAGAGTTAACTCAAAGCTGAGCCACAGTGGGTTTTCAGAGATAGTAAACTGCATGAAACTTAATAAATGAAAGCAGTATGCAACCAGACTCTGGAATGACTGTATCAATAGTCTGTTGTTTACATTAGGAAGCTCCCGTAATCTACTGGTAAGAAGCTGCACTGCAATCCCAAAGGTACTTGGTTCAAGTGTACAAGTTGCTCCATGGGAGAAAGATGGGCAATCTCCTCCCATATCATTTACAGTCTCTGAGAACTTGCTGAAGCATCAGCCAAGAGTTGGTTCTGACTCAACAGCACACAACAACTATTGCTCACATTATGCCTTCAAATGTTTGCTTTATACGTTGAGGAAAATTAATCCCATCTTTCCTGTCATTTAAGTAGACTGAATTGTTCTGAAGCAAAACATATAATTTATCAAACCACGCTAAAAGTATCATGAAGTCAAGCCTAAATGTCAGGCCGTCATGGGTACCCCGCTGACCCACTCCTCCAAGCCCCGAAAAGGAAAGGAGACTGTCTTGGAAAAAGTTTTCACGTAGAGTATTTACCTTCAGATCAGAGAGAAAGAAACGGGCAACTTGGTTCCAAAATGTGTGCAACACGTGGTCAGATGTCAGCTTATGGGGTCACTTGAGTGGCATTTTATGGCTGAGGACACACGATTCTGCTTGTTTCAGGCTGTCTGAGCAGCATGTCAGGCCCATCACTCTTTGCTCTTGGGCATATGGTGGGATGTCATTAACCCGGGAGACCGGCAGAACCATGAAAGTAGAACCATATGTGTTTGTAACAAGAAAAAAAAGAAATCTTTCCTTTGTTTTTCATTGCAAGTACAAGTGGACAATCTCTGTCACAAGTTCCTTAATATATTAAATATTATGTTAAACTGCTACATGCACTCCAACTGAAGTAGCCTTTGAGTCAAACTAAACACTTGATAGGCCAGCTCTTGAGTGGGAGCCTGGTACACAAAGAAGAAATATTCAGAGCAGATGGGCCAACAAGTCCCAGGTACGTCTTTCATCAGCATGTTGAACGAACACACAGCAATGAAGGAAAAGCTCTCGGGCTGTCATCACGGGGGTCAGATCTGCCGGGACCTTGGACATTTGACACCATCTGGAGTCACTCCTCTCTCCTATTAAACAGGGCGAGTTAATGGGCCTGCGGAGATTTCAGCTCATTTACTTTAGCCATGCTATTAGGAGAGACCAGGCTCTGGAGGAGAATGTCATGCCCGGTAAAGTTGAGGATTAACAAGACAGAGGAAACCTTCAACCAGAAGGGACGATTGACACAGGGGCTGTGAAGACTGGCTCAACTGCAGCAAGGATTCTGACAATGACGCAGGCTGGGACAACTTTTTGCTCCGTTATAACTTATATGCTGTTGAGTCACCTGTGACTCAACAGCATCTCCTAATAGCAACATGTGATGCATAAAAGTTGAAAGTACAAGTTGAATGTTTTTGTCATCTGATGAAATCGAGTTGCCCCTGTTGACAAGAGATCTGAATGTTTCTCTATGCTCTGCCATCATCATAATCTCTGTCAACTTTAGAAGCTTTTTTGACCATTAATGGACATCAGAAGTTACTTTTTAATTATTTAATAACCATGCAAACTTTGATTTTCATAGAAATGCATCCCTTTTAGGGACAGGGATATAAACTGTTCCTTTCTCCTGACTTAGATGAATTCTTTTGCCTATCTTCTTATGGGTCAGAAACGCCTACAGTGTTTCAGTGTCCTTGATTAAAAAGCATTGAGATCAGAATCTCTGTAAGCATGTCCTGTATTGTTTCAGACTCTCGGGATCGTATTCTTGATGCCGGAAGACAGGGAAGGATGGTTGCTTTGAACACCTAAGATTAAGGCATTTAAAGACATTAGTATTGACTGAGTCTGTTGAGATATTCCTCCCCCCCAACAAAGTTTTTCACAATCAATCTTTTTATGTCGCCAGTAAATCTGATGTGCCTCTTCTCTAGACAAGGAGCCCTGCTGGTGTAGTAGTCAAAACATTCAGCTGCTAGCCAGAAAGTCGGCAGTTCGAACTCCCCAGTGTCTCCAGAAGGGGAAAATGAAACAGTTTTATTATTTCAATACTTACAGCCTCAGAAACCTTGAGGGACATTCTAATCCAGCCTACAAGGTTGGGGTGCTCAGAGTTAAAATTGATTCAATGGCATTAAGTTTAATGAATCTGATTTGTGGGGGTTTTCTCTAGTCAGAAGCTCTATGAGATCCAATGACTGGTTTTAGAATGAATTTGGAGGGAATTTTTTGCACAGGAAGTTTTTGAGCAAATACTCATTTTGTCTTTCTCTTATTATTTCATTATATTGGGAAGGGTATACACCAGGGATGCATCCTGTCTCCATACTTTTTCAACATGTATGCAGAGCAGATTATCCGAGAGGCTGGGCTCTATGAGGAGAATCGTGGCATCAGGATTGGTGGAAAATCTATTAACAATCTGCGTTATGCAGATG
>NW_006399798.1:10535788-10537611 GCF_000299155.1 Elephantulus edwardii | reverse complement strand
TATATTGTATTCCAAAAAACATATTCCTTTCATCATCCAGGATCTGCTTGTTGGTTGATTCTTCATCTGATTAGTATTTGCCAATATACAACTTTGCTTGTATGTTTGTGAGATGCATCTCATTTAAATTCCCCACAACATGTGTTTGGATTGATTTTTTTAACCTCCAAGGGGACCTGATGGCACTATTGTTAAGCCAGCTGCTACACAAAACAGAATGGCCTTTCAAATCAGAGAGCCACCCCCTGGTGAGAGGAGTAATCCTCTGTAGAGATTTTTCGCCTTGAAACTCCTTTTGGGGAGTTCTCTTCTGTCTTACAGGGTCGCAGTGAGTAGAATCAATTTTATGGCACACAAGAACCACCACCACCACCACCACCACTAAAACGAACAGTAAATTTTTTAGAAGATAAAACCTTTGACTTTGGACATGTTCTTCTTCACAAAATATAAAACAAGTTTTATTTATCTAATTGACTAATTATTATATGGGTGTGTGCCATGAAATAAGATCTCACCTATAACCACCCTCTCTGACAGAGAAGAACTGTGCCGTGGGCTGTCCCAGGCTGTAACCTTTGTGGAAGCAGTCTGCCATATCTTGCTCCCGTGGAGAAGCTGGAAGGTCCTAACCACACGCCTTTGTGTTAGCAGTTAAATGCTTACCCATCACACACCAAGATTCTTTAATTGCTTAAGTGCAGACTAAGATACAATATAAAGGAATATATTGTCAATAGGTTCTATGCAGTAATCGTCAATTAATGGGTTTACTGGATTACCATTGTTGTGGAAAAAAAATCTGCCCTCAGTTTGTTTGTTGTTGTCGTAGATGTCTCATAACGACCCTATGAACAAACAGCCTAATTTAAACAACTGTTCGTACATAGAGTTTCCAGAGGCAAGCCATTTTGGAAGTGGATGCCGCTCCTGCTTCCAGGCTTGATTTAGTCGGGAAGCTCCAGCCAACACTGTCCACCATGGGTGCCCATTACCACGATTGGCACATCACTGTCACAGGCTTCAGCATCACAGCAACCACGAGAATTATATTACATAATATATAACTCATAATATAATAATATTTTATATAATATTCAGTTATTTCTTATTTCTCATGCATCTGTGAACTATTTCGAGTGAGACTGCAGAAACTGCTCTGCTGAAGTAAACCTTCAACTATAACAGCAGGATGTTACAGTAGAAGTTGATTGATTGCCTTTGATTCGAGCACGACTCATAGTGACCTTATGAACAAAAGGCCTGAAGCCCCTCTACAACTATCGATCTTTATCACAGTTCATAGAGTTTGCTGAGGCATGTTGTTTAGGAAGTGGACGCCACTCCTAAAGAGAGAAGTGGAAACAGGGAAGGTGTCTTTGAGCTTTGATTTGGGTGACCTTCTCTGTCACATTCACCTCCTCTAGTGACCAGTGCAGGAATTTTTTTTTTTAAGTGACCCAAGGAAGCTGTGGCGGCCTAGTCGTTGAGAAGTTGTGCTGCAATTTCCAAGGCTCATGATGTGAATATACCAGCTGTTAAGCGGGAGAACGATGGACATTCTCCTTCCGGGTCATTCACTGCCTCTGAAAACCTGCTGGAGGGATCAGCGATGGGTTGCTTTGGACTTGATGGCACCCAACAACAACAAGCGCAATGGGAGTCGTAGGGCATAAGCAGTTGCTCTGACCATGTCAAGTACCCTGTCTCACTTCCCCGTCCATAGGTGTACCACAAGGCCGTCTGCAGATTTACCAGTCTTCTATTCCTTGCGACATCACCTGTCATACATTGAGCTTGTATTCTTTTTTTTTTTTTAATTT
>NW_006399798.1:10530373-10535583 GCF_000299155.1 Elephantulus edwardii | reverse complement strand
TACTCCTATGATAAAAATAATGCCCTAAAATATAATACTTTTAGACTATTCTCTCCCCCATAGACTTCAATGCCATAAACATATTTCATCCATTCTTCACAGAGCATCTTGTTACTTCTCTGGCTGTTGTCACAGATTCCAGAAGACAGCCAAACCGGCTCTCCAGCAGACTCAAGGGAAAGTACGAGCATTGACAGCCTTGAGTTGAAGCTGTTGGAGGATGTGTTTCATTTAATAGTGAGAAGAGATTTCTGGGCCTACATCTATCAGTAGTTCAAATCCACTAAACGCTACACAGAAGAAATATGAGCGGTCTTCTCTGTAAGATTTACAGCCTCAGAAGCCTGACGATGGGTGGCTTTGAGTATGTAGACCTGACATAAGTGAGCTAGCTGAGTTGTACCTTTCTAGGCGTTTTCAAATCAATAAAATAGATTCTTTAAAAGCAAAAATTTCTTAGTGTTACTAAGTAAACACTAGCAACTGGGTCAATCAACCATCTCTCTTAATTCAGCAAGACCTGGACATTCCAGCTCACTTAGAAAGCTGACTACCAAGTTCTCCTGAAGTAGATCAACTCAATGAGTTCTTCAATTTTTGTCATGCTTTTAGTGCACGCTGCCTCCCCTTATCTGTTACTCTCACAGGTAAGCCTTCATCTTATCACTGGCTTCTCTAAGCTAATGTGATGCTTAAATTATGTTAAGGGCTTTTGGTTTTGTAGATCTCTGCCTTATTATTTGTTTTTTCCTGGATCCACTATCAGCTCCTATGAAAGCAGACGTCAAGAAATCAAAATGCATTGCCCTGGGCGAGTCTGCTCCCAGCTACCTCTTTAAAGTCCTAAGGAATGAGAGAATCACTTTAAAGAGTAAGGAGAACCTGTCCCGAGCCATGGTATTTTCAATTTCTTCACGTGTATTTAAGAGTCAGACAATGAATAAGAAAGATCACTGAAGATTTGTTCCTTTCATTTGTGCTGTTGGTGAGGAGCAGAGAATACACCATGTACTGCCAAAAGAACAAGTAAATCTTGGTCATGTTGTCAAGAGAGGCCAGTCTTTGCAAAAATGCATTGTTCTTTGAAAAGTGGCAGCTGGGAGGAGGGTGAAGTTAGTGAAAGAAAGGAAGGCTCTTAATGAGATAGAATGACACAGTGACTGTGGCAGTGGTCTGGGGTATGGTGGCAACCTGGAGGATGACATTGGATTGGACAAGGTTTTTCAATCGGTTGTTCATAGGATCACTATGAGTTCTAGTCAAACCAACAGCATCCATCAACAAAAAGAGGAGGCAGTATTTATAAGCCATGGTCTGTATAACCTTAACAAGTCTGCACAGGACATTTGTGGACCTAACTAGGTAGCAAGAGAGAAAGTTGGTCAATCTCTGGGATGTCTTTTCCTTCCTCTTCAGTAAATCTGAAAAAAAGAAGCCGTTAATAAAGTTCTCTGTAAAAACAGATATTTCAAAGCATTAAAAAGATAACGTACAAAGAAAATAACAAGTGACTTTTAGCCTTTACCGTTTGGTACATATAAAGAGTTTGAAGGAAAATGAAATAAGAACTTCAACAGGAATGAGTTCCATAAATTTGCCAAAATATAAATGAAAAATTTTTTTTATAATTTTAATGTATTTAGTTCAATATGTACACATTTGGGAAAAAGGCTTAGCTGTAATCTAGAAGTAATATATTTTACATGATTATTTTATTAACCACAAAAGGAAAAATTTATAAAGATGTTGTACTAGAATCCATTAGAAAACGTGTGTATATACAAATACTCCCTTGTGATAGTTTATATCCTACATATTTTAGGTGATACATCTTGTGACACAGATAAAAGATCATCTATTTACATAGTAGAAGATGGTCCAAAGGGAGAATAGACAGCAGATGAGACCATGCCACATCCCTTATCTGTATGGAAATATGGTCATTTGAACAAAGGAAAGACATTTTTAAATTAACAAGATAGCCAGAGTTTCAAGACAATGAGTACCCTCGAAATAAAACACAATTGTCTGTGATTTGTAAAAAAAAAAAATTTCATCTACTGCAAATTGGTATCACAACCAGCCATCAAAGCCTGTTTACCTGTGAGACTTAATTTATTAGTCTACAGATCCAATTTGATAGTACACACACACAAAAATAACAATAAGTTTTTTTAAAAAATTATTAGTTTAAAAGAAATTGTAGAAATTGTAAAAAAACTTATATGAATTCAAACAAATTATCCTGGATTTGGGGGCAGACTCCGGTGGAGAGACATGAGGATAGATGTGATTATGGGAACAGATACTTCTGTACATAGAGGGGGCTCTAGTGGCCTGTCGGTAGAAGCTGCGCCGTCAAACTTAAGACATTCTTTTAAATCCACTGCTTGTGCCATGGGAGAAAGATGGGCTGTCAACTCCTGTGCACTTTACTGCTTCTAAAAAAAACCTGCTAGAGGATCCGCTATGGGTCAGTTCTGATTCTACAGTCCTCAACAACAGTAAGTAGAATGATGACATCATTTTGATAAAATCATCTCATTTTAGTAAGACTAGAAAACCTATATAAAAAAAATAACAATCAGTGGCCCACGTTTGCATCCAGCCTCAGATGCAAAACTGAGGAGTTAGAGTTGATATTTACACTGATGTTTATAAAAAATTATGAAGGAGCTAAAGAGTGGAAAAGGGGAAAAGAATAAGAATTACACTAAACATCCTAAGGCCTCGTCAGCCTTCAGATGTGAGTTTTTAACTCACAGAGCCTCCTCCCAGGACAGTGTCTGAGCAGCTGGATTCCTGAGGCTGAAGACCCAAGTTCCTCAAGTTCCTAGTCTAATTCTTGCTTTTAGGAAAACAACATTCTTGCTGCAGGCACAAAAATATTCCTGCGCACAGTTCATAAAACATCTTCCTAAGGGGCGCTGGAAGGGGAGAAGGAAGCGGGTGTGGGAAGCACCACGCGAGAATGAATGGCGCCTTAGAACAGAGCAGAACACTGCTGGTGCCAACAGCCTGCTGGTGGCCACCTCTGAGTACCCGTGGGGCACCTTCCCGTGAAGTGCTCTGGGTAAATATTTGAGCACCTCTCCTCCCCAGAACTTTGATCAATACGCTGTTCATTGGCAAATTTTTTTTCTATACATGACAAGGGTGCCAAATCTTCCACATCTCCTCATTACTTTCCTGGAAAGGAGTGGAAAATATTTTCTGCCTAGATTTTCAATTACAGAAAATAATTTCAACTTTCTCTCCAGTACCCTTCAGGCCATATTTTCATCAGGGAAGCATTGAATATACACGATTTTCTTTCTCTTTTTGAAGAATTGATACCTCTTTTAAAATTTTTTTATATTGCTCTGATTTATTTACAAAGTTTGAATACATTATTTTTCCCAAAAAATCCTTCCCATTTCTGTCATCCCACCCTCCCATCAAATTGTGCAGCCAGAAGTTTAAGAAAGTCTTAAAGTCACAATTAGAATACAAGATTCTTATGTTACCTGAGTAGTTCCACAGTCACATATTTCCTGTGGGTGTTCATGTGTATGTGTGTGTGTAGTAGGGGGTGTTTTCATGGAAATGACATTGAACATATGTTTATATCATTACCCACAGTTATCCTCTAGGTTACTAGAACTGGAGAATTAAGGGCAAATTCAAGCTTATTTCTACGTCATGTCAGTGCTGCTTCATTGAAACTTACCCCAAAGTTGTTGTTATGTGCCATTAAGTCGCTTGCAACTCATAGCGACCCTATGTACAAAAGCTCTAAACTCTGCTCTGTCCTGTGCCAATCTCATTGTCTCCGACACACTCATCCCCATTGCCCCAGTCACCGAATCAATCCACCTCCCAGAGGGCCTTCCCCTCTTGCACCTGCCCTCCACCCTCCCAAGTATGATGTCTTTCTCCAAGGACCAATCCCTCCTTACAACCTGACCAAAGTATGTCAGACGAAGTCTCAGAATCCTTGCTTCCAAGGAGCAGCCCGGTTTAACCCTCTCCAGGATGAATCTGTTTGTTTTCTTAGCACTCCATGGTACCCTCAACAGTCTTTTCCATCACCGAAGCTCAAAGGCATCAATTCTCCTTCTATCCTCCCTGATGATTGTCCAGCTCTCTGACTCATAACAAGTGATTGCAAAGACCATGGCCTGTACCAGATGTACCTTAGTCTCCAGAGACACACAGTTGCTCTTCAGTACTTTGGAGAGGTCCCTAACAGCAGACTTTCCCATTGCAATGCATCTTTTAATTTCCTGGCTGTTGGTGTCAAGAGTGTTGACTGTGGAGCCAAACAAACTAAAGCTGTGAACAATCTCAATCTCTTCACCATCCATCCTGATGCTGCCAGTTGGTCCAGTGGTGAGAATCTTTGTCTTCTTGACATTGAGCCTCAACAGATTAATGCCCATGCACTGCTTCAAGAAGTCTTCGAATGATGATGAATGATTCATTCAATGACTCTCAGGTTTCAAAATATATCTTGGAGGGTATAAGGAACACATGGTCTACAGAGTACACCTGGAAACAGAGATAAGATGAAAAGGGACCCCTTTCCCCTTCCAGTTTTAGTATCTTGTGACCGATGGCATTTTCTTTTGTACTGGACTATTGAGAGTGGGTAACGGGTTTGGGTGTCTGCTTTATGTAATAAAGCAGCTATATGATACTTCCAACTAATACCCAGACCTATAATTAAAGAATTATGTAATTACATCAAGTTCCTGAGAGAAGTTCTTCTCCATGAAAGTAGAATTCTTTATAACACTTAATCAACCAATAATTTTATATTTGCCAGGTACTTTTCTGAGAATTATGTATTTGTTAGCAGCCCTGGTGAAACAATGGTTAAATACTTTGCTGTTAACTGAAAGCCAGGAAGTTTCAACCCAATAGCTACTCCGCAGGAGAAAAAAACCAACAACAAAAAAACCAAACAAACCCTAGCGACCTGACCCAATGGATATTTACTCCCAAGGCCATCCCATAGGACTGTTCCTCTATGTCCTTTACGGTTATGATGAGTCAGAATCAACTTGATGGCAACAAGGTGAGGTTTTTTTATTAGCTATTCCTTTAGTAATTAGCAAAATCAGGCTGCTCCTTGGAGGCAAGGATTCTGCAGCTCCGTCTGACATACTTTGGACATGTTGCAAGGAGGGACCTTGGAGAGGAACTTCATGCTTGGGAGGGTGGAGGGA
>NW_006399798.1:10493036-10529928 GCF_000299155.1 Elephantulus edwardii | reverse complement strand
CTCAATCTCTTCACCATCCATCCTGATGCTGCCAATTGGTCCAGTGGTGAGAATCTTTGTCTTCTTGACATTGAGCCTCAATCCATGTAATGTACTGCTTCCAAAAATGTGCTGCAGTGCCAGCTCTGAGTTGGTCCCAACTTGATGATGCCCAACGTCACCAACTCATTACTCTACACTCAATGGCATTGTGAGAATGATGCCAGTTCCCTCTCTAAGTCCATATCAACAGCACTGCCTTTGTCTTTGAGCAATAATCCAGTTGAAGTAACATTTAATTTTCAGTCAGTGGGAAAAACCTTTTTGGTTCTGGTAGTTTCTTCGAGTCAGATTTTTGTTAGGTGTCGTCGAGTTAGGGCCCCTTCTAGCAACCCTTCATACTCCGTTCCCACAATTACTGTTCTTTTAAAGCTTAGTATTGTAGCCACTGTGTAAATCTATTTCATTACGAAGTGAACTAGAGATAATTTTTTCAAATGTATGATTTTCTTTAATTTCTCTTTTCATGGAAATAGAATTCATGTACATTTTAAAGTATATTTTTTTTCCCCATCTCTTGCATGATTCAGATCTGAGACTTCAGAGCATTTAACTTAGTAAGGAAATCACATCATCTGATAAGGACCTGAGCTTTCTCAAGGAACAGTCAATCCCAGTTATTCCACTATTAAGAATATACCCCAAGGAAATTAAAACTGAAACACGAATGGATGTTTGTACACCAGTGTTCACAATAGTGTTATTCACCATCACAAGAACATGGAAACAGCTCAAAGTCCAACAGCAATGGAATGGATTGGGAAATTGTAGTACATTCACGCAATTAAATACTATACAGCACTCAGGAGCAATGATTTTGAAAAATACTACATGATTTGGGAGACACTGGAGAACATTATGCTGAGCGAACTAACTCAGTCTCGTAAGGACAAATACTGCATAAGACCATAATATTAAAAATCGATAACTAGAAAACATGTATGGGGACAGAGGAGAAAAGAAGTGGGAGCAGAGAAGTGAGGATGGGTAGGGGATAAAACACAGGGTTGCACAATTTGGTAGGTGTATGGAGAGTATAAATAAAATGGGAAAGATCCAGTGGTAACTTAAAAGACAGGATGATGGACATAGTCTAGTGGTGATTAATTCTATGAAGCATAATGCATGGGAATGATTGTATGAAACACTATGTGAATCAAGAATAGTGTGAAAGACAATGTATATGAACTCTGTAAGCAAACCAATATAAAATAAAATTGGGGGGTGGCGATGAGAACTACCGGTGCTACAACAAATCAGAAGCTACTCGGATAAAGAAGTAATCTATCTTTCAACTCAAAGTGATTGACTTCAACTCTGAAATGCTGAATAGAAGATGTCAGGGAATTCTAAGACTCACTGTGGTATATTTGAAGTTAGCTACCTAATGACGTTTCATTCATTATTGAACAGGAGATATTAGACTAGAAACTGGGAGATAGTTCTAACAGTGGAATGATTTATCTATCATCTTAAGCATGATTAATTTCTTTTCCTTTTGACTAATTTATCTCATTCCTAGGGAATTTGAGAATGTTCTTTTGTTTAAAGGAGGCAACAACACAAAATCAAGTTGTTGGCTAGTTTCATTCATAGAGTTGAAACAAATAGTCAAGAAGATGTATCAACATTATTTTAACAAATCAGACAGTCATTTGAAAATTATTTCACGGAATCACAGAAATATGTTAATATTGATCAAATCTGCAAAGTTAGTATTCAAATTATGAAAAGAAATGTCTTATTGTAAAAATGGTCAAGCTTATCTAAAAGCAGAATTGTGTAGTGAGCTCCCATGTATCAAACTTCTTATAATAAGAGTCTGACTTGTAGTTTTTTATTGCTGAAATTTCTTTTGAAAACTCTTCTTCTAATTGAATATAAAAATGACAAGTGGTTAAGAAAAGTGGATTCAAATGAATAACACTTTGTGTTTCAAAAAGATTACACTTATGTTAAGTCCACTAGTACAGAAGAGCATAAGGAGCTCGGGAGGCAAGTTACAATGCTAACCAAAAGGTCAGAAGTTTGAATCCATCAACAACTCTGATAGAGAAAGATGGGCAGCCTCTTCCCCTATAGATTTACAGCCTCAGAAAACAACGACTGGGAAGCTTGCTGAGCCTTAAAATTGATTTGATGACAGTGGGTTTTGGGGTTTTTCAGTGGAAGTAGCATAAGTTGGCCCCACTTGATTCCTTCCATCAGAACATCAGTCTCACAAGTTTAGGAGATCCAATTTGTAGGGGGGAATGGATCTTTGTGAGCTGCAGTTCTCTATGTTCTGTGTGGTTCTGGAAGGCGGAGAGTTTGGCAAGCTTAAGTCCCTTTAGAGGGGCTCCCCCATTCAGCATACCCCTCTATGTCTTGCATAAGAAACTGAAGTTGAGGATTTGGATCCCCGAACGTGGCTGAGGAAAAGCACATGTACACCCACAGGGAGGATGAAGACATGAATCATCACTGGACCCCATTTAAAAGACAGTTCATTTAGACGTGTGCAATATGGTGAAAAGGCACAGAACCAAACCAAATGTTTGCCGTATTAGAAATTTCCATATGCTGTACAACATTTAAAATATGTTATTTGCCTACACTAACCTTCAACAGCAAGACCTTTCTTTCGAGTTAGAATGACACCCTCTATCCAGCCGCCAGTACTAACACTGATGTTACAAACCATACACTGTGTCTCCTCGTGGCTGCCAGCAATGTGCCTCCCTCCAGAGTACCCGTTGCCTAAGACCTCACCCTGCAGCCCTCCCATGTCAGGAGTCCATGAAGAGAACTGAGTACAAAGAATTGAAAGAAAATGACTCTCTCAGGGAGAGAAACAAAGTAGGCATCTTGGGAAGTGTTGCTGGAGATGGTGTGATCTTGCACTAACTCAAACTAGTACAGAGATAGTTATTGGTAGGTAGAATTCTGTGTTAGTGATTTCGATAGTATCCACCATAAATATGGTGCTTTGTCCTGCTTAACGGTACATAGAGCCTTCTTTCACAGATAACGACACAAAGTGAGACTAGATAAAGGAACCATGTACAACAAACACAGCCAGCGCTCCAAGTCTGTCTTACCTACAGGGAGTTGTGCTGCTAATCCAAACGTGATGTCTCTTTGATGGTTTGAATGTACCAATAGACCTGTAGGATTGGCAGTCTCGCCCTGGAAAATTTATACACAGCCTTAGAACCCCAATGGAAAATCAGCTTTAAGTCAGTTCCAAGTCAGTGGCACTGAGAAGGATTAATAAAAGAAGTAAGAATTGAAGTTCTCCAAGCTTGTATTCAAAGAATGATACCTCCCCAGCCCAAGAGAGGTGACGACAGGGAAGAAAAGATGGAGAAGAAAGAAAAGGATGAAGAGAAGAAGGACCAGTGCAGGTGTAAACAGCATGGTGGCATGAGCAAAGCATCTTTCCAGTGGAGATGCTGCCTCTCTCCTTGTGAGCAATGTCCTCCCTAAAACCTCCTCACTCCAGCCCAATGAAGTCACCCTGCCTCCTGCTGTCTGTCCTAAGGGCAGATTCTGTCCCTCACAGTTACTTATTCATTTCTTCAGGGACACGCTTCTCAAAGCAACTCTCCCCTGTGCAGCCCGGCCACCACCTGCTCCAGCCAGGCACACCTGGATACGATGCTTCCGTGCCTTCCTCAGAGTTCACCTCTCTGGGACCTTTAAAGTACAACGGGACCGAGCAACGTTCAAATGTAAGGGAAAGGATTACTAGAACTCTCCAGTCTCTCTCCAACTTTTTCACAGCACCAGGTGCATGTTTTAAAAGTTTTATGAAAGTATAATACACAGGCAGAGAAGTGTGCGTGTTAAAAGTATATAGTGCTGTGAAATTTCACCAAATGAACACACCTGTGGAATCAGCTCCCCGACCAAGAAACAGAAGAGGACAAAACACCAGAAAGCCCTCCCCAAACTCTGTCTGGTTGCAGACCCTCAAGCCAGGATGACTCCTATCAAGCCTTCTGATGAGTTTCGCCAGGTTTTGCATTAATATGAATAAAAGCATAGAGTGGGTGTATTCTCTGTGTTTGGCTTCTTTCAGTCACCGTTCTTTTTTCAGCGGTTTATCCATATTGTTCAGAGTTGTAAGTTTATTTCTTCTCTATTTTTGGACACATTGAAATACCATGTTGGATGGCTTGATTATACCACGGTTTATTTATCTATTCTGTGAGAGAAGACAGGTTGGGTTGCTTGTATTATTTTTTTCTATTTTTACAACTTTAAGTGATACTAAGGCATGCAAATGCATGCTTTGGTAAACGTATGTACGTGTTTCCAATATGTATACACTTACTGGTGGAATTTCTGGGCCATAGTGTATGAAGATGTTTAGCTTTAATAATTACCTACCTACCTCACTGCCTTCAAGTCAGAACCAACTCAGAGCTGACCCTCTCGTAAACTTCCAATGGCTGGAAATTGCATGGGAGGAGATTGTCCATCCTTAAAGCCTGGAGCTGTTGGTAGGTTCAAGGCACCTCCACCCAGGCTCTCACGGCTTCCTTTTCATCCCAAGTGGGTGTCAGCAGAGGGAACTTGTCAGATGAACTGGGGGTCTCTGGCACAGATTCCGCCAGCATTTGGGCGTGCCAGAACTGTAAAACACTGAAATGTCTGGTCATGCCTTTAGGCTGAGGGCCAGAGTGTTTTGACTCTTGGTTCCGGCTGGACCTTAGGATGGCCTCTCGCATCTTGAGGAGGGACAAGTATGAAATGCTCGGGCTCTCATGGCTTTCTTTCTGTCCCAGGTGAGTGTCTGCGGCTCTCAGGCCTGTTTTTAACTGTTTTGGGTCAAATATCCTTCTAGGTCGTATAGCCCTGGTGTGTCCACTTGGTGTACAGCGGTAACTCGTGGTTGCTGTGAAGCTGAACACTGTGACGCTGATGTGTCAAATGCAATAACGGTCACCCATGGTCGACAGTGTTTGGTGGCACACCCCGATTACACAAGCAGGAGTGGCATCCACTTCCGAAATAGCTTGCCTCCGGAAACCCTAGGAACATGAAAAGAGGATGAAAGTTATACAAGCACTTAGGTCTTTTGTTCATAGGGTCGCTATGAGTCACCTACAGCTCGACGGCACTTAACAACAACAACAACCTTTTGGTTGATAGCAAAATTCCTTATCCTCAGGGCCCAAATCTCCCTGTTAAGTCCTACAAAATTATCTTTTTAAAAGTGATGTCACCATTTATTTCTTCTAATCAGCTGTGTACGAAATTCATTCAGCTGGCCACAGTATTTTCCTTCCTTTTCATTTTGTCCCTTCATCTAAACATACAGTGGAATCACATTGCAGTTTAGATTTTTGTTTCCCAGATGTGTGTTTTGAAGTATGTCTGTAGACATAACGACTAACTCTGCTGTCCCTTTCCAAGAAGTGACTTTCAAAGAAAGGAGGGTATGTGTGCTCGGTCAAGGCATCTCACCAACGGCCTGGATGACTTCCTGGGCAATGTTTTATAGTGGTGGACCAGTCATCTGAATCCCAGCATGTTTAGCAGCAGCCCAGACTTACGGGATGTTTACTTAGCTCTGGTAGCCTACTGGCAAGAAGCTGTGCTGCAACCTTGAAGGCACTGGTTTGAGGCCACCAGCTGCTCTGCTGGAGAACGAGGCCATCTCCTCCCATACAATTAACTGCCTCTGAAAACTTGAGTCCACTATAGGTTGGTTTCGTCTCTATAGTACACAACAACAACAAATTCTCATAACATCCCCAGTTGTGGTGATCAAAGACATGTACTGACATTTATGTTCCTAAGAGGAAAATGTACCGTGGACTACCAACAAAACAAACAGATTTATCCTGGAGAGGATTAAACTGAGCAACTCCTTGGAGGCAAGGATTCTGGGGCTTCGTCTGACATATTTTGGGCATGTTGCAAAGAGTGACAGGTCCTTGGAGAGGGACATCATGCTTGGGAGGGTGGAAGGATGGCGCAAGAAGGGAAGACCCTCTATGAGGTGGATTGATTCAGTAACTGGGGTAATCAGGATGGGTGTGTTAGAGGCAATGCAATTGGCACAGGATAGAGCAGGGTTTAGGGCTGTTGTACATAGGGTCGTTATGAGTCGCAAATGACTCGATGGCACATAACAACAACAAGGGGAAAAAAGTCATCTTTGGTTGACAATCTTTGCTCCTGGTCCATTGACATGTTCTTGGATGTGTGTCGGTCTCGGCAAAGCCTTAAGGGGTAACCTCACCTTGAGAGGCACGGAAGAGAATCAGCCTGGCATAAGGCAGGACACAGCTCAGCAGAGGAAGACCAAGCGAACAAAGTTCATCAGAGCCTTTGTGTTTGGCCAATGATGAAGAGGGTAAAAGTTTATTCGTAGCTCGTTAAGAATGCCCCCTTATTTTGCCACCACCATCCCTCCTGAAAACTGCCTCAGATTTTTCTGCATACAATTCACCCTCCCTGAATGGAAACACAGTCATTCAGAAAGCTTCTAGCCAGCCAGGACCTGCCTACCAGGGAAAAAGTGGTAAACTGAACAGTTGAATTGAATTCCATTGATTTGTGTAAATTTGTAGTATCAAAGAAAAGGCAAGTTGCCAGGATATCATTTTCTCAGCCATCTTGCTTAAAGCAAATATGGTCTGAAGCCAACATACTAATCTTTTCTTTTCAATCAGCAAAGATATGTGTGTGTGTGTGTGTGTGTGTGTGTTGCTAACAATGGAAAGAAATAGGTATTAAAAGCATGGAGTTAAATAAAAATAAGTGTGAAAGTGCAAATGTGTACTAGTAACATTATCATTGTTTCCAAGTTTACTGAAGCCTTTACAACCAAGGTAGAGAGTCTAGATGTGAATCCCAAGTTTGCCATCAGATCCCTGGTATTTTGTTTTACATAATCTCCTTGGGGTCAACTTTCTTCATCATTAGAATAGAAATTGTCTTTATTGATAAAGGACATTGAGTTAGCAGCCACCCATGTCGACCTTAAACATAGCAGAATGAAACGTCCTCCAGTCCTGTGTCCCTTCACGATTGGTATCATGGGGCTCACTTCAGTCACCACGTCTTCTCATTTTATAGAAGGTTTTGCTCAGCTTTTCTGTCCCTCTCCATTATGAAGCATGATGTCTTTCTATGTTGTTCAGTCCATCTTGACGACAACACATAGAAAACGCTGCAATAGACATTTTGGACAATAGGCTATTGTGTGTGATTCATGGGGTTTTCACAGGCTAAGTTCCCTGAGAAGATGTCCAGGCCTTTCTTTCTGGTTGTTAGTCTGGAAGCTCCACAGCGACCTGTTGGCCATGAGTGACACATGAACTAGTGGTGGTATAGCATCGAAAACCACAGTGACATGAGGGTCACTGCAGTAGACAAACTTAAGAGATGGGTTGAGAAAAATGTGGTATATAAGATGAATCTATTTCATAGGGTTGAGGAGTAATGAGTTGACTGAATAAATAGTCCATAGAATAAGGGTTGATGTTTCACCATGTACAAGTATGAGGCGAATCAGTCTTCTCCTGTAAAGATGTACAATCTGTGAAAACTTAAGGGACAGTTTTACTCGTACCCATACAATCACTGTCTCTGTTGTTGTTGTGCGCCATCAATTAAAACCAAGCCAGAGCTGAGCTTCCAGCAGGCTTTCACAGTAGATGATTGCATGGGTGGAGATGGCCCATCATCCTGTGGAACACCTGGTGGATTTGCCCACATGCCTTTGGGATAGCAGCACAGCTTCTTAGGTCACCAGAGATTGCGTATACAATCACTAGGAGTTCTAAAAGACTCAGTGGCAGTGGGTTTGATTTGGGGTTGTTGTTTTGTGCCATAGAGTCACTTGTAACTCATAAAGACCCAATGTACAATAGCTCTGAACCCTGATATCTCCTGAGCCAACCTTGTCTTCTCTGACACACTTATTCCCATTACTCAGGCACTAAGTCAATCCATCTCTTCGAAAGTCTTCCCTTCCTGCACTGTCCCTCCACTCTTCTAAGCATGATGTCCCTCTCCAGGGATTTGTCCTTCCTAAAAACATGTCCAAAGTATCTCTGATGAAGCTTCAGAATCCTTACCTCCATGGAGTAGCCTGGTTTCACGCTCTCCAGGACAAACCTGTTGTCCTCCTAGCAGTCCATGGTATATTCAATACTCTCTTCCAGCATCGTAGCTTAAAGGCATCAGCTCCACTTCTGTGGTACATAATATACGGACTTCAGAAGGATCCTATGGGGTTGGTACGATTACTTTCAAGAAAGCAACTAAGATTCAGAAGTGTGACATTTATTGCCCAGTGTCACACATTTCGTTTCAGCAGGACTAAGTTGCAAATGGAGATCCCTGCTGCCAAAGTGGTTTAGTGCTCTGCTGCTAACCGAAAAGTTCATGGTTCGAGTCTACCAACTGCTACAGAAAAAGATGTGGCACCCTGCTTCTGTAAAGCTGTGCAGCCCTGGAGATTCTCCCGCTCTGAACTCTGTTTTAAAGCATTGTTATGAGTAGAAATCAATTTTCAAAGCCAACAGTTAAGTCCCAAACCCAGAAGCTTCCTCATACTAAATGGGTTCATCTCCCTAATAGACAAAATACCTCAGTGCTGATCAAGGCTTCTTGTTGTTGTTGCTGTTGTTGTTGTTATGGTTATGTGTCATCGAGTCGCTTGCGACTCATAGCAACCCTATGTACAACAGCCCTAAACGCCACTCTAACCTGTGCCAACCTCACTGTCTCAAACACACTCATTTCAACCACTCCACTCACAGAATCGATCCATCTCATCAAGGGTCTTCCTCTCCTGCGTCGTCCCTTCACTCTCCTAAACATGACGTCCCTTTCCAAGGACCAGTCCCTCCTTGCCACATGCCCAAAGTATGTCTGACGAAGCTTCAGAATCCTTGACTCCAAGGAGCATTCCAGCTTTACCTTCTCCAGGACAAACCTGTTTGTTCTCCTAGCAGTCCACCACCTTTCACCCCTGTACTGTTCCAAGTAGCAGTTGTTCAAACAGAACAAGGGAACACTGCATTATTTAAAACCAGGAAAGCTGCGTTTCAGAGTTGTATCTTTCTTCCATACCTATGCAGTCTGTACGTTGAGTAAATGATTCGAGAAGCTGGACTCTGAAGAGGAATGTAGCATGAGGACTGGAGGAAGACTCATCAACAGCCTGCATTATGCAGATGACACCAACTTGCTGACAGAAAGTGAAGAATTTCAGCACTTTACTACAGAAGATAAATGTCCGCAGCCTTCAATATGGTCACATTTCAAAATCAAGGAAACAAAAATTCTCACTAGACCAACAATGAGCATCACAAAAGATGGAGAAAAGATTGAACTTGCCGACCATTTCATTTTACTTAGATCCACTATCAACGCCCATGACAGCAGCACTCAAACAATCAAAAGGCATGTTGTATTGGGGAAAGCTGCTGTCAAAGATCTCTTCCATGCAACGAAGGTTTAATAAGATGGGGCAGTAATAGGCATAGATTCATAGTAAGTCATGTTATAAAAGACTATGTATGTGAGTGATTGTAAGAAACACACTGTAAAGGAAAGATTGTATAAAACACACATTGTTGTTGTTGTTGTTGTTGTTGTTGTTGTTGTATGTGCCATCGAGTCGCTTGTGACTTACAGCAACCCTATGTACAACAGCCCTAAGCTCTGCTCTGTCCTGTGCCAATCTCATTGTCTCCGACACCCTCATCCTTATTGCCCCAGTCACCGAATCAATCCACCTCCCAGAGGGTCTTCTCTTTCTGCGCCTGCCCTCCACCCTCCCAAGCATGATGTCCTTCTCCAATGACCAGTCTCCCCTTACAGCATGACCAAAGTATGTCAGACGAAGCAGCCCGGATTAACTCTCTCCAGGACGAATCTGTTTGTTTTCCTAGCAGTCCATGGTATTCTCAATACTCTTCTCCAGCACCACAGCTCAAAGGCATCAATTCTCCTTCTATCCTCCTTAGTTGTTGTCCAGCTCTCAGATGCATAACAAGTGATTGCAAAGACCATGGCCTGTATCAGACGCATCTTAGTCTCCAGAGAGACACCATTGCTCTCCAGTACTTTGAAGAGGTCACTAACAGCAGGCTTTCCCATCGCAATACATCTTTTACTTTCCTGGCTGCTGGTGCCAAGAGTGTTGATTGTGGAGCCTAGCAGACTAAAGCTGTGAACAATCTCAATCGCTTCACCATCCATCCTGATGCTGCCAGTTGGTCCAGTGGTGAGAATCTTTGTCTTCTTGACATTGAGCCTCAATCCATATTGGAGGATGCAGTCCCTGACCCTCTGCAGCAAGTGCTTCAGGTCCTCCTCAGTTTCAGCAAGCAGGGTTGTGTCATCCGCATAACACGTACATGAACACACGTACATGAATGAAGTATAAAACAGAGGGATTACTGTGTGGAAACCAATTTAAAAAGAGACTCTTTGAAGTACAAAAGAGCAATGCTGTCAGTTTAAAGCCTGACCTATGCCTGATCCAAGTCATGTTTCTTATTCATCTGAAAATTGCATGAGTAAAGGAGATGGAAAAAGAATTGATAACTGAACTGTGGTGTTGGCGAAGAGTACTGAATGACCCCACCGTCTGAAAAAAGGACAAACAAACTTGACCTGGAGGAAGTATAAACAGTGTGCCCCTCTGTGCAAACAGGGAGAAACTCTGTCTCACATATTTGGGGCATGTTGATGGGAGGGGTTAGTCCTTGGAAGAAAACATCAAGCTTGGAAATACAAGGAGAAAGAGAAGAATACCTTTGATAAAGGCAGATTGGTACAGTGACTGCCACAGTGAACTTGCTCTGGGCAGAGGTCATGAGGATGGCCCAGAATTCCGCATGATTGTTCTTGGGGAGCTTTGGTAACCCCAGGGCTCCCCAGCTTGAGTATGCATGTGAGCCTTCTGCTTCTTCTTAGGGTCTCCACGAGTCATGGTCAACTCGGCAGCACCTACAGCAACATGCTGCTATTCCAAACGAAAAATCTCAAAACATGTTATTCTAAATTTGTTTTACTTTTTAAAAAGAAAACTTCAAATTTTCAATGACATAAAAGGTTAAATATGCCAATTGTAGTCACTGTTCTTTATTTTCTATGCAGACTCTACGTTTTTGTCATGGAATAAATGACTAAAAACCTCAGGGTTGACCTAATGTAACTAAGAAGTCTTGCACTGTTAAAATTCATGGTTGTGTTCCTTGTTTATATAGTTGAATCAAGAGACCCAAAGCTTCATTTTCATCTACAGATTTTTGTAGGTGGAGAGAGAGTTTCAGCAATGGCTTGGGGAAGGAGTTTGAAAGTATTTGGGAGAAAGGAAGGTAGCAGTAGCATTAATTAAACCTTATTTTTACTTTGAGTAAATTTTGCAAGACAAATGGAGTATTTGGACCTGATGATTTTGAAAACCTTTTGCAAGACATGATTATATTCCCATGGAAAGTATTTGGTTTAGGCCAATCTTCCACTCCAGAGAATCACAGAATAAAATCAGTGGGCCTTTGGGCTGAATAAAAGCTGACAATAGGGCCTTATAAGTTAATTAAAGGCAGATTTATACCCCGAGAGTCCTGAATCATTCTTCAGGCCTCCTAGGGCAATTCAGCTTTGTTGTTCATGTTCTTGGCCTCACCAATTGTCACAGCTAAGATTAACACTAAATCTTAGCTGTTTGAAAAGCAAAATTAAATATGTGGAAGTTTTAGTGTTGGACCTATTTGGAAAACCATGACAACTCTTCTGAAAGTTGGGGATCCCATGAGTGTTGGAAGGAGCTTGGTAACCCCAGGACTTCCAAGCTTGGGTATTTATGCCAGCCTTTTGCTGCTTTGTAGAATCTTGGTTTTATATCCATGAAGGGTTTACTCATGTGTTTTGTAAGAAAGAGGCCAGTCATTGGTCACAGGCCACAGATAGTGCAATGCTCAACATTTCCTGACACAACAGGGCCGTCCACCAAGCTTGCAACCAAGCATAGGCACCAAGCTATGCGTCAGCGCTTTCTGTGAATGAACAGCTTCTGTATTCAGGGGCCCAGGTTGCCATTGCTTATATTTCTTGCTGGTCATTCTTGAACTAATAGCTCTGAAAGTGTCCTATAAAAACTGCTATTGTACCTATCACATCAATTACCAGTTACTGAGTTGATTCCAATTCAAGGAATCATGACCTATATAACATGCATGTTATATTCTGATACACCTAACAGCCGTGTTGTCACATTAAAACTATTTCATAGAATTGTGGAGGGATTTTGTGTATTTTTTTTCAGAAGTAGAAGGACAGACCATTATTCCAAGGAATCCCCAGGTTGACTTAAACCTCCAACCTTTCTTTTAGCGAACGCCAGGCCCACTGCCATGGAGTTGAGCTCAATTAGTTGAGATTCTGTAGAACAAGGTAGAAGTGCCCCGCAGGACTTCAAGGCTGCAAGTCTCAGTGGCTGCAGATTACCTCATCTCTCCCCTGTGGAGTGACTGGTAGGGCTCAAGAAGCTGAACTTTCAGTGACTAGCTTATGGTGAATGCAAACCATTTAATTAAGTCCTGGGTCAAAGAGAACTGTTCAATTAGAAGGGAAAGAGGACAGCTGAAACCATGGTCCTTTTCCACACTTGAACTTCATAAAAAGAAAAAGGGGAGGCCTCCAGCAACGATGTAGCCTTGCCTCCTTCCTTCTCATCTGACTTTCCCACCGTGAACCCCAAGCCGTAGATCACAAGGTCAGACCCAGGAGGATGGAGGCGTCACAGTGTCGAGAGCTTAGCTTCATGTGGCACCAGATACGTTTGACCACCAGTCACTGGACCAGCTTTTTATCTCATGGATTAATGCAGTGGCTCTAAGTGTTGGCTGTGCGTGAGGCTCACCAGATGAGTCCAATTCCTACTGTCAAGGGGGCCCCAAGATAAATGACGTCTCTGAGGATAAAAGAAACCGGCTTCTTGCTGTTATGGTTTGGTTGGTTAGTTTGGCTTCCATTTCCCCAGGAAGTTCCACTCTGAAGTCCACGTCGTGCGTCGCTGGCTATGTGTGAAGACACGATAACAGCCACACGTAGAACGTCGCATACCTGGAGGGCTTATTGTTTGCAGTGTTGTAATGGCTGTTACAGCCCACCACTGTGAGCTGATTCCTACCCATGCCGAAACTACACTGGGTTTCTGAGGTTGTAAAACTTCACAGGGAGGGAGCTCTGATGGCCAAATGTTAAGCAGTTGTTCTGCCAATCCAAAGGCACGAAGGTCGAATCCACCAGTTGCTCTGCAGAAGAAAGCTGTGCAATCTTCTCCTTGTAGCTGCCTCTGAAAACCAAGGGAGGGTCAGCTAAGAACCAGCTCAATGGCACAGAATAACAACAGCAAATCTTTATAGGATCGGCCCACAGAGTGGCTGGTGGGTTGGAACTGCTGCCTTTTCAGTTACTAACATCCATGCACTACAACACCAGGGCTAATTACAATTATGACTGCTAACTGAGAAAAAGAGGAGGCAGCCTCCTGTACAAAGATTCACGGCCTCACAAACCCAATGAACGTTTGCCATAAGTGGAAGTTGATTTAAAGGCGGTGGGTTGGGTTTGCTAGGCCTAGTGTTAACTTAGCTTGGAAGACTTGCTAACAACCCTTACCAGCCAGACATTTGCTCCTTGATAAAATGACTCATCTTCTTTTTCTCAAGGCTCGTGTTCTGCTTTGGCAGACACTCCTGTTATTGCTAAGGGAAACGCATCACACTCTATAAAATACCACAAATACATTATTTGGTGGATTTTTTCCCCCCTAAGAGAGTGTACTGATAGAAATCAAAAGGTTCTTCAAGTTTCTCAATTCCAGGAGACTCTGGCATATGTATGTCTCTTTCTCATGGAAAATTTGATATGTAAATAAAAATGAAAATGTCACTTTAAAATAGAATTTCCTAGATGGAAACCTGAAGCCTGACAGTGGGGTAAAAAAAAAAATTATATCTATCTATCTATCTATCTATCTATCTATCTATCTATCTATCTATCTATCTTTTTTTCCCGATTCCCATCAATTGCTCTTAAAAAAAAAGTTATCTGAATCTAAGCATTTGATTTTACTTATTTTTGTACAAACACCGCAGTTTAGAAAAAAATTCTAAAGGAACTGCTGATACTCTTCTGTTTTAATTACCTTACAATATGTTGGATTTTTAAAAATACCATTATGAATTAAATATGTGTGTGTGTGTGTGTGTGTGTGTGTGTGTGTGTGTGTGTGTGTATGTATTAAAGTACCATTGTGGGGGAAACTTGATTTTGGTCTCTCCTACATGTTGAAGCTAGAGCCCATTGTTACAGTCACTGAGTCACTCCACCTCGTTGCGGGTCTTCCTCTCTTTCTCTAACCCTCTAGGTACTTTCCAAGGACTGGCCTCTACTGTCAACATACCTAGAGTAGGTAAGGCCAAGTTTCACCATCCTTGGTCTTACGGACTATCCTCATTGCACTTCCTACAATGGCCTTGAGCATAAGAGAGATCTTGAGGATGGTACATGACAGAGTGACGTTCGAATCTGTTGTTCACAGCGTCACTATGTGTCATAGTCAACTCAGTGGAGGCTAACAGCAATACACAGTTAAGGAGAAGGGAAAGGAAATTAGTCAGACTGTGTTGTTAGTTTGTTGACAGATGTCTCCTACTCAGAGCAACTGTGTGTCTAACAGAACGAAGCCCCGCTGTGATCTGTATGGTCTTGACACAGTTACAGTTTTTCAGTCCATTGTTTCAGCCTGTGTGTCACAATTTGTGATGATATTTTCCAGCAAATGGCCTTTCCTGAGGTCATGTCAAAAGTGCGATAAAAAGTCTAGCACCTCTTTCTTCAAAAGATCGTTCTGGTTGCTGTACTTCTCAGGCTGATTTATTCTTTCTTCTGGCAGTCAGAAGGTGGTTGACAATTATCTCTGAAATTTTGCCATTAATGTAACCGTTAAGTGCCACGAAGCTGACTATCGTTATCACAAAGCAACAGAAACCTTTGTTCTAGCCTGTGCCTCCCGGTACAATCTTTATGGAACTCAAGGCCTTTGTTGCTGTCATTGGGTTAAGGCATCTCAACGAGGGTCTTTCTCTTCTTCAGTGATCCTCTTCTTCTCCCAGTATGATGAGTTTTTCCAAGGACTGGCACCTCCTGGCAACATGAACAAAGTATGTGAAATGATGTTTCACCATCCTTGTTTCTAGGAAACACCCTGGTTACACACTTCCTCTAAGACAGACTTGTTTGTGCTTCTAGAAACCCATGGACCATCCAATGCGTTTTCTGAACACCACAATCCAAAAGCATTGATTCTTCTTAAGTCTCCCTTATGTATTTTCCATCTAATGTAATAGTGTATAGCGTTGCCTAGGGGTTTGTATTTGAAGAATTACATTTGTTATTCAGTAAGTTTTATGTGGTCCCTAAACATTCTGTGGCTTAGCCCAACTCAGTTTTGCTCAAGGACCTTTGGCCAGGGATGGGCTTTCAAATCTCACTGAAAACTTGATAGAAAATTGTTTCATTCAAGGCAAAACTGGTTTTAAGAAAAAAACCTACTTTCTTAATATGTTAAATCTTGAATTTGCAATTTACATATATTTCCTTATAAACCTTAGAAATCTCATTGTCGTTCCAAGTGTTAGAGATATTAAGGGTGGCTCCCTAGGAATAATTTGTGTTTAAATATCTGGATTTTGGGTTAACATTCAATCACTTTTGCAGAATATTTCTGGCTGGAGGGATTATTTCCTTGAAAATGCAATCATGGTAATAATGACACAATTATGTTTAAACCATTGGTTAAATTTAGTTAAACATTAGTTAAGAATATATTACTAAGAAGGAGGTAGATAAGATGCTAGACAAAAATCCAAGAGTTTCTACTAGTTCATTTAACCATAATAACCAATCTATAATATTATGGTAATGAAATCATTTATGAAAGGTCACAAAGATAGGAAGGAATAGAACCATTTCAAATTAAGTTTGTCAACTTCACAACCAGCTAGCTTAATTATTACTATGATTTGCTCATGTATTGCGGAGGAAGCCGTGGCCTCCGGTGTTGGGCTGGCCAGCAGAGCTCGCACTGCCCTGCAAAGCTGCTGTCTGATCCCCTCATGATTTCCTGAACTTCCTGCTTTCTGTTCTGAGACTGAAAAGTCTCTTAGCTCAAGGAGGTACAGAGCCTACTGACATTCTCAAATACACACAAAAATCCCTTGTCTGTCAGGATGCTTACTAGTGCTTCATTTGAATGTGCTCCTCTTCTCCAATAGGTAGTTATGAGTTACAATTGACTTCATAGCAATGCATTCCTTTTACCGGCACAAAGCTAACCGCGATTCAGCTCAACACTTATTACTTCTAGGAAGTTTACATGAGCCTTTTTGGAATGGATGACAGTCTCTTTATTTTTATTATAGGTTTTCTTCTATTAAACACTTCTAAAACAAAAAAGAACTACTATATAAGTGGTATAATATCACTGGTCTGTGCATTGCTGTACAGAGGTAACTCATGGTGGCTGTGATGCTAAACACTGTGACACTGATGTGTCAAATGTGCAAATGGTTACTCATGATGGACAGTGTTTGGTGGAGCTTCCCGATTAAAACAAGCTTGGAAGCAGGAGTGGCATCCACTTTCAAAATTGCTTGTCTCTGGAAGCTCTATGAACTTGGAGAAAAGAGGAAAGTTGTACAAGTGTTCAGGTATTTTGTTGATAGGGTCGCTATGAGTCGTCTGCAACTCGATGACACTTAACAACAACAACAACACCTTAAACATTGTTAACTCTGTGTGTGTGTGTGTGTGCGTGTGTGTGTGTGCATCAGGTCCTTCCAATATGTGTGATGCTCATGTAATTCACCCTCCATAGACTTTGGCTCTGGCTGTGTGGTGCATTAAACGTTGGATTGTTAACCAGAAGGCAGGAAGTTCAAATCAACCAGCTACTTCCAATGAGGAAGATGAGGCACTCTTCTCTAGTACAGATTTGTAGCCTCAGAAACCTGATCAAAGTTGATCTAAATCACAGTTTTTGACTCAATAACAGTGTGAGGTTTTTACAAGATCTCTAGCAGTCAGCATAGGAGTTTATCATTTTTGATGTATTTTGAATTAAAGAGTAATATATCTACTGACGTGTGTGACCTATGATATGTGCATAGCATAATGAGTCTTTGCAAAAGAATATTTACTAATTTGTGAAGGATTTTTGCTGAAAGCAGGGAGTACCAGAGGAATGTCTATCTGTGTTTCATTGATTATGCAAAGGTGTTTAACTGTGTGGATCATAACAAACTGTGGCTGACTCTGAGAAGAATGGGAATCCCAGAACACTTGATCTTGCTAATGTGAAACCTATACTTGAACCAAGAGGCAGTCGTCAGAACAGAGCAGGGGAACACTGCATGGCTCAAAATTGGGAAGGGCGTACGCCAGGGATGTATGTGTCCTATCTCGATACCTTTTCAACCTGTATGTAGAACAGATCATCCGGGAGGCTGGGCTCTATGAGGAGAAGTGTGGCATCAGGATTGGTGGAAGATCTATCAACAATCTACGTTATGCAGATGACACAACCCTGCTTGCTGAAACTGAGGAGGACCTGAAGTGCTTGCTGCAGAGGGTCAAGGAGTGCTGCCTCCAATATGGATTGAGGCTCAATGTCAAGAAGACAAAGATTCTCACCACCGGACCAATTGGCAGCATCAGGATGGATGGTGAAGAGATTGAGATTGTTGACAGCTTTAGTCTGCTTGGCTCCACAATCAACACTCTTGGCACCAGCAGCCAGGAAATTAAAAGGCGCATTGCCATGGGAAAGTCTGTTGTTAGGGACCTCTCCAAAGTACTGAAGAGCAATGGTGTCACTCTGGAGAGTAAGGTGTGTCTGATACAATCCATGTCTTTGCAATCACTTGTTATGCATCAGAGAGTTGGACAATGACTAAGGAGGATAGAAGGAGAATTAATGTCTTTGAGCTGTGGTGTTGGTGAAGAGTATTGAGGGTACCATGGAATGCTAAGAAAACAATTTCATCCTGGAGAGGGTTAATCCAGGCTGCTCCTTGGAGGCAAGGATTCTGAGGCTTTGTCTGACATAGTTTGTTCATGTTGTAAGGAGAGACCAGTCCTTGGAGAAGGACATCATGCTTGGGAGGGTGGAGAGACAGTGCAGGAGGGGAAGGCCCTCTATGAGGTGGATTGATTGAGTGACTGGGGTAATTGGGATGAGTGTGTCGGAGACAATGAGATTAGCACAGGACAGAGCAGGGTTTAGGACTGTTGTACAAAGGGTCACTATGAGACGCAAGCAACTCGACAGCACATAACAACAACAACAACAGATTATTATCGGTCCTCAAAACCCCATAAACCTTCATTCACTTCCTAATTATGATAATCTTTCTGCATTCCACCCATATCTAGACTGGACTTTGCATACAGAGAAATCATACATTTCTATACAATTTGTGGGTCTTTCAGTCAACTTTAGGCTTGATAGACCCACTGTAGTGCCTCCAAATGTGGACGTAGCCGTAATTTGTTAGCAGTTATGTAGTAGAGTCTTGTACTTTATGAAAATAACAGCACATACTTACTCATTTACCAAATGATGGACACTTAGATTGTTTCCAGTTTGGGATCATTAGGAACAGTGCTGTTATCAACATTCTTGTACCTGACTTTTATATACATGTGTAAGCATTTCTGATGAATATACATCAGGACTGGAATTGACTCATATGGGAGGCATATGCTCTGTTTTCAAAAATACTGACCATTTTCTAGACTGAATTTACCTTTTCAACTCCCAGGAAGAGTAAATAAAAGCTAGAATGGCTCACAATCTTCATAAAGTCTCAGTATTGGTTTTAGGATATTGAGACAATTTGCTTATACTTTAAAAATTATTATTATTATTATTATTTATTAATCTAAAGCTATCAAGCTGAAGGGGGTATAGCACTGGTCTGTGCGTTGCTTTACAGAGGTAACTCGTGGTTGCTGTGATGCTGAAGCCTGTGACAGTGATGTGCCAATCGTGGTAATGGGCACCCATGGTGGACAGTGTTGGCTGGAGCTTCCCGACTAAATCAAGCCTGGAAGCAGGAGCGGCATCCACTTCCAAAATGGCTTGCCTCCGGAAACTCTATGTACGAACAGTGCTCAGGCTGTTCGTTCATAGGGTCGCTATGAGTCGTCTACGACTTGACGGCATTAAACAACAACAACATATCACATAATTAATTCAATGACATAATCATATAGATTTCTATTTTTAGGCAGGCTGGTTGGTTTAAAAATACTAAACTTCTATTTCATTTCAGTGATAATAGCCTTTCTTTTTTAATATTGTTAATTTTATTGGATAATATTTGCTTCAAATTTTTGTATTCATGTTTTCTTTTTCTTGCTTGATAAAAGAGCTTTAGAGAAGTCTAATGCTGAAAAACCCTTTCTGGTTTTATACCAATATCTTCATGTCTTCTTGTACTGATTTAAGGCTGTCAACACTGGGTATATTGCTCTGAAGTGGTCGTTATCTTATCTCATCATTTAATCACGCCGTGTTGTACACTGATAGCTTCCTTTCCAACTTTTCAGAGGTTACACGTCAGCTGTTGTCCTTGCTCTTCTGAAGGTGATGGACATTCAGGTTAGGGCTTTTCTTGTCCTGCTTTCTTGGGACAGTTTGTCCTGTGATAACCTAGTCACCTACTGTTAAAAGAAAAACCTGCCCATTTTGTAAAGTGTCTAGCTTGAATGCTTCTTAAAGTATTCCCGAGACTTCCTGTTTCACACTGACAACGGTGCCTCAGAGCAGTGAGGCGTTTCTGTCTTTCTAGATTTATCTCCCTCTTCTGGAACAAACTGTTAGAACAGACAGAAAACACGACATATGACATAAATGCTGAGACACTCGCACACAGTTCCAGAGTGAGCTGGTTCCAAGATCATGTGAAAGGTCCCATGCATTAAAGGGCCCCCTGAAGAACATTGGTAAAATTATTAAAGATAAAAGTTAAATTTTGCCTGTGCTTTGCTGAGAGTGTTGTGATTATAGCTGCTGTACTGTTTTTTTTTTTTCTCTCTGTGTGTGTGTGTGTGTGTGTAGGTTGTTTTGGGTGAGATACAGGGGGAAAATTTGTAATATACATTGTTGTTGTTATGTGCCATCTAGTCACTTGCGACTCATAGCAACCCTATATCTACCAGCTGCTCCTGGGGAGAAAAATGGACAGACTCCTACTTTGTAATTTTCAGCCTTAGAAAAACCACTGGAGGTCTGCCTAGGAGTTAGCCCAAAACAAAGGCACATACAACAATAACTGAAAAGAAGAATTATTACCCCAAAGAAACAATAACCACCACCCAAGCAGACACATGCACACCCATGTTTATCACGACTTTGTTCACAATAACCAAGAGTTGGAAACAGCTTCAGTGCTCATCAACAAACGAATGGATAGAGAAGCTATGTTATAGTCACACAATGGAATACTACGCTGCATTGAAAAGCAAGGAACTCATGAAATATTATTAAAAATGGGTGACCCTGGAGGACATAATGCTAAGTGAAATATCTCAGTCACAAAGGAAAAATACTGCATAGTGCCACTGTTGCAAAAACAGGACTTACATAGGAATTGGGGGTTGGGAATGGAGAGACTGAAAAAGAAGGGATAAATTATGTATACTGCATTGAAACAGATGAGAGAGAGAACCGTTTAAAGGTATATATGATTAGGTATTTTTGTCATGACATGAGTCCAGAATGAAGGCTGTATAGTGGAGTAAACTTAAGAGGAGGGATTGTAAAACAATGAAACAATTTTTCTTTTACTTTTCAAAGAGAAAAATGAACTGTAGGGGAGGGCTGGGCATGGAGAAAAGTACAACAATGAATGAATGGAAATCCAAAATCTCCGTAAATTTTCATTAAAATTAATAATAAAAAAGAAAAGAATTATTATTTACTTCACAACATATAATATCTTGATGAAATGCATTTAGCAAAAAACCCCTACATAACTTGAACCAAAAAAACCAAAACCAACATCATCATAAATAGAGAGAAGTTTGAAATTGCCAAGGATTCTATTTTACTTGAATCTAAAAGTTAACACTCATGGGAGCCTAAGTCAAGAAACAAAATAAAATTCAACACACTGAGGAAATTTGTGTCAAGAACCTGTTTAAAATGCTAAAGGGTCAGGATACTAGTTTAAAGACTAAGGTGCACCTGGCCCAAGTCATAGTATTTTCAATTGCCTTATGCACTTGTGAAAGCTGGGCAATGAATAAGGAAGACCAAAGAGAAAGTGTTCTCTCTGAATTGTGGTGTTGCCAATGAATAATGAAGACACTATGTTGTTGTTGTGTGCTGTGTAGTCAGAACTGACCCATAGCTGACTCTCCAGTGGGTTTCCAGAGGCAGTAAATTGCTGGGAAGAGAGTGTTCATCCTTGTCCTGCAGAAAAGCTGATGGATTCAAACATAATGCTTTTGTGATTGCAACTTAGCTTCTTACCACTAGGCCACCAGAGCTCGCTGACTATGGACTACTAAAATGAAAGAAAGAAAGAGAGAGAGAGAGAGAAAGAAAAGAACCCCCAAACAAAACCCCAACAACAACAAAAACCTCACCCCAAAATAAAACACAAATCTGTCTTGAAAGGGGTACATTCAACATGGGCATATTGACAACAGTGGCCAGTCTTTGAAAATGGACATCATGTTTGGAAAATTACAGGATTAGCAAAACAGAGAAAGACCCTAAAAGAGATGGGTTAACACAGTGACTGCCAAGAGTGGGTTAAACCCAGAAGAGACAGTGAGGTCACCAGAGGATTAGTCATGGTTTTGACATATTATATTGGTGGCTGTGGGTCAGTGTTGATTGAAGACACCCACCACCACCAACATTATCTACTTCATAACCTGCTTTGAAACCACAGTCCTCTATAGATGCTCTTTGGCAACTTTTTCAAGCTAGACTTATGGCCCCTTTGTTATTGGACCTTGCTATATATTATGATTTTGGATATTTCTATCAATCTAAAGATGCTAAATCACCCCAGTAGCAATGACAAAGCTTAATAGGCCAGCAAATGGGAAATGTTGGAGAGGCTATGGAGAGATCGGAACTCTCTTACACTGTTGATGGGATTGTAAGGTGGTACAACCACTCTGGAAGGCAGTTTGGCGTTTCCTCAAAAACTGAATATAGAAATTACACATGACCCAGCTATCCCACTGCTAGGAATATACCCCAAGGAAAATAGAACCAAGCCACAAACAGAGACTTGTACACTGGTGTTCATAGCAGCATTATTCACAATAGCGAGAAAATGGAAACAGCCAAAATGTCCACCAACACACGAATGGATTGAGACAATGTGGTACATTGAGAAAATGTGGTACATTCATGCAATAATATTGTCTGCAGTAAGAAGCAACACCCAGGAGCAATGATTTATAAAATACTATATAACATGGAAGAGGTTGGAGAGCATGATGCTGAGTGAACAACTGTCTCTTAAGGACAAATGCTGCGTAAGACCATTACTGTAAACACTAGAAGGATTACTAGTAAGATGTGTACAAAAGTCCAAAATGAGAAGGGGAAGGAGGAGAGGAAGCTGAAGGTGTGGCAGGAGGAAATCTTGAGGCCACAGAGTTATGTGAACAGAGTGAGGGGTTGAAGGAATTAGGAAAGATCCAGTGGGGACCTAAAAAGTTCAAATAATGGTGGGCATGGATCAATGGTGATTAATTTTATAAAACACAATATATGAACATGATAACATGAAACACAATGTGAGTAGAGCAATACAATACAATACAATACAATACAATACAATACAGTACATATAAAGTGAAACGTAATGCATACAATGCAATGAATTCTGTATGCAAACCAATATAAATTTTTTTAAATGCTAAATTAAATGTCTGTCAGTAGATAAAGGGATGAGTAAGAAAGAAATTACCTTCCATGCTTTCTGGTCACTAAAGTATTAGTTTTATTAATGTCAATGCCAAGGATACATGAATACAGATTGTTGTTTGTTGTTATGTGCCATCAAGTTGCCTGCGACTCATAGTGACCCTATGTACAACAGCCCTAAACTCAGCTCTATCCTTTGCCAATCTTATTGTCTCTGACACACCCATCCTGATTACCCCAGTCACTGAATCAATCCACCTCATCAAAGGTCTTTCTGTCCTGCGTGGTCCCTCCACCCTCCCAAGCATGACGTCCTTCCGCAAAGACTGATCCCGCCATGCATCATGTCAAAAGTATGTCAGACAAAACTTCCTTGCCTCCGAGGACCAACCTGGCTTTACCCTCTCCAGGATGAACTTGTTTGTTCTCCTAGCAATGCACGGCATATTCAAGACTCTTGTCCAGCATGGCAAAGCAAAGGCATCAATTTTCTTTCTATCATTCCTAGTCATCGTCCAGCTCTCTGATGCATAGCAAGTAATTGCAAAGACCATGGCCCATATCAGGTGCACCTTAGTCCCCAGATTGACATTGTTGCTCTTTAGTACTTTGGAAAGGTCTCTGACAGAGAGTCAAAGTAATTAGCTGAGTAACTTGGGCCAAAGCATACTCTTAAACAAATACTGCATGTTGGGGCTAAATGGCACAGATTATTTTTCAGTATGTATCAAATTTACCAGGTAGTTGTTTAACCCCTGCTCATGTCTGCCTTTGAATACGTGCGCACCTTGGGCAAACAGAGGTATGATCAACATGACTGTATTTCTAATCTCTCTTAATTTGTGTTACACTTCATTTGTTTAGCTATCATGGCAAAATAACCAATTCATTAGTGCAAAAGTTAGCTAAGAAATGAAAGAATAACTTAATAGTTAAAAAGATATTCATATATTACATAAAATGTATTGGTCAGTTAACAACAGTCATAATCCTGTGATTATTCAAGTAGAAGTTCCCAGGTATTTTATCATATACACCAGCCAGTCAATGAAAATTTGAAAATAAAAGATACTATTTAGCCTAATAAAGAATCTCTTCTAAAAATGTACGAAAATGGAGCCCATTTTTGTTGAATAAATTCCACCTTTCCAAGCATAAAGTGCCTTTCCAAGAAATAGCCTTTTCTAGCAACATGCTCAGAGTATGTGAGATAAAGCTGTACCGCCTTTGCCTTCAAAGATCACTCTGTCTTCACCTTTTCCAAGATATATCTATTTGGTCTTTTGGAAGTCCATGGGAGGAATATTCAGAACTTTTCTCCAACACCGCTGCTTAAATGTGTCAATTCTTCCATCATCCTTATTCACTGTCCAGGTCTTAGATGCATAGCAAGTGATTGGAAAAACCATGGCCTGAATCAGGTGCACCTTAGTCCACAAACTAACATCGTTGCTCCTCAACAATTTAGAGAGGTCTCTTACCTCAGACTTTCCTAGTACAATAAGTCTCCTAATCTCCTGACTGCTGGTATGGAGAAACTATATAACCTTGGTACACATCTTGGGATTTTTGTCTTAGAGTGGGTCAATTTTGCATTTTTATGGATGGTTTCAAGTAAAGAGTGTAGAAAGAGATGACTTTTAGATATCCTGTCAAAGAGAGCTAAGGTTCACCTGACCCAAGTAATGGATTTTCAACCTCTTTGTCAGCATTTGAAAGTGAAACAATGAAGAAGGAAGACCAGAGTAGAATGTATGCCTTTGAATTGTGTTGACGGCAGAGACTATGAATAGACCGTAAGCTACCAGAAGAATAAATGAATCTGTCTCAGAAGTCATGTCGTTAGAGCACACCGTAGAAGGGAAGATAGGATGGCTTTATCTCACATCATTCAGGCATGTTATCAGGAGGAGTATGTTCTTAGAGAAGGACATTGTGCTTCGTCCTATAGAGGTGACCCTCTCCAAAAAAAAGAGGACGACCCTCAATGAGACGGACTAACATCGTGACTACAGCAATGGACACACACACACGACCTCCATGGTGAAGCTGAAATAGCACCAAACAGCTCTGCTGTACATAGGTTGCTACAAGGAGCAAGTGATTCAAGGACGGTCCACAATCTAGAATCAGTCAGAGTCCAAGTGAGACTGCAGCCTGGAGATGATGATGAAGGTAGGAGCTGGAGGCCGCGTGTAAGTCATTCTGCTGTGAAAGAATCGATGAGAACAGGAATGGCAGGAAAAGAAGTCAGGAAGCATGCGAGGGGCCAGCTCACGCAGGGCTGGCTCGAGGAATTCCACCGCATTCCCTTCTTGGACGCAGCGCAAATGGCAAAAGTCTTTTGGAAGAAAATATTGGCAACACTTATGAAAAACCATAAAATGTCTTATATTTAACTCAGTAATCTCATTTATGGAAATATATTCCAGGAAAATCATTCTCCCCCATGTTCTGCAGTGCAATCATTTCAAACATTTCCAGGCTTGAAAAAAATCCCTTTTCCCACCCCTGACACTTTGTTCTCTCACAAAGATGACCTACACCGCTTCTGGTTCTCAGAAAAAAAATGGCCTCTTTTAGGTAAAAAATGCCTTAAAGTCTACTTTCTGACATGCACCTTCTGCAGACCCATTCTTGCCTCACAATTTCCTTCTACTGGTGCAAAACATCCTCCAATTATTGAACGCAACTTTCTCCAGTGAATTCTGTCTTTTGTTGTTATTCATTTCATCCATTATTTTTTATCCATCACCGCCTTTCATTTCTTTCTATTAACTTCTTCACCGTAATAATGCAGTTCGCTCTGAAAAATCCCACTCTTGAAAAATAAGCACTCCTGTACCTGCCCATCCCCTCTTTCCTTCTGCCCCTCTTAGGAAAGTTTTCTCCAAACATTAGCCGCCTTTTGTGTCTGCATGTTCTCACTTTTCATTCATTCTCAAAGTTTCCACCGTTTTGCTCTTGCAATATTGATAATGATATGGAAAATGGCAAGAATTCCCACATTGAGAGGATCTTCCCATTTTTCCTCCAGGCAGTCTTCACAGCTCACCTTATTCATTTGTAAGAGGGACACAAAAAAGTCACCAGAAGGAAATTCAGGTTCTAAATGTCCTACTGTGAGCTCTGGTGCGAAGTCCATAGAAAATCACACTGGTAACCTGAAGGCCACGCCTCTTGTGGTTCCAATCAATTAGCCACTCAAAGGGAGATCCCTCCCCTTGAGATTTACAGTCTCAGAAAACCAGCTGGAGGGTCGGCTATGAGTCAGCTCCAACTTGATGGTGATGAAAGAGAGAGATGTGCTATTACCCCTCTGAAGTGAGAATTTATCTTGCCTTAGAGTTGTGTGACTTGTGGTCAAACCCTATGAACCTGGAGAAAGGTTGAAAGTCACGCAAGCAAGTGTGGAGGACTTTCGTTCATAGGGTAGCTATGAGTTGCCTACAACTCGATGGTATTTAACAATATAGAAAGAGACCAGTTGGCCTAGTAGACTGAAAGTGATACTATCAAGCCAAAGGTGGGTGACTCTAATCCATGGCCCTGAGGCCTGTTTTTCATTGTTTTTGTTTAAACATTCTTCTAGGTCGTATAGCCCTGGCATGTCCACTTGCTGTACAGAGGTAACTCATGGTTGCTGTGAAGCTGAACACTGTGACACTGATGTATCAAATGCAATAATGGTTACCCATGGTGGACAGTGTTTGGTGGAGCTCCCCAATTAAAACAAGCTTGGAAGCAGGAGTGGCATCCACTTCCGTAAAGAGATTGCCTCTGGAAATTCTATGAACCTGGAGAGAGGATGAAAGTCATGCAAAGTGTCAAGGACTTTCGTTCATAGGGTCGCTATGAGTTGCTTACGGCTCAATGGCACTTAACAACAACAACATAGTTGGTAGAGATATTAATAAGTACTTCTAAAATAATATTTGAAATACCTTATCCTAGCATAGCCTGGATTAATCCCATTATTAAACCCAAGAGATTCTCTGGGTATACAAATGCTTGATGCACTCAGCAGCGGAAAGGTTGACATTAGAGTCCACCCAGATGCACTTTGGAAGGATGGATTAGTAATCTCCTTGTGGAAAATCAGCCATTGAATGCTCTGTGGAGCACAGTTCCACTTGCACACACATGAAGTCACCATGCGTCAGTGTAAACTTGATGGCAATAAATGCTGTTATGTACCGTTGAGTCAGAACCAACCCATAGCTAAGCTTAGAATGGGTTTTCAGAGACAGTGAATCACAAGGGAGAGAGATGCCCTTTGAACCACCTGCCTTTGGCTTATCAATGCACCTCCTTTCCACGGAGCCACCAGTGTTCCCTTGACAAGAAATTGTTGTTGTTGTTAAGTGCCATCGAGTCATAGGTGACTCATAGCAACCCTATGGATAAAAGTCCTCGACACCTGAGTGACTTTCATCCTTTCTCCAGGTTCATAGTGTTTCCGGAGGCAAGCTGTTTATGGAAGTGGATGCCACTCCTGCTTCCAAGCTTGTTTTAATTGGGGAGCTCCACCAAACACTGTCTACCACGGGTAACCATTAACACATTTGATACATCAGTGTCACAGTGTTCAACTTCACAGCAACCACGAGTTACTGCTGTATGACAAGGGGACACACCAGGCCTATACGACCTAGAAGAATGTTTGCACAAAAGCTATGGAAGAAAAACCCAGATGAGTCACTGAGCAAACTACCTAGATCAGAAAAGAAAACTTTTGAGTATATTGTTGTGTGCTTTTGAGTCAGAACCAACCCATAGCTGACCCTCTTGCAGGTTATCGGGGGCAGTTAATTGCATGACAGGAGAATGTCCGTCCTTCTTCCATGTAGCAGCTGGTAGTTCGAGCCTCATGCCTTCAGGATTGCAGTATAGTTTCTTACCTCTAGGCTACTATAACTCCTTTAAGTATAGGAGAGAACAAGAAATTGCCTGAGTAAAATCCCAGAGTAGAAAACGCCACATCCCTGGAACATGTCTGGACTTTATACAATTCAAAGAAGGTAAGCAACCAATGAGAGGTGGTGGCTGTCATTAGTTACCCTCAAGTTAAGTACGACTCATAACGACCCTTTGAACAACTCACTTGAACCCTGCCTTATCCTGTGCCATCTTCATGATCTCCGACACAGTAGGGCCTATTGCTGAAGTTGCTGTATCATTTCATCTCTTCGGAGGTCTTAGTTGCCTTTGCTGACCCTCCATTTTAACAGGCATCACGTCCCTTTCCACGGAACAGCTGCACCTAGCTACAGGTCCAGAGTGTGAAAGACGAAGCTTTGCCGTCTTTACCCCCACGGGGCACTCTGGCTGCACTTTTTCTAAGATCAAGAGAGAAGACAGAATTGAAGGTATGCTTTAAATGTTTAGAAATCAATCTGATTAGTTACTTAAAGCTCAAAAGATTATACACAAGGTGTTTTATTTGGGGGAGGTTATCCCTTGTTTTTATCTGAGTTCTTTATCTTAGTGAATTTTATATGGCAAATGGGTTTCCATTTGAAGATGCAAAGTCCCACTTTGCCCCTCACCTCAAAAAAAAGGGTTTACTCACGCAGAAGATACTACTTTGTTCCTTTTCCTCTCTGATACATCTAATATCTTAACACTCCATTGTTGTTGATCTTGTTCAATGCCATCATCCTGTCTTATGTCAAGAGAATGAAACACTGCCTGTCCTATATTTTCCTTACAACCACCACTAGTTCAGCCACTAAATCAGTATCTATATTTTTCTGACCCTCTCCTTTCTCTATCATGGTGATTTTCTTGAGGGACAATTCTTTTGGGATAACATGCCCACAGTATGTGAGACAAAGTCTCATCATTCTTGCCTCCAAGGAACGTCTTGATGGTACTCTCTGCTAGTCCTCACAGCCTGCGCAATTGCCACATTAAGTCCATACAGTAAAATTATACAGACTTGCAAAAATTCTGATTTGAATTCAGGGTATTAATAGCAGAAGGAATGTTCTGCTGGGAGTAATCTAAGTGTTATATTTACCTTTGGCTTGAGAATATTTTCAGTGAGGAATTTCAAATGCAAATATTTTAAAAGCATAGCATGTTGGTAGAGAGACACTGTGGGTACTTCTGTTTTTCTTGAAAAGGGGTTTTTCTTGACTTTTTATTGGAATCCTAATGAGACCATAATTACGACAGCAAAAAGGGGCAAAGTGAAGCTGGCTGTTAAAAAGGTTGGTGTTACTGTATATATAGACCTTGCGCTAAAAAAAAATAAAATAGAATAAAAAAGTCATAATAATTCTGAAACTAGTCAAAGCAGTAAAAGGATGACTTAGTGAGGTACATAATGTACACTAATATGTTAAATTTTCATGTATTTGGAATTTAGATTGTTTAAAAAGCAGAATTCACATTTCATTTTAACTGGGACATAATGAAAGTCATGTCAATGACAGTAATACAAGAATCACTTTGGTTTTTATGACTTTCATGCTCTTTCAACCCTCTCACACTTATTGAATATTGTGATTATGATGTCAAACATTTCTAGGAATTAAAGGTTGAATTTGTTTCTAGGCTGTATTCCTGTTTTGAAGTTTTGGATGCCTGTAAAGTTGGGAGAGGGTAGGTTGTAACTCAGGACATGTGACTACAGTGGGTCTCGCCCTTGCTTTGTAATACTGATTATACCATTGTTGCTGTTAGGTGCCATAAAGTCAAGTACAACTCAAAGTGCCCATAGGAACAAGAGATTTGAACAGTGTTCTGTCTTCTGCCATCTCATCTCTGGCATACTTGAGACCATTACTACAGTCACTGTGTCAATCCACCTAGTAGACGGTCTTTCTCTCTTTCTTCGTCCCTCCACCTTACCAAGCATGCTGTCCCTTTCCAAGGAATAGCCTCTCCTAGAAACATGCCCAGAGTATGTGAGAAGAAGGTTTGTCATCTTTGTTTCTAAGGAGCATTCTGACTGCACTCTCTCCAAGACATACCTGGTTGTTCTTTTCTTGGTACGTAGGATATTCAGTACTCTTCTCCAACAACACAACTTAAAGGCAACAATTCTTCTTCTGTCACCTTTACTCACTGTCAGGTTCTCAAAATAATTGGGGGGAGGGGGGAGGCAATCAGCCTTAGAAGATATGCAACCACAATGGTCTTTAAAAGTAAGAATGGTGAGATCTCTGCTTATTTACTTTGGACCACAGTCAGCAAAAGACCAATAACTAGGAAAAGGTATTGCATGTTGTGAAGCAGATGGTCAGCGGAAATTAGGGAGACCCCTAATGAATTGAATAGTCACATTAGTCCTAACAATAGACTCAAACATACCAACAATCACAAAGATGGTAGAGAGCCAGGCGAAGATTTATTCATAACTGGGACAAGAGTTGGCAAAGTCAACAAAGTAGCAAATGCAACAAAAGCAACAACACGGTTCCCACACAAGAAAAATGAAGAGATTAATATTTACAGATAAATTAGATTTCAAAGCACATTAGAGTATTTAAGAAATATAGCAAGATTCTAAATTCCTAGACATTTTTATTGTTGGTGGTATTACAAGGAATAAAAGGATAGTTTGCTTGATGAACAATGTTAGAATGAACTAGGAAATGTCAAAAGGTCCAGTTGGGGAGACCTAGGGCCTATGAGTGTCAGTAGGGTTTTGCTGGTCATTTGTAAAGATTAGGGCTTTTAACTTGAGTGGGATGGTAAAGCTATTGAAGGCTTTTGACAAGTAGTGCTAAGATCAAACTTATGATCTGAGAGACTATTTTGGATACTATGTTGAGGGGGTTAAAGTAATAGTGGAAATACAAGTGGTTTTAATTTAAACATATATGTTTAGGTATAATTTTTATTATTTACTTAATTTTACTTGGGTTTGTATACAAAGTTAGTATCCATTGTGTTTTACACTATCCTTCATTCACATTGTGTGGCGTACAACTATTCTCATTCATTACATGCTGTAAAATCAAACACCATTAAAACATGCCCACCCTTGCCATCCCTTTCCAGATCCCCACTGGACCTTTCCCATGTCCTTTACCTCCATTTACCACATTGTGCAATCCCACGCTTTTCTCCCTAGCCCACCCTCACCCCTGTTTCCACCCCATCACACCTTGAATCCCCCTACACATGTTGCTAGTTAATCATCTGTTTTTACAATAATGGTCCTATTGGAATATTTTTTGATGAATTTGAGGCAGAGAAAGGAATAAGGAGAGTAGCGGAGAACTAGCAAAAGAAAGGAAGGTATTTTCATTAACAAGCAACAGGTAAAACAGGCCAGGAGGTGATCAGATTGTTTTATATGTTTTGTGGGAAACGTGTATTAGATACTCAAAGTAAATATCATGTTGCTAGATCTAGATTTGGAGATGAATATTGGACTGGATAAATATACTTTGGACTGTCAACATGTAGCTAATAATTCAAGTCACAGTACTAGGCACTGTTAGATCTATACTCACTAAGGGATTAAGTTTATCTATAGAAGAGAAGGCTTGAGTAGTCCCAACGTTGTAAAATATGAAGAAGAGAAGGGTCCAGCAAAGAAATGAAGAAGGTTGTTTCCAACTGGTGAATTGGACACCAAATTAATTCCACCAGGAACCATTTTTTGAGATGCATTGAATCTCTCTGAGGTTTCAGTGTGCATTTCAATTCTCTGTACATCTTGAGAAAGAACTGTAGATCTTAGTAACACTTTGTTACTAACATGCTTCTCCTGAGTATGAGTCCTAAATCACTGATTACTGAAATAAAGAAAACTCTAGCTAATGAACTGAGAGACGGTTGCCTAAATCCTTGACAGCACAGAAATATGTGTGAAACTTTTAAGCAAAGAAGCAGAAAAGACAAGCTTTTTATATAGTGACAGATTTTATTCCCCTCTCTCATCTCTAGGTACCATCAAAGAGTGGTTCTTTCTGTGTATAAATCTTTCCTTAGCTTTTATAATAATAAAATACAGAATATAACATTTCACATAATGTTTGTTCTTTTGTGACTTATTTCACTTAACATAATGTCATCCTGATTAATCTTTGTTGTGTGGCATTTTGCAAATTAAGATAGGCAAAGGGGAAAATTAAATATCTTGAAAGGATGGTGAGGACAATATTACTAAACAGAGAAAAAACATGGATAATTGTACAAGTGGAAAATTTAAGAGTGCAGTTATATATAACATGGGTATTGTATTTAATGTCACAAAACAAAATATGTGTAGTTGTGGTGTTAGCTTAAAAGTTGGCTTTCCTAAAGCCTTTTATCCTATAGTCTCTAGCTACCTTAATTGTAAGCGGATGGTCTTGCAAATCAGCAACAGCTGTGGGCCTGGGATAATAAAAGGAGTGCTTTCCACATTGATCAGCACGATTTGAGGTTGGCACGATGAGGCGAGCAAGGTTTGTGGTGGTAAAACCCTGGTGAGAGTGAGGCATTGGTGCTGGAGATACTGTGGCTTTGCTGCTGTGAAGAACCAAGGTGTGACCTGTGGCTCTTGTGTTTGTGCTGGCCTCCTCCACTCACTTTCCTAATAAACCCCCTTGTTGGTACCATATCGTGAGTCTGTGAGCCAGCAAAAAATAAGCAAACCTCTTGCTGTTGGCATGGCTCTAAAGACACCATGAGGCTTGGCTATGGGTTCTTTATCTGCTTTCTGTTCTGGGGTGGTGAGCAGCTATGCTTTTCTTACTCTCTCTGGTTCTTCCAGAGAGATGTCCTTGGCCCTGTACTCCCATATGCCATTTTCTCCTCTTTAAAGAGTAGTTGAATAGAAAATCAATTTTCTCTGTAAACATTCACTCAAATCACAACTAAAAAAAGTAGAAATGATGCCATTTAAATGGATGAATCCTGTATTATGGGAGATAAATATCAATACAAGTAATGAATGCTATATCTCTGATTAATCCCTGTTTGTATTGATATATTAATTTTGACACCTGTTTGAAGAGAGCAAAAACAATCGACCCTTAAGCTGTTACCATCACACAGTGTAGAAAATTTTAAGAGGCAAGCTCTCCGTAGAACTCCAGAGATGTGGAGGATAAAATGCTAGGCTGCTAATCAAAAGGTTGGCAGTTCAAATCCATCAGCCACTCTGTGGAAGAAAGATGGGGCAGTTGGCTACTGGAAAGATTTACTGCCTTGGCAACCCAGGAGGACGATTCTACTCTGTCTCATAGAGTTGTAATCGGTTGGAATTGACTTGACAGCAGCGAGTTTGATTTGGTTTTTGGTCTCAATATTATAGGCGATCATAGAAACATTTTCTCCTGTTATTTATTCCTCACTACTGAGTTCTTTAGTGTTGACTTCAGATGTTTGCAAGATATTTAATAGTCTTGACCATTCCTACATAACTAGAAACAATTGGGTTCATAACCACAACAGCAAACTGGCAAAGAAGAACGCAATGTCCAAGGACCGAGATGGAGTCTGCCTTTCACTCCTGTTTAGTTCTTGTGCCATCACCCAGGCCTTCCTCCATGGCCTTATTCTTTTGTCTTATTCTTCTCTGAATGGAACCTTCAGGAGACAGTTAAGACAGGAGTTTTCATTGTGTTCCAAAAAGAGAAGGATGTTGTTATTGTGTCTCATAAAACATGTTCACATCTCTAACTCTGGTCAATATGAGTTACAATAGCACAATAGTTATGTCTCAGTTTCATAATTCAAAAGGTTGTGTGTCTCAGCTGGTCAGCTCTGTGAAAGTTGCCAGCTGTCATTTGTGTGTGTGTGTATGTGTGTGTATAGTTTATAGTCTTATAAAACACTAGGCACTTAGTTCAGTGTCTCATATTGCAGATAAAACATATATTACAGATAAAAATTGCATGCATGGGCTGGCTATTGGCAGAGGGCTGTAGTTTTGTCACAGAAATACAAGAGAAATGCCATCAAAGTAAATTGAGATTCTGTGGCCTGAATGTTGAGATTGAATGAGCATTAAATAGCCTACACGTTGAGCTTAAATGAACAACATAAAAACTACTTTCCGTGTGCCTATTAATTGTAGATGGTAGAATTTATTTCAGGATTTTTAAAGAAGTGAATCGTTATATTTTGTGGATGCAACATATTTGTTATTAACGGAAACATTTGGCAAATAAATATTTTAAAATCATAATCATCATGTATCCGTACACCTTCACGCTTTTCTCTGCTCATCCCAACCCTGGCCTCCATTTCTTTCTACCACAGGAATCTTGTCTCACAGAGAGAATGCCAACTACTAGACAAAGGTTTGCAATCATTTCCCTCTTTCCTTATGTATTACGTGATGAGACTTTTATAAAATGAGATTCTAGTTCCTGGGTCATTATCACAAGGACCCCGGGAAATATTCACATGGGAGGTGGGTTTTCTGTGGCTTTCAAGAAATCTGCCGAGATGGGATTGCATTCCTTTCCTTGCTTTGCCCCTTTATTTACGGGTTGAGAACACAAACTGTTTGAATGCTATTAGAGATGAGTTCTGTACTATACTCATGGAGTCATGGCTTAAAGAGGCAAAACGGTTACATGGTCAACATCTCCTCAAGTTCAATGTCTTCTATCTAGCATCCCCCCCACATCTCAAAAGTACCTAGAAAGTTCCTTTCCTCCAGCCATTGACTAGATTCCAGTTCAAAATTAATCCACAGGACAGAAAACTTCCCCATAGGGTTTCCAAGGCTAAAAGGAATCCGAATTCCTTCATCCAAAATCATAGTAACACAGCTGAGAAAGCTGGTCACAACTGTGCACTTAGCACCACCAACTGCACTTACAAGTCAAGTTCAATTCCGACAATATGAATTCTCATAGAAATGTCGATGATCAACCCCTGGCTGACAGCTCCTTTTTCTGCCTGAAAAATTGCACCGCTTAAACCCTGCTCCTTATTACAGACCCGTCTGGCTCCCAAGACACAAACCGGCAGCACATTTTAACTAATCAATGTTTTATGGCTGTCATTAAACTATGCACTTACAAATAAAACGTAACCCTTAAAATCAAGCCCCAATTTCTCAAAGCTGCATTAATATTTATAAAATGATTATTGCAGACAGGCACATTCTTTTACTGCTAATAGGGGACACAATATGCATGGAGGGGCAGTAAACTCTTAATTATCATAGACGTTGAAGGCCATGAGTCCTTAGTCCCTCTGGCTTGTCCCAATAACTGCTGATGGTCAGAGGCCTTTTTTGTATGAATTAACTTCTGCTGATTTTTTTTTTCACTTTGCTATCTTTCCATTTCCAAGAGATGCTTCCTTAAGAAAGCAATTCTCTGGACAGATTAAAGCTGAAGAAGTTAGACCCTATCAATGACTTCAGGGAGAAAAGTGAAGCAAAAATGGTTCCTCACCAGCCAGGGGATCTAAGCAGAAGCTTCCACCTTTTCTATGGCTTCTGCCTCCCAAGTGATGAAACGTTCCCTCCCCCAAAATCCCACCCATACTTGTTTCCACTAGACCACCACTACAGTCTCTTATTAGCCAATTTAAGGCCTGTAATATCTCAGTGGAATTTTTGTAGGGGTAAATCACATACTTATAAAATAAAGGTGGGTACTGATTTACCTTACCATAACATGGGCTCTAAAGCAATACAATATTTTAGAAATGTTCATTAGCCCAAAAGGAAACTTTAAGCAGCAAAGGTGAAGTAAACCCCACCAGCTGTCAGCAGAGCAGAGTAAAGAAGGGGCAATGTATCTGGCCAAGTTCACATCCATCTGAGCCTGGAGACTCCACAATTGCACTCCCTTTTGGAGGCTCAGATTCCATTTACACTTGGCAGAAAGTTAGTTCCGGATTGAGAAAAGAGCAAGAAAGGAGTTTTTGAAAAAAATCCTCACAGGGTATTGAGGAATCAAATTGCTTCTTACAAAACGTTTTGATGAGCTGAATTTGAATACATAGGAAACAGATTATATGTATTTCAAAAGAACATGATTTTGTAAGAATTATACACTTGGGAATTACCTGGTTTATCTTATTTTCTAGATAAAATGCTTCGGGGGTGGGAGAAGGATGGGTAATCTCCTCCCTCCCGTGCAATTAACTGACTCTGAAAACCTGTTGGAGGGTCAGCTATGGATTTGTTTTGAGTTTTGAGTTGTGTGCTTCTTTTAAGAACTGTTTATATGGAATCAGACTGACAGCTGTAACTCAAAAGACTGAAAGTAAAATTTTGGGGGTCCAGCAGACAGAACTCCTAAAAAGAAAGTGGTTGCACAATTTGAGGGATGGAATCAGTGGCCTTGAGTTAAACATGTGGAAACTGTTGGATTTGTGAATTCTCTCTTGTATGTCTGCATAACAATAGAATATCATATATAATACATTTGAAAATGCAAAATGAAACTAGTACCTTGTGTTTGACCAAGAATCTATTTCTTGAAAAGGCAGTTATTATAAAAACAGCTCTAGTGAAGCAGACTGTATGGAGTCTCACTGTTCATGCAAAGGCTCCAGCTGCCTGTGGACCCCTCAGGAGAAAGATGGCTAATCTCCTCCCATGTGACTTACACTTTCAAACACCTCAAAAAATGGTCAGCTATGAGTTGGTTCTGACAACATCAATGAGTTTGAATTCAAGATTTATATAGAACGCATGAAACAATAGGTGTTTAGTAGGGGTGGAAATACCAAAAGGGACAATCTTACCAAATTTGCGTTATGAAATCAGAGCAGAAGAAAGTTTCTTTATAATAGCCCCACAAAATGTTACCAAGGTTTAACTTTCCATCATGAGAATGCTATGGAATTAAGATTTGTTACATTTTTTTATTATTATTAAATTTTATTAGTTTTAATGAACATTTACAGGGATTTTGGGTTTTCATTCCTTCATTGCTGCACCATTCT
>NW_006399798.1:10477022-10491176 GCF_000299155.1 Elephantulus edwardii | reverse complement strand
GTGTGCCTTGTTTTGGAAGCTCCTCTGAAATCTCTTCAACAACATAGCAACACATGTCCCCGCGGGCAGACAGGGGCTGGCTCTACATATGACTGTGCCTAAGTCTCCCGCAACGGGGAGGATTCTAGGACTGACCCTCCACTACCCCATCTATCTGTGTCCATTTATCTCACAAGAAATCAGTTTTTTAGTACAAAAGTGAAAAATATTATTTACCATAGAACTTAAAGAAAAGGCATAAAAGATGTAATACCCAGAATTCCACTGCCAAAAGATGACCACCGTTACATTATGGAATATATATTGGGCTTTGGGAGCTTTTTCGTACATACAAAACTAAAAATTTCTAAAGCAAGCAAAGAAACAAACTTAAATATTCAGATCATTAGCATCACCAAAACTCAGAAAAAATATTGTACAAAGTAAAAATTTCTAAAATTTAAATAATAAGAAACTTGAGGTTTTTTACTTTCTGATGGCCATTTTGGGTATCTGTCTATATACAAAGACAAACGTACCTCTTTGTTCTGATTCTCTAATTGATTTGGACTGATGCTTATTCAGACTGTTAGTTTGGCTCCTGACTCTACTTCCCCCCGTCTGATGCCTTGTCATTTCACCCTGGCGCCAAGCCTGCAGATGATCCCCAAGCCCTTCCCACACCCATAGTTCTCCTTTCTGTCAAGTGAGACGTCCTAGTATTGATCTGGAAATGGTATGGGTTTTAATGAGAACTTTCCTGTGTTAGTCTTTGTTGCATGTTATTGTTGTTGGGTGCCACTGAGGTTATTCGTAAGGGTTAGCAACCTGTGTGTGAAAAAAGATCATTGTCCCACAGTGTTTTCTTGGCTGCAATCTTTATAGAAATAGACCACTGGGTCTTTTACCCATGGAGTCAATGAGTGAGTTTGAACCACTAATCTTTTGGTTAATAACCCAACATTTAATCCTTGTACCACCAGAGCTGTGTATATATCACTTCATATGTCTCCTACAATAATCTCATGAAATGAGCAAAGAAGAGTTATCTTCTTCTAAATCTTTCACTTAACATCTCCTGGGCTTAAACAAAAGAGTTCTGATCGTTAAAGCCATCTAATGGAAGCTGCTAATGGAAAGTAGGTGGATTGAACCCATCAATTGCTCTGGAAGAGATGTGTTTCTGTAAAGATTATAAGGTTAGAAACTATAAGACAGTTCTCCTTTGTTTCCTAGGGCCAATATCAGTAGAAATTGACTCTATGTCAGTAGCCTTGTGGTTAAAGAGTTGCACTGCCAACCCAAAAGTGTGCAGTTTGAATCTACTAGCTGCTTCAAGGATGAGAGATGATAAAACCCTGTGCAATTACAGCCTCTGAAAATCTGCTGAAGTGTGAGCTGTGAGTTGATACTGACTTGACAACAATGAGTTGAATTTTTGCTTAAACATCCTCTTTTCAAGATGACTTCATATAGATTTAATCACAGGGAAAATCCCTAGGATTTTTTGTTTCACTTCTTGTAGCTTTTGCTTTAAGAAAGACAAGGGAACAGACATTGGATGGATATGAGATGGCATTTAGCGAACACTGGTGCAGCAATGAGGTAAGGTCACAGGTGTATGGAGTGTTCACAGACATGCTTATGTATTAATGCTTTGGTCTAATGGAAATGAAATAAAATATTTCATCCTGGACCACATCCAAGGCTAGGATAAATTAATTATAAGGGCTTTACCAATACATGATATAATTAATGAAATGTGAACAAGATCTGAAGATTAGGTAATGACAGCCGTTGTTAAAAATTTTGGTTTTGATCATGGTTACGTAGTCTCGAAAGTAAAAATACTTATTTTTAAGAAACATACCTTTGGGGAGGTGGGACTGGGGGTTGTGTGAGGGAAATTGGAAGAATCTGTTTTGGAAAAAAATGTATTCAAAAATGGTAAATAAAAGAAGCCTATCCTTAAGAATTAGGAGGTAATGTAGCAATGTGTCTGAAATATCTTCGAAAAAAATTCAGAGAAAAAAAATTCTACATAGGTTAGTGAGTAGACATAAAGGTAAAGCATAAATGCTTTAGAATGCTAATAATTAATGTGTCTGGGTAAAAAAATATATGAGGTTAATTTTTAAAAAATTCTTCTGTTTGAATACATCCTGCCCTGACAGAAAAATAAAGAAATCTGTCTTGTAAAAAGAAAATGTTAAAAAGTACAGCGAGAAGTCTCCTTAGAAATAAAGTTAGCAAGACTTCATCTCACTTACTTTGGAAATCCTATCAGGGGCAGGGAGTTGCTCTCTTAACTCAAACCTTTTGCCTCTTGATGATTTCATGGTTCCAACCCACCAGTGGCTCTGTGGGAGAAAGATGGACAAACTCCTCTAACTATACTTACAGCTTCAGAGAATCTTTTGGAGACTCATCTATGCGTGAGTTCTTAGTTGACATCAGGGCGTTTTTTTAATCAGGAGATGGGGCCAGTCTTTGGAGAATGCTTAGCAAGTAGGTCAGTGATAAAGAAAAATATTCTTAACGAGATGGATCAACTCAGTGGGTATAACAAGCAGTTGGAACATAACTCATGCTGGGAAGATAGTAAAGAATCAACAGTTTCATTCTACAAAGTTTAAATTAATCAAACAACAGAAAACTTCAATGAAATGCTAACTTCATAGTGAACTTAATATTTGTGTTTAACCATCTCTTTTTAACTCTTTCAGCTAAACAAGTCATGCTAGCTTAGATTCAGAAATCACTGAAAGCAGTGTGTCTCATTCCTTCTTTATCAAAAGTAGGAGACTTTACTAAGCAAAAAAAAAAAATATGGTTTTGTTTCTCTTATCTAAAAGGCTTGATGGACATTAATCTCAATTTCTGGGAAATTATGAAAATTGACGGCATGAGATCTCCCTGCTACCGAGTCAAACACTAAAATGTACTAGAAAGACAAAGGACAAATTCTTAACTGATTTTCGTTGAAACAAGAGTGACTAGAAAGTTCAGTTTAGATCCCAGACATCGTAAAATCTACTCTGAAAATGAATGGTGAGTCAACTGAAACACACAGTACACACACACACGTACGTACACACACTCCCCCCTACCTTTCAACTCAAGACTACAGACAGTTTCAGCTTTGTTAAGTTTGATAGTAGGCATGCAGTTTACCCTTTTCCAGAGCATAACAACATTTATTCTATATGTAATAACAGCATCTAAAATGACATACTAAAAAAAGAATTATCTGTGATTAGAAGTGAACTGTGAAAACTACTCCAGCCAGTGCCAAGAATCAAGGGGGTTTATTATTTCAGTAGCTGCTGTGTACAACTTCTCTGGGTGCCCAGAAAACCTACCCTCTTAGGTTTTCCACCCATCTTCCTCACTGACATGGTAATGGGCTTTGTGAAATTCAAAGACAGTTACGTCAGCAATTTGTGGCCTCTTGTGGCTTTTCTGGGCCTATAAAGCACACAAATTATACTCAAATATTGGCCTGAAAAATTAGTAAGCCATAGGGTTTGTGTTATTTTAGCCAAGCTTTGCTAAAATAAAAGATACCCAGGGACCTTAAAACTCAGTAGTCGCTCTTTGCTGCTTTATTATTTTCTTTTCTGGTGGGCTTATTCGGGTGTGATTAATACTGTCTTTTGATTGTTGCTGTTGGTGGGGTGTTTGGTTTTTTGTTGTTCATTATTAACTTAATTTTTGTGATTTCTTTTCATATTGTAATTTGTCTGACATCCAAGAAAATCTATCGTAGATATTAATTAGCACAATTTGGAAGCAGGACTGGGTGGGATCCACTTCCACAATAGCTTGCCTCCGGAAACCCTATGAACCTGGAGAAAGGACGAAAGTTATATAGGAGGTGTCCAGGACTTTCGTTCGTAGGGTCACTATGAGTCGCCTGCGACTCGATGGCACTTAACAACAACAACAACAACAACTTGTGTTCAATGCCTTCACAAAGCTCTCTTCTTTTTTGGTGGGCTTTGCTCAGATAAGCGTGCTTCAATAAAATCTTAAAAGCATCTTTCTTTTTTAAGAGTGGTTCTTTGGTTTTTGTGTTCATTTGATAACATTAAGTGTGATACAGAGGCCAAGCTCAAGTTGTAACTTTGATGAAGTCAGGCAAGAATACTTAAGAAAATAAAACTAGAACTGTTTCTCAGCCTTGAGTCCTGCATTAGATTCATGAGGAAAAATATTGAATCTAGATTCCAAATACTTGGAATAAAGACCTCACATATATTTATTAGCTTTAAATTACTCCAGCAAACCATCTAAATCTTGTTCTCTATTCCAGAGTAGTATCATTGTTGTTATGTGATGTCAAGCCAAGTGCAACTTCTAGAGACTCTAAACAACAGATCCAGACTCTGCCCTGTCCTGCAATCCTCTTCAGCTCCAACACACCAGAGCCCATTGTTACAGTCACTGTGTTAATCTGCCTTGTCCAGGGTCTTCTTCTCTTATTCTGACCCTCCACCTTACCAAGCATGATGTTCCTCTCCAAGGAATGGTCCTTCCAAATAACATGTCCAAAATATGTGTAAGCTGGAGTTTCACCATTCGTGCCTCCAGAGAGTCCTCTAGTTTCACCTTCTCCAGGACAGACTTTTTTCCCTCCTCTCTTGACAGTCTATGGGATAATCAATACTTTTCTCCACCATCAGAACTCAAAATCTTGAATTCTTTTTCTATTATCCTTAGTCATTTTCCAACTGTTAGATGCATAACAAGCAATTGAGAAGACCATGGCGTGGATCAGTTGTACCTTTGTCTTTAAATTTATTCCATTCCTCTTTAGGACTCTGGAGAGGTTCCTGACAGCTGATTTTCCCATTGCAACACGCCTTTTGATTTCTGGTTCTAAGAAATCTTGATACTTCTTGGTACTGCTGGTACCAAGAATGTTGGTTGACAACTTCAATCTTTTCTTTATCTATGGTGATGTTTTCTGTTGGCTTGCTGGTGAGGATTTTTGTGGTTTTAATGTTAAAAAGGATAAAACTTATATTAATGAATTACAATGTTTGTAGAAATAAAACCTAATAAACCAAATAATAATAACAGTAGTATTTTCAAGACACCCATTGATATAGTGAGTGTTCTATAGAGATGACTACACCAGCTGCTTCTCAAGGGAGAAACGAGGTCTTCTGTTCCTGTTAAGATTTACAACCTGGGAAATTGATGGTGAGAGGGTTACCATGAGTTGGAATTGAATTGGTAGCATTATATTTTTATAAACTCTAAAGTTCTCTAGTAGTCTGAAGAGTTTCTACTAGACTTAGAAATCTTCAAATGAGGGGTAGAAAGACCAAGGTAACTTCAGTACCAGAATCTAAAGAGACTTGTAGCTAGTACTTCTTCGCATTCATATTTATGTGTTAAGACTAGCAGGAGGTGGGCTCTGAAGTTTTGAATATTATTATTTATCCGTTACAAAGATAATTATGACTATCAATTGATAAATGTGATTTTCAATAAAACTGTGCTTTTTTAAGACTACTTAAATTTGACATTTCCCACTAGACCCTCACATAATTCTGAACTTTTAATATTGAATGCGGATTAATTCCCCAAAAAACATTAGTAAGTAAGATGTTCCAAAGGTCAATTCTCCTCAGGGAGAAAAAGAGGTTTTGTTGAATAAAGTGATTTACATAGTTAATCAGGAGCTGAAAACCCTGGAGAAATGCAAATGGCTTTCTTTCCAGAGAGGGAACAGTAGCATGGCCTTTGGCCAGCCCTCACACCCTGCGGACAAACAAAAGATTTGACTTTCTTCCCTTGGACTTCTTTTGTGTATGTGTTCTTACTTGGTTTCAGTTTTCAAGTTTTATAGAAATAATCTTCTGGGTGAACCAAGGTCAAAACAGCAACCTGGAGTTTTAACTGCTGATCAGGCAAACAGGATGTTCAAATATTTCCCCAAAGCAAGAAACCATCAGTTAATCGTGTCATTCCCACCCATAGTGCCGTCTGAGGCCAACAGGAAATGTCCCTTCATTTGCTGACCATGTCGAGCCATCTTCATTTCAAATCCTACATCAAAACGATCATGTCAGGATTTCTAAATTCCTTCAAAGAAGGAGAATTTCGGTGAATTAAAGGTTTTATACTTTTCCAACTTCCTCTGTAGTTCTCTGCAACCCAACTGTTACATGATCTAGGTGTCTCCTTTGTTTAAAAAAGAAACAATGGGATGTGCTGGAAAACAGCTGTTGTTATTGTTGGGTGATCTGAAGCCAGCTTCTGCTCACAAGAGAACACAACATTGTCAGGTTCTCTTCCAACCTCACAATACCTTCTGTGCATGGGTCCATTTCTTCAGTCACTTGTCACCTTATCTTGTGGAGGACCTTCCTTGTTTGGGTAACTCACAATTTTACTAAGTATAAAGTCTTTCTCTAGTAACTGGCTCTACTTCTTTCAAGCCAAATTTGTTTGCTTTTTAAGAATTCTCAGTATTCTATACAAAGACCGTGATTCAAAGTCATCAGATTTTCTTTGGTCTTCCTGATATCTGTTGTACATACAGAGGATAGAAGAAAAATTGATGCTTTTGAGCAGTGGTGCTGGAGAAGAGTATTGAATGTACCATGGACTGCCAAGGATACAAACAGATTCATCCTGGAGAGGGTTAAATCGGGCTGTTCCTTGGAGGCAAAGATTCTGAGGGTTTGTCTGACATACTTTGGACATGTTGTAAGGAGGGACTTGTCCTTGGAGAAGGACATCATGCTTGGGAGGGTGGAGGAACAGTGCTGGAGAGGAAGAGGTGGATTGATTCAGTGACTGGGGTAATCGGGATGGGTGTTGTCGGAGACAATGAGATTGGCACAGGACAGAGCAGAGTTTAGGGCTGTTGTACATAGGGTCACTATGAGTCACAAGCGACTCGACGGCATGTAACAACAACTTCCTGATTTATTGTCCAGAATGTAGAAGACCTAGATTATATAGCAGGCTAATCTCTAGGTGAAATTATAAAAGCTGTTTCACCAAAAATTACACATTGTTGGTGGGATTGTAAAATGGTACAACCACTAACGAAGGCAGTTTGGCGCTTCCTCAAAAAGCTGAACATAGAAATTCCAAATGAAATTCCACTACTTGGAATATAACCTGAGAGAATGAGAACTGAGGCACAAACTGAGATTTGTACACCAGTATTCATAGCAGCATCATTCACCATCACAAGAACATGGAAACAGCCCACATGTCCAACCACAAATGAATGGACTGAAAAATTATGGTACATTAACACAAAATACTATGCAGCACACAGGAGCAATGATTTTGTAAATTATTACCTAATTGGGAGGGACTGGAGAGCATTATGCTGAGTGAACTAACTCAGTCCCACAAGGATAAATATTGTATCAAACCATTATTGTAGAAGGAGTATAAGGATTCAGGAGGGGTGGGAGAGGCTGGAAGCAGAGGGATGTGGATGTGCAGGGGGAAGGGGGGATTAATCCTTGGGTTGTACAATTTGATGGGTGAGGGGGTGAAGGAAATTGAAAGAATTTGTTCAAATTTGTATTTGAATTTTGTAAGTAAACTAGTAGAGAAGGAGAGGGGGGGAGAAAGAAAATGGGAAAGATCCAGTGTGGAAAAGCAATGTATTCAAACTTTGTAAATAAACCAGTGTAAAATTTTTTTAAAAATCAAGTAAATTAAGTATTTTTAGACCAAAAAAAGCCACAACTAACTCATCTTTCAAGGCAGAACTAACTCATAACTGGCCCGCCAGTGGGTTTTCCATGGCTGTAAATCGCCGAGGAGGAAATAGTCCATCTTTTGCCTGAAGGTCAGCTGGTAGATTCAATCCACCTGCCTGTACGTTGGCAGGCAAACTCCTTACTCAGTAGTCCATCAGAGCTGTCTTGTTTCTATTCATAATCCTGTCCTATACGGCCGAGTAGAATTGCTGTATAGGATTTGCAAGGTTGTAAATCATTGTGGGAAGAGACTGTGTTTGTTTTTTTCCCCATGGAATTGTTGGTAGATTTGAACTGATGAACTTTGATAAAGACCTAAGCTTACTTTACACCACCAAGATATGTTATATGACATCTTAGTGCCTGTTTATGAACTGCTCTGCTGGCTACTTTGACTTTCTTTGGCCTTACTGCTTCCTTACACTTCATTTCTCTATGATACCTTGTTGATCATCTCCACTTAAACCACACACATATTTTTGTGAACTGGAAGATTTCTCCGAGTTTACAACATTTTATGGTTTGCAGAGCATATGTAAGACAGATTTTTTTTAAAGAAGCATTACTACGCTATCAAATGCAAAAATAATGTTTCAGATCTTGTAAACTTTCCAAGAGAGCGAAAAACCAAATCACTGTTGCGTTTACGGCTCGTCATTATGCAAACTCTTAATATTCCCTATGAAATTATAAGTTCCTTTATGGAAAGATTTCTAATTTATGCTTTTTTTTTCTCATCATCTGAAATCCCCTGCTTTTGTGTAGAATGGGTGCAACAAATGACTTAGCTTTTCTGAGTGTTGGGGAAGTGCGGCATCTGGGAGGGAGCTCTGGAGGCAATGATTTGTAAGGAGTGTGTTACTAATACAAAGGCCTCTCCTTTCTAGCAGTTCAAATTCATCATCGCCTTTCAGGCAGGAAAACAGGCAATCTCCTCTCTGATGACCTCATGCACCCAATGTAAGGTCAACTATGACATGTTCTGACTCTGCAGCATTGACTTTGGATTTGATACACTTATTAGCGATTTATTAGGTGATTCTGTTTTGCTGTCTCATGGAAAAAGAACTGTATCTTCTGCACAATATTTCTTAGCTTATTGTTGTGACATAATGCAGAGTTGACTACAACTCATAGTGACCCTTGAACAATGGCTTTGAACCCTGCTTTATCCTGAGCCAAATTCACTATCTCTGACACACCTGACCCCATTACCACAGACACTGTGTCAACCCATCTCGTCGAGGGATTTCCACTCTTGCACTGGCTTTCTACCCTTCTCAGCATGATGTCCTTCTCCAAAGACCAGCATCTCCTGGAAACATGTTGAAAGTATGTGAGGTGGAATTTCACCATCTATGTTTTGAAGGAGCACTCTTGTTTCACTTTCTCTAGGACAGACCTATGTGTTTTCTCGGCAGTTCTATGCTGTACTCAGTACTCTTCTCCAGCACCACAACCCTAAGGCATCAATTCTTCTTTCATCCTTCATCATTTTCCAGCTTTGAGATGAGTAGCAAGCACTTGAGAAGACCATGACCTGGATCAGGTGCACCTTAGTCTTTAGACTGACACCTTTACTCCTTAGCACTCTGGAGAGGTTCTTGATGGAAGATTTTCCCCAATGCAGATCATCTTCTGGTTTTCTGACTGTTAGTGCCAAGGGTGTTGATTGTGAATCTGGGCTAGATGAAATTGTTAAAAATGTCAATCCTTTTCCCATCTAACGTGATCCTGCCTATTGACCCAGTGGTGAAGATTTTTGTTTTCTTGATGATGAAATGCAATCTGCATTGAAGGTTGCAGTCCTTGATCTTCGGCAATAAATGCTTCAAATCTTCCTCACTTGCAGCGAGCAAGGTTGTGTCTCCTGTATAGTGGAGGTTTTTGATGAATCTTCCCCAATCCTGACGCCACAGTCTTCATAAAGTCCAGCTTCTCCAATGATCTGTTTAGCAGAGTCAAAGACATTTTCTTGTGTAGATCACAACAAATTATGGCTAACATTGAGAAGAATATGAATTTCAGAATACTTAATTGTGCTTTACTTATTTATAAAAAAATAATATTTACCTACACCTGAAATTTAATATTTAATGGACCTTTGGTAAAATTTCAGCACAGATAATTTAATAAGAGTTAAAGATATTCCATTCTGTGTACTCCTAATGTTTAATTTTGAGAAAAGATGAAAGGAAAATAATGAGAAAGTAAAATAGGAGAAAACAGTTACTCTTAGTGAATTTGCTGTTACCTTCACACATATTTAATTGGTTTCATGATTTATACGGTGCACCTTACACTTCTTTCCTACCTAGTCACAATATTGAAAATATTAATCATTTCCATGGTCAATTATAGGAATTAAAGCCTTGGACCAAGTGTATCTATAAGCAATACCACCTCCAATTGAAATGTGCTCTGCATTTTGTCTCTCTTCACCTCTACCTCAGCTGGTCATATATTATTTTCTTTGAAGGAAAAGAATAAAAGTATCTGAGTATAGCACTATGATAACAAAAAAAAGGGGGTTAGGGGGGGAGGTTTGGTTTCATTTTTTTTTTTAATTTAGGTTGTTTATTTTTCATTTCAATGAACATCTACAGAGATTTTGGAATTCCATTCATTCATTGTTGCACACTTCTCCCCGCACAAACCCCTCCCCCCTCCCTTTTTCTCCCCTCCTTGAAAAGCAAAAGAAAAACTCCCTCATTGGTACACAATCCCCCCCGCACCTCCCCAAACCCCCCTACCCCCAAATATAATCCACTCTGCAACCCTCATTGCATACTCCTACGATAAAAATAATGCCCTATTCTCCCAAGAGTAAGATTTTTTTTCCCCAAATATGAACTTTAGTTCATATTATCAGAGGATCATCTTCATACCCAAGTTGTTGAAATCACAAAAGCAATAGTTGAGAAACTACAGACTAAAAGTGAATAGACTAGAAAGCCTATCGCTTTTGACATTGTCAACACCACATCAAGTAGTTGTGACCTTTCTTTGAAGACTCGAAATGCTATTGAGCTTCTCCAAGTTCAAGCACTTACTTCGTCCTTATTTTAAATGTGATTCAGAAATATGAGCCCATTCTCTAGTCTAACTCAATAAAATAATCACAGTAGATGAATGAAGCTACAAAGTAGATGTGTACCATGTCGTTTCATGTAAAGAAATCACTACTTTCTTGACCAGTTTCTTAAAAAAAAAAAATTTGTAATTATTTTTAGTTTCCCAGAAGGCTATGTGTAGATTGTATTTAGCAGGATCAGAAATCTCAGGACCACTGTGGGCATAAGTATGAAGATTAAGATCTTCCACTTCAGTAGGTTTTGCATGCATCACATATATAGCAGCACCCTGTGGCAGTCAGAATGAACTAAGCTACTCTTCAATAATAGACAACTCCAATCAGCAGTGACTGAGTGCAGTGATATTAAGGTTTTGCTGATCCATCATATCCTGTGGAGACACGCTTGGTGGGAGACATTGCACCTCACATTCAACTTGAAACCTTTAAAGGTTTGGAAGGATGTCAGGTTGAAGAGAACACTGCCTCAGCTTGTAGTTATATGACCATTTCACTCACTCAATCATTTTCCAGTTGGAAATGACTCATAGTTTTGCAGGGGGTGTACATCATAAGAGAGGTGGTTGTCTGTCTTTCTTCTAAAAAGCAGCTGGTAGATTGGTACTTTTGAGGCAACAATGCAAGTTTTTACCCACTGGTTTGGTATACAGCCCTGGCTCTTAAAGATTTTTAAGTGATGAATATAATTTTTACTAATATTATCGTGTCTTAAGTTCAAAAGAGTCAAAGATGGGCAAGTTGATCTGCTACAATTAAAGGTGAAGCTTCTGTATTGATTTGAATCTACCAACCACTCCAATGGAGAAAAATGAGCAATCTCTTTCTGTGTGATTTACTGCCTCTACAACCCCTCTTAACAGACAGCTTTGAGTTGGTTCTCACTCCACAGTAATGAACTTGAGGGTTTGCTGTGGTTGTCATTTGTATCAAATGCCAAGAAAACAGACAAACTAGAAAAAATTTGGAGGGTGTAATGACTTTGTTACAATTCATAAAACTTGCCTAAATCTTATCTTTCAATTTATCTTCACCTAATATATAAAATTTTACATTAAAACCCATTCTAAGGATAACAAGGAAGAGAATGTAGATATGAATATTATATTACTTTTGGTGAAAATATCTCCTCAAGAAATTCAGGAAATAGAAGTCTGGATAATATCCAATTCTATTTTATTTAGTCTTTTTCTTGGACTTTCCTTCTTCCTTCCTTTTCAATCCTTCAACAGAACTCTTCCTGGTCTATACTCTTGATGTTGTCTTTCTTATATTTTTAAAATATTTCCATTTCCATCCTACTGTTACACTACCAAGTCTTTGGAACAGTGTTATATAACTATCAGAGTCTCTTGTGATACTTTCAAAGTTTAAAGCCTTCGTAACATTAGTTCATTAACTTATTCACTCCATCTCTCTTTGGAATTTATCCATTTTAAGCCATGACTGAAATTGCAAAAAGAAAACAAAGACCTGATCCCTGCCCTTGCAGAATTATAACTCTTCCTAAAGAAATTGCAGAAAAACAGTGAATGACCACAAGGAAATAATAAGGAAGAAAAGTCAAGCATAATAGTTTTGATCACTAACTTCAATTGTTGACATATTCTTGAACTCTTATTGGTCACATATGAGAAGAAATGGCATTATATACAGAGATTATTTTCTTTTTATCCCTCCAGTGGCACTGAAACAGTTTAACCCATGGCAACTTTATGTGCATCAGAGGAGAACTGTGCAATGAAGTATCATTGTTTTTCTGTCTTTCTCAATGGTTGTTTTCCAGAAACAGATCTTCTGAGATGCCCCTGGGTGGACTCAATCCATCAACCTTCTGGCTTAGCAGTCTCACATGTCACTTTTTTGTGCCACCCAGGAGAAAATTGAGATCTTCTGAAATGTTTTGCTTGTGAGTGAAAAATGTGAGTGTACTTTGTCAAATGACATAGAATGCTGTGAAGACTTTAGGTTGAGAAGTAATTGCCTTGCTCACAGATAATTAGGGTGATTTCTCAATTACCTAAATTGATGCAAAAATGAATTGGGCTTTATATTTGCTTCAGTTTTTGCCTAATTACCACAGACAACTCTTGAAACAGAGGAAACAAGCTAAATTCACTAAATAAATATGAATTACCCTGCCCCGCGCTTTGATGCACTCTGAAATATCAAGGCTGTGGTTTCTTTTCTATTTGTAATATGCTGAGGTGCTGTCTTTCTTTTCTTATCTAAGTAAAAAATATTTACCCAGAGACACATAAACATTGTGGTGGTGGTGGACTGTCAAGTTGAAACCGACTCACACTTGACCCTCCAGCAGGTTTTCTGCAGTAGCTGATCTGATCAAACAGAGATTGCTCATCTTTCTAAGGTGGAGCAGATGCTGGATTTGAACCCTGTGCTTTTTGGGTTGGCAGCATTACTAAGGCCCTTGCAGCCTAGGCCACAGGGATGCTAACCTGAGGATGGTACTTTTCTGGTCATTCAAACCATTGGTGGCTCTTTGGGAAAAAGATGGGCAATCTTGTCCTGTATTCCTTATTTATAGCCACTGAAAATCTGCTGGAGGATGAGCTATGAGTCGATTCCAACTTGATAGCAATACATATACAGGTAGAGCTTTAAACTCTGCATCCGAGAGCTGGACAATGACTAAGGAAGACAGAAGAAGAATCAGGCTTTTGAATTGTGGTGCTAGATAAGAGTATTGGACATACCACGGATGGCCAAAGAGAACAAACAGAACTGTCCTGGAGAGGGTGAAACCAAGGTGCTCCCTGAAAGCAAGGATTTTAAAACTCCATCTCACATACTTTAGGCATGTGTTTTGGAGGCGTCAGTCCTTGGAGAAGGACATCGTGCTTGGAAGGGTAGAAGGTCAGCACGAGAGGAAAGCCATGGATGAGCTAAATTGACATAGTGACTGTGGCGATGGGGTTATGTGTGTTAAAGATGGTGAGGTTGGCTCAGGATAGAGCAGGGTTCAGGGTCATTGTTCACAGGGTCACAATGAGTCATAGGTGATTGGATAGCACATAATAACAACATACACGCACACATACACACACACGCACATGATCCTCTGTTGTTGTTATTGTGTGCTGTTGACTTGACATTGACCAAGTGGCAAGGTAGAATTGCCCCATAGGTTTTCCTAGGCTGAAACCTTTATGAGAGCTGATCACCAAATCTTTTCTTCCATGAAGACTCTAGTGGGTTTGAGCAGCTGACTTTTTGGTTAGTAGTTGAACACTTAATTATTGTGACAATAGGCATCTGGCACATAAGCCCTCTCTCTCTCTGTGTCTATAGAGAGGGAGAGGGAGAGAGGGAAAAAGAGAG
>NW_006399798.1:10469189-10476479 GCF_000299155.1 Elephantulus edwardii | reverse complement strand
TCTCTGAGACCCCTGCCATGAGTATCCCATTGCCTGATCTATTTTTATTGCTTTCCTAAAGGCTCAGAGGACCACGTGTTTTGGCTGCTTTCGTAAAAATGAATTTGCAACAAAAACATTGTTTTCTTTTTCTTCTGACGTGAATGTGAGAGGCTGTCTGGGAAGCTCATATATCATTGTCTCATATATCTCTCCACTACTGTCAGGAGCTACCAAGAACGTGATGCTTCGATTCCACATAATTTTCAGTGAAGACAGTAAAGGTAACATTTGTTTCTGCCAATTTATCAGGGAGTCATCACTGCAGCTACCTCTGAGGAAGGGGCTCCACTTCTCAGGCCATGTTTCTAACGGGAGAGAAGTCAGGGATTGTGATGAGGATCAAATTGGAGCACTGGAATCAGAAGTAGCGGGAATCACATGGGAGCACTCACGTGGGCCCTTCGGGTCCCAGAGCCACTGTATTGTCCCGCTTTTCTGCCTAGTATACCAACTGAGTATATTAACTTTGGAAGCAGGAGTGAGTGGCATCCACTTCCTAACCAACATGCCTCTGGAAATTCTATGAACTTTGATAAAAGCCGATAGTCTTAGGAAGTCTTCAGGCCTTTTGTTCATAGGGTCGCTATGAGTCGTGCTCGACTAGATGGCAATCAATAACAACAACTCCACCATCCCAAGCATGACGTTCCACTCCAAGGACTGACCTTGCCTTGCCACATGTCCAAGGTGTGACTCCAGAATCCTTGCCTCCAAGGAGCAGCCTGGCTTCACCCTCTCCAGAATGAACTTGTTTGTTCTCCTAGCAGTCCATGGTATATTCAATACTTTTTTCCAGCACCACAGCTCAAAGGCATCAATTCTTTTTCTAACATCCCTAGTTATTGTCCAGCTTTTTGATGCATAGCATGTAATTGCAAAGACCATGACTTGTATCAGGTGTACGTTAGTCTATCCAGACTGACATTGTTGCTCTTCGGTACTTTGGAGAGGCCTCTGACAACAGACTTTCCCAATGTAATTTGTCTTTTCATTTCCTGGCTGCTTGTACCCAGAGGGCTGATTGTAGAGCCAAGCAAACTGAAGCTGTCAACAATTTTAATATCTTCACCATCTATCAAGATGTTGCCAATCAGCCCAGTGGTGAGAATCTTTGTTTTCTTGATGCTGAGCTTCAATCCATATTAAAGGCTGCAGTCCTTGATCTTCCTTCTGCAGCAAGCACTTCCATGGAGTCCTCTTCAGTTTCAGCAAGCAGGGTTGTGTCATCTGCATAATGCAGATTGTTGATGAATCTACCTCCAATCTTGATGCCAGACTTCTCCTCATAGAGCCCAGCCTCCCTGATAATCTGTTCCGCATATAGACTGAAAAGATATGGAGATAGGACACATCCTAATTTTGAACCAAGCAGGGTTTCCTTGCTGTGGTGCTAGATAAGAGTATTGAACATACCACGGATGGCCAAAGAGAACAAACAGAACTGTCCTAGAGAGGGTGAAACCAAGGTGCTCCCTGAAAGCAAGGATTTTAAAACTCCATCTCACATACTTTAGGCATGTGTTCCTAGGCTGCCATCTTTATGGAAGAGAGTGCTTTGCATGTTGGACAGCTCACTGAAACGTTGATAGTTTGAAAACACCAAATGAACCAAAGGAGAAAGATGGGAAATATATCCCCATAAGATTTCTAGCCCAGAAACCCCATGATTCGGAACGGGTTTGATGGCAATAGGTGTGAGTCTGTATGGGAACAGAGGACCGGAACCTATTTCTTTTTTCCTCTGTGAAGCAGCTGGTGAGTTTGAACTGCTGACTTTGCAATTAGAAGTGAGCCCTTATCCTTCTGTCAATGGGGTTATGTTATCACCATTTTCTGGAGTTTCTTTATTTCTCCAACTAAATAAAAAAAGTTGACGTGGAGGTGAGGAGAAAAGCCTTGGCATTTCTGTAAATAGAAAAACAAAAAGTAAGTCTTTACAACTGCCTTCTCTCCATGTTCTTGTCTGTTCACACCTGATCTGCTCCGAGAAGCCTTTGACAAATCGTTCCCCCCAACCCTGGCTTTGTGACAACGCCCCAGCAGAGGCGCCCCAGCTCGGAGTCACTTTTCTGTGTAAATAAGTGCAGCGTGGGTACACTTTGGGGCTGTATAAAGAGCCTTTGGTTTAACAGTAAAACGGAGTTGTTTTTACGGAAGCTAATGTCAAGGGCTGGAGCCACAGACTTGGAATATCACAATGAACTGAGTAGAAGGAGGTAAAAGAAAAAGAAAAAACAACCCGAGGCTTTGTGTTATTTATGTTTAAAAGACAGCACCAGCAGGATAACATTTATGAGGTTTTTCCAAGTCAAGTACCCCAAACGGCAGGAGAAGGAACAGCTCAGTTCAACAACATTCTTTCTCATCGTCTTTTATGGGATCCCCATGGGCCTCTGAGTGTCGTCTGAGGGTTGGAAATATGTGGCATAAATCTTCACTGGTCTCTTTAAAGGAGACTTCTATTTGCTTCAGGGAGAATGACACTGAAAATTCTAAGAACCTCAAGGAATAACTGAACAGTGAATATAACTCTTACATACCCTCCAGAAGTAGGGTTCAAACTTTTCTAGGTTTGCTTCTTCTGCACTGGGGTCCAAAGAGTCCTTACCTAACTGGTAACTCTATTCAGTTTTGCTCCTGGACGAGCCCAGTGTTTCCTGAAATGAAAACGAGTGTGTCTGTGGTTCCTTCATCCTTCCTTGTCCACCTTCCTGTCACACTCATCTCCATTACCACGTCTCTGTAGCATAGGTGCACAAAATTTATATTATATCATCTTGCAATGATCTTTCCGAGTATTTTTAGCAAGAATTATTCCTCCCCCCCCTGAAAAAAAGGCATATTTCCTGGACAACTGACTCATGTTTAGAATCCACAGTTTTCCTACATGTCTGCCAACAATAAATGCATCATAAATAATTGTTGACTCTATGTGTGAATAAGATTGCCTTTAAAAATATTTTCACTGACTGACTGACTCTTTTCTTTAAAACAAAAAAAACCACTTCTGGAGAACTTAAAGCTCTCCACTAATTTTTTTGGATAGAATGTTAAATCTTTTACACTCTATCTCTAATTCTTTCTCTAGTCCTGTGCCCATAATTTCCATCATGGGCCCTCTATTCCCATGGATATGAATGTCTGTGATGCTTTTCTCTGAATAGCTTGCCCCTCTTTTCCATGTTGTTGTTGAGATGTGCCACTGAGACAGAACCAGCCCATAGCTGACACTCCGGTGGGCAGTAAATCGCATGGAACGAGATTGCCCATCTTTTGCCCACAGAATAGCTTAGTGCGTTTGAATCATCTACCTTTTCCATGTGTGACGTGGAATTTGTCCTTCAGAATATAAAATAATGACGTTTCTTCTTTGACGTCTTCCTGGATTTTTAGTCATCCTTCCATTAACACGTAAGGGACACTTTCCAACTCTCTGTGCTCCCCTACCCCTCATATTGTTAATCTGTTATTAAGACTATTTGCCATATGCACTCACACACACGCATGCACACACATACACCATCTAAACTTCTCTCAGAATAGGTATTATATTATCATTTGTTTCTTTTCTCTAAAAGTCAGTGCTGGTAAGCCAAGTCCCAGCTCATGGTGACCCCACAAGTTTCAGGATACAACCACTCCTCACAAAGCTTTCCATCACTATGATCCTCCAGGATTAGTTTTCAGGGTTCTAAGCTCTGTTTGTTTTTCTGATGCATCTCTGGGTGGATTTAAAACACCAATCTTTTACCTAGTAGCCCAGTGCCTACCCATTTATGTCACTCAAAATTATCATCCATTCTGAACCTTCCTGACCCTGCAACAGGATTTCAGCGGCTGTAAATTGCACAAGAAGAGATTACCCATCTTTCTCCCATGAAGTAACTAGTGGATTTGAACTGCCTGCCTTTGGGATGCCAGCACAACTCCTTATCCATTAGGCTATCAGAGCTCCCTATTGTGCTACTCAGGCAAAAAAAAAAAAAAAGAGAGAGAGACTATGGCAGAAATGGCAGTAGGTGTGTGCCACACTGGTTTTGCTAAGTGTTTCTTCAGAAGGTAGTTTACTTCTTTGGAGCATAGTGAGCTTCATGTTGGACCCTTCGGATTTATCCTGTCTTCTGGCTCTGCTCTACCCTTCTTCTACATGGAGATCCCCTCAGTTCTCTTTCCTTCGTTTTCAATCCTTACCTAAAACCCATAGCTTGAATGTGTGCTGTCCTGGTGTTGGGTTCATAGGCTCATGGTTTATCCAACATTGTTTTGAAAGGCTCATTCCCTCTGTGTGTTAATCTAGCTCATCTCTTTTCTCTGTTGTGGGCCATTATCCAGGGGAGACCACTACCAGATGTGACCTGTCGCGTCTTCTAAGGTTGACCCTCATGATTACCTCTGTGACTCTTAAAAAGCCTACACAGGTAGAGGTGGGTAGAGAAACGTGGGTGAGTGGGGATGAATGGGAGAAGCTTCATAGCTGAGGAAGGGGGAAATGATAGGTAGCTGAGGTTGGCGGGCAGATGGGGGGAGAGAGAAACAGGGAAGACACAGGGAGAGCTCCTGAGACATAGTGGTAAAAGGCATAGATCAACAGTAATCAACGTAGAACACCGAGTATATGAAATCACTGTTACAAAGTACAATGTACATGAATGAAACTCAATGTAAAAAAAAAAAAATAATAATAGTACTCTAAGCTCTGCTACATTGGAGCATGCCTCCAGTGAGGCCAAGAGATCAAAGCACACTGCGAGGGCCTCCATAGAGTGGGAAGAGTTGCAATCTGCCTGCTAGGAGATGGTATTTTAATTGCCGTGGTATATTGTCACAGCCATTATGGGCACGTTACAAAGAGGAAGGGAGGAATGGGGCTTTCCAGGGAGTCAACTCTCATTCACCAATAAAGCAAACAAGAAAGTTCTGAATCAACTATTCTACCTACATCAAAGCCAGTAAGACGGGCGGAGGGAAAGGGTTCAGAGCAGCTTTTACCTGAGTTATTAAGAGGATTGTGGTGTAAGATTTACGGGCAAAGTTAGATCTTTCTACTTCACGCAAGGAGGGAGGGGAAAGAGAGGATTTTCCTTTAAAAATTTAGAATAATTATGATTTTCTTAGTAGCAGGGATGATGAGATATGCTGTCAGAAGGAACAAGTCTGTGGAAAAGGACATTATGCCTGGAAGGTCTGAGAAAAAGAGGAGCCTTTCAGCGAGATTGATTGGCCCAATGGTTACAAACACACACAAAACACACGAAGCACAGCAGAGATCGTGACGCTAGTGTGGATTAGGCGAGATTTGATCTGTTATACTTAGGGTTGCTATGAGCTGTAGCTAACTAGGCTTCACTCAATACTCACAACAGCACCAGTTGGTCGTGTGTGAGGAGTCCCCAGTGGTAGGCACTGTATAGTCTTTGATCTCTGCATTCCTTTTGTTCTTAAAAGGGGAAAAGCCGTAGAAATAAGTGGTCAGTATAAATACATCATAAACAGCTACTCCTGTACTTGGATGGTTGTCTTCATCATGTAAGCCTTTTATAAAATTTCTGTGAATATTCCAATCAGGATAATAACCACATGCACACATGCCTGTCTGTACACATATATGTATACGTGTGTGTGTGTGTACTTTTCACAAGATGAATAGCAATTTCTCTCAAACTCTCTCTTCTGCTCCAATTTGGTTATAAAAAGTCACTATTAGTGCCAAGGAGTAGAAAACATAAATATTGTTTAGCCAGTCTGATGTCATGGAAACAGAAATATAGAAAAACAATTGAAGAACAAGCAGTTTGAAGAATCTTTTGGTGGCTTTAATTTAACTGCTTATTTCAAGAAGTGTCACAACTGTTAAGGAAGATCATGTTTGGAGCAATTTTTAGGTTTAGGTCTACAAAGCACAAGTCTCATTAAAAATGAATCCAACAATGAATTTAATTTAAAATATGTTATATAGACATAGCCTAGTGATAAGACACTGGGCTGCAATCTCAAAGGCATGTGGTTCAAGTCCACCAGCTGCTGCGTGGGGGAAGGATGAATCTGATTTACTATCTCTGAAAACCCACTGGAGGGTCAGCTGTGGTTTGATTCCAACTCAACGGTACACAGCAACAACACCAACTTGACCTCTGCATCTATCTGAAACGTGTACGCAATGGGCAGATAACAAACTTCAGTTTCTGTTCCTTCATAAGGCTTCAGCATCATTTGTTTTATCATCTCTCACTCCAGAATGCTCAACCACGTCTTTAGGTGGTCAGTGGACATGCATTTTCCCCCTTGGTTTCTTATCAAGTCACTATGCTATAACAAGAGTGGGTATGTACCCACATACGAAGAGTTACTGATGTCATTGTAAATATGATTCATTCTCCCTCAGAGCTCTTTCAATTTCCAAAGTACATGCCAAAACAAGTGGGCTCTGCAAATCTTGGGGAACTGGGGGTCGGAAAGGTCCATTTACCATCTGCTGTCTCAGCCCCCAGTGCTGTTACTATGTACTGGAGCCCAGTGAGTACGCTTGGCGCTGCTGAGCCCACAGGGACACATTCTCCCTTTGCCTGGTGGGGTTTGAAGAACAAGGCTTCTAAGGCATAAAAGACAAGTAAAAGCTGGCATGGGTAAGGAGCAATGTAAGCCTGTGGCTTAAAATACCATTAAAATAATCATTAAAACCAGGCGCCTAACACACCCCATGAGCCAAAACAGAGGAAAATGTAACATTTTTTCACCCTGAACCACAGACGTTCTTTGCAATTGGTAGGCAGCAGAAGAGGGAGTGATACATTCTTTCCTATGGATTTGAGAGGAGAGCTCAAATTATTATTCTTTCTATTATTTACTTTTATTATTGTTGTTATACTTTGTTATTGTGATTGACATCATTATACATCCTATCTATTCCCTGATCACCATTTGTAACCAGTTTCATGGTTTATATTTAGATAAACTGAAAAGTACAATACCTGGGTAGAATATTTCAACATGCAAATTCTGTAGGTCACCTAGGATATAATTGTAAGCTAGCAATTAACCAAGAATATAGAAAAAGTTTCTTACCACTCGACCAATTGGCAGCATCAGGATGGATGGTGAAGAGATTGAGATCGTTCACAGCTTTAGTTTGCTTGGCTCCACAGTCAACACTCTTGGCACCAGTAGGAAATTAAAAGATGTATTACCATGGGAAAGTCTGCTGTTAGGGACCTCTCCAAAGTACTGAAGAACAATGGTGTCTCTTTGGAG
>NW_006399798.1:10453162-10468901 GCF_000299155.1 Elephantulus edwardii | reverse complement strand
ATTCAGTGACTGGGATAATTGGGATGGGAGTGTCAGAGACAGTGTGACTGGCACAGGACAGAGCAGAGTTTAGGGCTGTTGTGCATAGGGTCACTATGAGTCGCAAGCGACTCGACGCCACATAACAACAACAACAATAGGCTGACATGCCATAAAATACCATTTAAGGACCATGGGTGACTTTTGATTATCCAAAGAAAGGCATATCCTTAAATATTAATTGCCAAACTAGGTAATGCCTATAATATGTCACTCTAACACAGCAAGAGTTATCTTTGCAGCGATGGCAAACATACAGGTATTGAAATGAAAGTCTTCTGTACCATAGCAGTAGGTCAAATATAATCATGAAAGTCCTTCTAAAGGGAGTAAGAAGTAGCAGATCCTGACAACGTGCCCAAAGTTTTTTAGACAAAGTTTCATCATCCTTGCCTTTAAGGAGGACCCCAGTTACACTCCCTCCAGGACGGATTTGTTTGTTCTTTTGGCGGTCCATGTGATATTGAAGACTCTTTATTAGCTCCACAATTCAAAGACCTCTATTCTTATTCAGTCGACCTTACTCCTTGTCCAACTTTAACATACCTATGAAGCAATTGACAATACCGTGGTTTGGATCAAGTACATCTAAGTCTTTAAGCTAATCTCCATTCTCTTTAACACTTTAAAGAGATCTTTGACAGCAGAGTTGCCCAATTCAACATGCCTTCTGGATTCTTGACTGCTGTTGCTATTACCACAGGTATTGATTATGGAAGAAATAAGATGAAATCATGGACAGCCTCACATTTTTTTTTAATCTGTCATAATGTTTCCTCTTGATTGACTAGTAAAGATTTTTGTTTGCTTGATATTGAGATGTAATCCATATTAGAGAAAGTGGTCTTTGCTCTTTTTTACTGTTGTTGTTGACTGCCTTCGAGTCGAGCACGACTCATAGCAACCCCAATTTTCATCCTTTTCTGCAAGCAAGAGTGTGACATCTGCATAATGTAGTTTGTTAATAAAGCAACATAGGTTGTAGCATATATAACACAGGCTACAAAGAAGGCACATAGTCCTGGGGACACGCTAATTTTAGGATTTCTGACACCATCCGTCTTAGTTTCCTCAGGTGGAAGAATGTTTACTCAAAATATTCTCTAAATATAAAAAGACAGAAAAACTCTTGAAAAGACAAGTCTAATGAGAGCCTTCCTATATATCAGAGGATTGGAATTGACTGGGGAAAGCATAAAGCTGAGGCTGATAAAATTGCCTTGTATCTTAATTATACAGTCAGTTACCCTAATAATTATGCCTTTCTTAAAAATTATCAATGTGTACATTTTTAATTAGGGCAAATAATTTTATGTAAATTACACTGCAACAAAACTGATGATTTTCCTATCCTCCTCAACGCTAAAATGAACTTATATAAACCTCACCAGCCACCCACCTTCCTCCTCTGTATTATCTTTGTTCAAGTTCTGCCCTAGCACCTCCCTTTAAAAAAAAATCTATTTTATTGGACGGGGGGGAAGTTTACAAACCACATCAGTTTTTCCCAGCTGATCATTCAAAGGCATTAATTGCCACTGATTGTTGCAATTAACATTTTACAACATTTAAGCAAACCCTTATTTTTTTCCCTTTCCCCCACCTTCCAGGGTTTCTCCTCCACCGGCCACCCCGTTAATGCACAGTGTGTGTCCTGTGTGGGATTGTTAACTGCTGTACACATAATGTCTGGTCCACTACTCATTTCATGTCAGCCCTTCACCTATTCCAGTACAGGAATATCTACCCATCCTTTCCGCACTCTCCATCCTTCTTTCCCTCCCCGTCCTCTGTAAACAGCCTATTTGTTTAACAGTGGACTTATACAGACCATATTTGCCATTTGTGACTGAGACACTTCACTCAACAGAATGGCTTCCAGACTCGCCTATGTGGTGTAGTGTTTCACAAGTTCATTGTTTTTCAGTGCTGCATAGTACTCCATTGCATGAATGTAACACAGTTTCTCTGCCCATTCTTTTGTTGATGGGCTCTTGGGCTGCTTTAATCTCCTTGCTATTGTGAATAATGCTACAATAAGATAGGTGTGCATACATCTGTTTGTGTCACAGCTCTGATTTCTTTAGGATATATTCCCAGCAGTGGAAGAGTAGGATCAAATGGTATTTCTATTTTGTTACTTTTCCTTTTTTTTTTTACTTTCTTTTTTATTAATTATTTTAATGTAATATATATAATTTTTTACAACATATTCTTTCCATTTAATTTCCCCCCCATTCATTCATTGTTGCACATTTTCCTCCCTGACAACCCCTCTGCCTCAGTTCATTTTTCTCTTTGAAGAAAAAAAAATCTTTCATTGCTATACAATCTCTCCTCTCAACCAGTCCACAGTTCCTTTAAGTCATTTTCAAGATCTTTTAGGCTTTCCTTAGCATGTTCTTCCAGACCTTTCCAGCTCAAACACAAGAAAATGGCACATACTAAGTTTTCACTGTGTCAGTGACCCATTTTCAGTAGCACTATCTGTTTCAGTTAAGGAGCTCTGGTATGCTGGCGAGGAAGGCATTGCTCTGCCAACCCAAAGGCAAACGGTTTGCCAGACTGCCTTCTTGTACCATTTTATGCTCGAACCAATAGTGTATGAGGGTTTCAATCTCTGCATCCTTGCCAACGCCTGTTGGCAGAATGGGCAGAAGATAGAAAAGACTCTTCACCAGAGTAAGTATTCCAGTGGCCAACAAACACATGAAGAAATGGTCTATAATTCTGGCTATTAAAGAGCTGCAAACCAAAATATCAGTGCTGTCTAATCTCCCCAGCACCAACAGCAAGGTTCAACAGGACAGCAAATGCTTTCTTTCTGCCTGACTTCTATCCTGCTCTTCCTGGACAATTCAAGCAAAATAAATTCTCACAGCAGGAGCACTTCATGGACGCTACAATATGCTCAATTATGTTAGATTTAACAGGTACTATTTGGTTCTGTAGTCAACAGTCTTGGCACCAGCAGCCAGGAAATTAAAAGACGCATTGCCATGGGAAAGTCTGTTGTTAGGGACCTCTCCAAAGTACTGAAGAGCAATGGTGTCTCTCTGGAGACTAAGGTGCGTCTGATACAGGCCATGGTCTTCGCAATCACTTGTTATGCATCAGAGAGTTGGACAATGACCAAGGAGGATAGAAGGAGAATTGATGCCTTTGAGCTGTGGTGCTGGAGAAGAGTATTGAGAATACCATGGACTGCTAGGAAAACAAACAGATTTGTCCTGGGAAGGGTTAAACCGGGTGGCTCCTTGGAGGCAAAGATTCTGAGGCTCCGTCTAACATACTTTGGACATGTTGTGAGGAGAGACTGGTCCTTAGAGAGGGACATCATGCTTGGGAGGGTGGAGGGACGGCGCAGGAGAGGAAGGCCATCTATGTGATGGATTGATTCAGTGACTGGGATAATTGGGATGGGAGTGTCGGAGACAGTGCAATTGGCACAGGACAGAGCGGAGTATAGGGCTGTTGTACATAGGGTCGCTATGAGTCGCAAGCGACTTGACGGCACATAACAACAACAACAACAACAATCTGGTTCTGTTCCCTCTACTCACTTTCTACTTCAGTATCCAACCCTCGCAAAAGAGTGACTAAAGCTGGCCACATTGTGTAGGGTTTTTTTTGTGTGTGTTTTTTTAAATTTTTTTTAAATTTTATTATTTTTGTGTGTGTACCATCAAATCAGATCTGACTGGTACAGGAGGAGATTGTCCCTCCTTCTTTCCCCCAGAGCATCTGGTGGATTTGAACCATACGCCTCTGGGATTTTAGTTGCAGCTCCTTACCACTAGGCCACCAGAGCTCCCCCAAGTTTTTTTTTTTTGGTTTTTTTTTTTAAATGGCTGAAACAGGAAATGCCAAGTGAGTAGGAAAGGTCATCAACTGTCTTTCCAGAGGTGAGTGAATTCCAGGGAGCGAGAACCAATATGCTGCTACATCAAAGTGTCCCTGGATGCTTTTGAAGAAAGTTATTCCTGTCTGCTCAGAGATATTATGAAATACCACTCCTGGCGATAACAGCTATGATTCTTCCACCCCCTCATCGGGGTAGAATTACACCACCAGGGGATAACAATTAAATATTATTACAGTCTGTGGTTTTCATGGTGAGGATACATATCTTTAGGACTTCACAAAGGCTGATAGTGGGTGGCATTGCTAAAGAGTTCACTTTGAAAGTCTTTGCTCACCAGAGTTTTCAACAAGTAAATGATCATTCTGTCAGGACTGCTGGACTCGAGTCCCTTAGAGCTCTGTACCACCGCACAACTCCAGGGAGTTGTCAGATCATCACTAATTTTATTTTTCAAATTTTTTTTTTAATGGGACATTTCTCTGATTCACAATTTAGGCCTGGCTTTGAAGCAGAAGGTAAAAAGCAAGCCAACAATATAAATCTGTTTCTTTATTGCTGAAAGCACTTCTCGATTGTTGCTATAATCTGCGGAAAATCAGACGGTTATTTCTAGAATGGTCAAATATAAAAAGGATATTTCCCTCACAGCCTGATTTTTTCCCCCCGCGTGACTCACTTACACCCTCCGTTCTGGTGCCATATTATAAAATGACACTGGCCGTCTGGGCAGCGGCAGAAAACATTCAGCAAATAAGACAAATCACTGGAGATTAGAAAATTTCCAGGAAAAATGTCAAAAGGGGGAAGCGAACATATGAATCATGGAGAGATGGCTATCAGAGCGTCCAGTGGGGGAAACTTCTAAGCCGCATCAAGACGTGTTATCGTAATTCCTGCTGGCAACTTGAGCCAAGTTCAAAGCTTTCTTTGGCTGATAACGCTGAGTGGGCCCATTATCAGAAAGCAGTAGTTAATGGATGAATTATTAGTATGTTCAACTATTAGAACGGACAACAGCAGATGAGTCACATTCTGAAATGGACCATTCATCTGCTTCCCTGCTTAACAATGTGTGTGCTTGAGCTGGATATCTGACACCAGAAAGAAAAAGAGTGCAGAGTGCAACAGACATCGCATTTCAATTCCCTTTTTCAGAGCATTTTTAATCATGCAGTGTGATTTTTCGGAATCATTTCAACCTTGTGACAATCTGTGTTTCTGAATGTCTCTGAGCCATCAAGCTGACATTGTCGGCAGATGGGTGTTTGTATCTCTCGGGTTCACAATGCTATCTATTGCCAGGACTTCATGAATGGGGATTGAGCCTGAAGGACACAGTATAATAAAGTCATTTTCTTCATCGTTCCTGAATGATACTTGAAAGAAGCAGGTGCACGGCAAGGGAGGAGGACAGAGCTGATAGGGCCAGCAGGCCAGCATCTCCTCCCCTTCCCCTTCGTGGCCTCTCTCACTCCTTCTGTTCATCCTTCTTCCTTTTTTTAAAAAATTTATTTTATTATATTTTTGTGTGTGTACCGTCAAATTAGATCTGACTGGTACAGAAGGAGATTGCCCCTCCTTCTCCAGCAGAACATCTGGTGGATTCAAACTGCCTATCTCTGGGATTGCAGTGCAGCTTCTTGCCACTAGGCTACCAGAGCTCCCTCATCCTTCTTCATTTTACCTTAAGTCGTATCTTCCTTTCTCTTCTATTTCCTCATCAATGGTTCAAAACATGCCAAAATGCTCGCTAGAAACATGTGCATCTTACTCTAAGAAAAACAAACAAACAAACAAACAAACAAACTTAGCCCAATCAGGAAGAATCAGACTGCTATAAACAATTGATAAAAGAAGACTTTTTCCCCAAAGTCTTTCCCTCTTCCGCACACACCTAAGGTTGAGAAAATCAACAGCTGTCTGCTATTGATAGCATTTTCTAGGAACTTCGAGAGCCCAGATGACTCAGTGGTTGGCTTTCTCCTTATCGAAAGGCCATTATAAACTCTCACCTGGCTAAGTGCTCGAGCCTCCCCCAGTCATTTTCATCTGGCATCAATTGAGGCCATAAAACAAGCCGGTGAGTAATATCACAGGCCAGGTGTCTACAATTCCTAACTTCCTAACCACCTGAAAGCATGTAACTGCTTTCAAATCAAGGTTCCCTAGCTCTTCGGAAGGACAGTGAAGGGAGTTCTAAGAGGTGTAGCCGCGTCCTGGACACGTTTATGGTGGGTGAAACACCCTGATTCATTTCCCAGCAAGTCAGTAAACATTGTGAGTGATCCAACAGGAATGACATTCTCAAGCAGAGCGAAAGCAACTGGGGCTAATCCCTGCAATGCAGCTTGCAGACCCAGCAAATGCCTCCGCCCGACGAAGACTGCCTTGACCTGTGCATGCGTTCCTCCCTTCAACAGCTAGGTGAGTACAGAGTTGGGCACAGAACTGAAGCCTCAGATTCTCAAGCGTTGAAGGTAGTAGTTGACATTGTAGTTGTAATTGTAACATTTTCAGTTGAGTCAATATATTTTATCTTGTGCTTAAAAGAAAAATATAATCCAGAGAAGCTAAAGTCATGTTGTTGTTGAAGTGCCGTGGAGTCGCAGGCGACTTACAGTGACCCTATGAAGGAGAGAACTCAAAGCTTGGATGTCTCTCATCCTCTCTCCAGGTTCATAGGGTTTCCCGAGGCAAGCTGTTACGGAAGTGGATGCCACTCCTGCTTCCAAGCTTGTTTTAATCGGGGAGCTCCACCCCACTCTCTGTCCGCATTGGGTAACCAGCCATTAATGCATTTGCCACATCAGTGTCACAGTGTTCAGCCTCACGGCAACCACAAGTTACTGCTGTACGGCAACTTGTACACAAGGGCTATACGACCCAGAGGAATGTCTGAACAAAAACAATGAAAGACAGGCCTGAGGACCGCGGATTAAAAGTCACCCACCTTCGGCTTCCACTGGGCCAGCTGATCGATCTCTCTCTCTCTCCATATATCTGTGTTTAAAAGAAAAATATAATCCAGAGACGCTACAGTCTTACTGCTTTAAAAAAACTGATAAATTATTAAGGCCAAAATAGTCACAGGCAAGAAGGGAGGAGGAAGGAAGTAAAAGTTGATAAATAGATAAGCTAGGTGAAAGGAAAGAATATATAATGGGAAGAATTCATTCATTACATTCATCGTATGTAATGTTACAAAACAAAATCGGTATGAACGAATGAAATTATAATCACAATGTCATAAGATGGATAAGCATATGCAAGAGTCAGTCCTTATATTTATTTATTAATTCTACAAACATATCTTGCTAACTCTGTAAGCGCTAGGCACATGGTATTGGAACAGTACAGGCCACAGTCTTCGCCATTACTTGCTATGCGTCAGAGAGCAGGACAATGGTCAAGGACGACAGAAGGAGGATTGATGCTTTTGAGTTGTGGTGCTGGAAAAGAGTATTGAACATACATACCATGGACCATCAAGAGAACTGACAGGTTTGTCTTGGAGAAGGTGAAACCACGCTGCTACTTGGAGGCAAGGATTTTGAAACTCTATCTCACATACTTTGGGCGTATTACCAGAAGGGACCAGTCCTTGCAGAAGGACATCATGCTTGGAAGGGTTGGGGGATAGCACAGGAGAGGAAGACCCTGGATGAGAAGGATTGATAGAGTAACGGGAGTAATGACGGTAAGTGTGTCAGAGACAGATGGGCTCCGGATAGGGTTCAGAGTTAGTGTGTATAGGATAGATACTACAACTCGACAACACATAACAACAACAACAATTTATATTCTCACACAAAAGCCCTAGCGATGCTATGCATAAAGCATTTGACCACCAGGGAAACAATCAGTGGTGTAAACCCACCAGCAGCTCAGAGGGAGATGAGGCACTCTGCTTCCACAAAAATGTACAGCCTTGGACATTTTTATGACAGTTGTACTCTGTCCTAAAGGGTCATTATGAGTCAGAATTGACTCAGTAGCAACTAATAGGCATATTTTGTAAAGAACTCTAGTGCAGAGTAATTAAGGATGAGACTCACTAGACAGTTCTAGAGAGAAAGGTGTGGCCATCTGGTCCATACTGTTTATAACTTGGGCCCTGATGAGGCGGTTCTGCTCGGTCCTGTACGGTTGTTATAAGTTGGAATCAAACAAATGGCCACAGATATCTTTCCATATGTTTAAACCTCAAGGATTTAAAGGCACAAATTAAGTCTGTGTGTGTGTGTGTGTGTGTGTGTTAATTGTTATACTCATCAAATGGTAAACAGTGTTTGGTGGAGCTCCCCGATTAAAACAAGCTTGGAAGCAGGAGTGGCATCCACTTCTGAAACAGCTTGCCTCTGGAAACTCTGTGAACCTGGAGAAATGACGAAAGTCACACAAGCTATGAGTTACTTGTGACTCGATGGCACTTAACAATAACAATCAAGTTTGGCAAAAAAGAAATCTTTTTGTCTTTCATTAAATTATAAAATACCCAGGAGGAAGCTGGGGTCAGTTCTAACTGGGTCACTTTCCAACTCTGTGCCCCATCAACTTTCCCATTTTCTTTTCATATAAAATGGAGATACCAAAGGGCACAAGGATGTTTGGAGGACTTAATTTATCCTGTATGTAAAACGTTTAACCTAGTAGCCATTATATACCAATCAACTGATTATTGACTGTTAATATCAATGTGTTGTGTCCTTCCTTAATCCCTGGAGCCTGCATGAATGTTTTAAAAGCTTTGATAGATTTCTTAATTTCTTCCCGCATTTGCATAATTGTGCAATATATTTTATGAGTGATAAGGCAGTTACATATCAATTTTTTTTAAGTTCTAAATTTGGGGTATCCCCTACAAGTATTATTTAGACACCAGAACTTGGTTCGACAGACTGAAATTAAGGAGTCAATAATCAGCTATATCTCTCCTGTGTTTTCATTTTACTGCATGCCTAAATTTTGCTGAGTGAACACTAGTGGATTTGTAGTTGTTATGAACAAAAAATCTGCAAGAAAACTCCGTTACTTTCTAGGTTCCATTCCACAGCCCCAAAATACCCCAAACCCAAAACACTGACTCAATTCTGACTTACAGAGACTCCGTGGTGTCTCTGAGGCTATGAATTTTTTATGGGAGAAGACTGGCCTTCTCTCTCCTCCACAGCAGCTGGTGGATTCAAACTCCCAACCTTTCACTTGGTGGCACAACAAGAAGCATCCTATGCATGCAAAGCTCCTTATAGTGAGATAAAACTCTTAAAGGACTTTGGAGGATGATGGTAAAATGAACACACTTTTCTCTGGCTGAAATTCCTTTTAATTCTGTCTCTCTTTTTTTAAAGATCAACCTTAATGACGTTTAATTTGTATTTTATAAAATGGACTATTTTGTATGTCTAGTTGGCACCTTTCAACAAGTATGCATTCTAATGTAAGCACCATACCAATCAAGACCTTAAACACTCCCATTACTCCCCAAATTTCCTTATGTCCCTTTGCAAATAGCCCCAGCTGATTGCTCTGATCTGTTTCCTGACGTTTGTATCGACAGTTCGATCTAGAACAAATGTCTGTAAACTGTAACCCACAGGCTGAGTCTGGCTCACCATTTCTTTGTGTGTAAGGCCTGTAATCTAAGATTGGATTTTATAGTTTTGACAGATTAAAAAAATATATTTTATGACACCTGAGACATTTATGAAATTAAAATTCCAGTGTTCATAAATAAAGTTTTATTGCAATACCACCATGAACATTCGGTGACATATTGTCTAAGGCTGCTTGTACTGTGACCGAGAAGAACAGAGTAACTGTAACAGAGACCAGATGGCCCACCGAGGCAAAGAGGTTTTCTATTTAGTCATTTGCAGAACAAGGAACCCCACGGACCGTCATCTATTGAATCTGACTTATTTGACACAGCCTAGGGGTTTGGAATCTATCAATAAACATGCACAAACTATTTGCCCATTTGATTAGTGACTGAAGAGTGTGCAGCAGATGAAGCCTTGTATAGTACTTGAAAGGTTGATGGTTTGAATGTACTAGCTGCTTCTTTTTTGTTAAATTTTATTTTATTAATTTTAATGAACATTTACAGAGATTTTGGATTTCCATTCATTCTTTTTTTATTTCCATTCATTCATTGTTGTGCATTTTCCTCCCTGCTCACTCCTCCCACCAGCTTGCATTTTATTTGAAAAGAAAAAAAAATATTTCATTGTTATACAATCTCTCCCCCACCACTCCTCCCACCCCCCACACCGAGTACACTCCACTATGCAACTTTCATTCCGGACTCTTGTCATAACCATAATACCCAATCATATATCACTTTTAAATTCTTCTCTCCCTCATCTGTTTCAATAATTTATCTAATTTTTCTCAGTCTTAACCCAACACTGATGTCAGTCCCGTTCTACAACAATGGCACTATGTAGTATTTGTCCTTTTCTGACTGAGATATTTCACTCAGCATTAATGTCCTCCAGGGTCACCCATTTTGTATAATATTTCACGAGTTCCTTGTTTTTCAATGCAGCATAGTATTCCATTGTATGAATATTATACCACAGCTTCTCTATCCATTCGTTTGTTGATGGGCACTTGGGTTGTTTCCAACTTCTTGCTACTGTGAACGAAGCCACAGTAAACATGGTTGTGCAAATATCTGCCTGGGTGGCAGTTGTGGTTTCTTTAGGGTAAATTCCCAGTAGAGGAATTGCTGGGTTAAATGGTATTTCTATTTCCAACGAGCTTCTTACACACGCGGGACCGTCTCTGCGTCTGTGAGCGAGTGCAACTTTGGGAATCCTTTGAGATGGCTCTGTTCTGACCTGCGGGTTCGGTGGGAGTCAGAACTGACTCCCTCATGTTTGCTTTCTGGCGGTGTGGATGTCTACTGGGTCATTTCTAGTTTGGGGAAGTCGTGATTAAGCTCTTGTAGACATTTTTATTCAAGTGCTTGCGGATGTATGTTTTCACCTCCACTTGGGAAATACTGATGAGCGGAGGTGCTGGATCACGTGGCGGAGCCGAACAGCAGGGATTGTAAAGATCGTGCAAAACAGAAACAGGTCCAGAAAAAGGTCCCTATGCGCAAAGCTCAACTTCAGGGTGCTTGACAACAAAATAGATGGTATTTTTCAATTCAGATGTGGGTGAAATAGAACAAGGTCAGCATATGTTTTTCTATAAAGACTCAAACAGCATAGACATTGCAGGCCACTGTACAGTTTCTTAGCAAGGAAACACTGTGGCACCGTGTTGAAGTGTTCAGTTGCTAACCCACCCGCTGCACCATAGAAGAAAACTGGGATAAATGCTTCCAGAACAAAGCCAGAATTGGAAGTCAGCTGAGGAGTTCCATCTGTCCTGTCAGGTTGCTCTGGGTGGGAATCAACTTGACGGAGAAGTCAGTTTATAATGAGTTTATTTTCTCTCATTCTTGTTCTTCTCTTCCTCTTTCCTAGTCTTACCTTCTACCATCTTTTTCAACCCTGAGAATTTTTATAACTTTCTTAACTTGTTGTTACGTGCTGTTGTGTCACCTGTGACTCATTGACTCTATGTACAACAGCCCTAAACCCTGCTCTATCCTGTGTCAATCTTATTGTCTCTAACACACCGACCCCCATTACCCTAGTCACTCAATCAGTCCGTTTCATGGAAGGTTTTCCTCTCTTGCACTGTTCCTCCACCCTCCCAAGCATAATGTCCCCCTCCAAGGACTGGTCCCTCCTTACAACATGTCCAAAGTATGTCAGATGGAACTTCAGAATCCTTGTCTCTAAGGAGCAGCTTGGTTTCACCTTCTCCAGGCAAAATGTGTTTGTTCTTCTAGCCGTCCATAGTATATTCAATACTTTTCTCCAGCATCACAGCTCAAAGGCATCAATTCTCCTTCTATTATCCCTATAGTCAAGCTTTCTGACACATAGCAAATACCATTGCAAACACTATGGCCTGATTCAGGTGCACCTTAGTCTCCAGACTGATATCATTGCTCTTCAGTACTTTGCAGAGGTCTCTGACGGCAAACTTTCCCAATGCAATTTGTCTTTTAATTTCCTGACTTTTTAATTTCCAAGGGTGTTGATTGTGGAGCCAAGCAAACTAAAGCTGTCAACAATCTCAGTCTCTTCATCATCTATCATGATGCTGCCAATTGAGAATCTTTGTTATCTTGATGTTGAGCTTCAATTCATATTTAAGGCTGTCTTCTTAACTTATGGGTTATATAAAAAAGAAGCCATAGATTGCTTTGGGCCACAGATTAATGTCTTATAACCTCTATAATAGGACATGCTAAATTTAACCAAGTGTAGGCTTTACTATTTTTTCCCCTTGAAAATATTAACTAAACATTAGTTGATTTGATGTAATAAATAAAAAGCTTTCACAGAAAGCATAAAAAACCCTGGTGAGTACACTCTCAGGTTGGTAACAGCTTGAATGATGTGTTTGAGATAATTTAAACTGAGAAGTGATGGTTAAACATCCATTAATTTTAACTGTTCTATCTTCTGTATCTTAAGGTGGACCAAGAAAGGAGTATATACATTATAGAAAGCCACACCTTTTAAAGTGCTTTAAAATAAAATCCACTAATAACATTCCTTAGATACTCTGGGAGACAAACTATCATCCTCCTTTTTCATGATACTGTGGAAAATTAATATTTTTATCTTTACTATAACTCAACATTTACAAAACTGGTCATAAATTTAGGCAGGAGTCTGTTCTGTTTCTATAGCTCATCTTGAAATTCAAAGATACTAAAAACTGCTTGGAAATCTGAATTGCTGAACATTTCTCCTTTTATTTTTTCCTTTTGCTGTGCACAATATTTTCAATGCTTCCTATATATGTAAAAGTTGGACAATGAATAAGGATGACAGTAGAATCTATGGTTTTGCACGATGGTGTTGGAATGCAGAATACCCTACGGACTGCCAAAAGAACAAACAAGTTTGTCTTGGAGGAATTGCAACCAAATTACTTCTTTGAAAGTGAGACTTTGCTCAGGAGGGGCCAATCCTTGAAAAAGGTTACCACTCTGGGAACCATCTAGAGTCAGAGAAAGAGAGCAAGACTCCAACAAGACAGATTGGCTCAATGGCTGTACCAATGGGGTCAAGCATGTGAGAGGTCATGAGGACGACACGGGACTGGGCAAGGTTCAGATCTATTGTTTATAAGGTCACCACGGATCAAAGTTAACTGCACAGCATCCAACAACAGCATGTAAAAATAAATTCTAGTTTCTCCTTGTTTACAGATATTATAAGACCGTTTCATTCTCTTAAAAATGAGATTCGTATTTGCCCTTGATGTGTTGATGAGAATTTTAGATAACAGATTCTGTCTGACTTTGATATTCGTAAATTGGTTTGAATCATTGTATGATCCACGGCTGATTTGCTGAGAAAATATGCTATCTGATGAGTTTTTGTACTTTCCTAACAATGGGTAGAAAATGTTTACTTGTATTTTGTTACCTGTGCAAAGACTGTGTGGGTCTTGACAAATTATGTACAACACTGACAAGAATGAAAATTCCAGAACATTTCATTGTACTTGTGTGAAGCCTGTACATAGACTAAAGAGCAATTTTCTGAATAGAACAAGGGAATTCTGTGTAGTTTAAAACAGGGAAGGTGTGTGCGTCATGGTGTATCCTTTCTCTATAAATATTTAATCTGTTGTTGTTGCTATTGTTATGTGCCTATGTAAAATAGCTCTGAACCTTGCCATATCCTGAGCTAATCTCACTTCTCTGATACACCTGCCCCCATTATCCCAGTTACTCTGTCAATCAATTCATCTCTTTTTTTTTCCTTTTAATATCACTGTTAAAACTCTTTTTTTTCTTTTTTTCCCCTATAATTATATTTTATTAATTTTCATAAACATTTACAGAGATTTTGGGTTTCCATTCATTCATTGTCGCACTATTCTCTCTACCCTCCTCCCAGTTTGTTCTTGTCCAAATGCCACAGTGCTTGTCAAAGCCAGTTCTGATTAATCTTTTTTGTCAGTGTGTCCTTTGCCATTCCCTATCACTCCTCCCTGAGAGAGACTTCACCCTGAGTCATAAGGAAAAGGGGATGGCGTATTCTCTTAGCTACTTCCTGCTGAAAAGGGACGCTGTGGGTTTCAGGGTGAAGATCTTCTCTCACTACTCTAAAGGGCCCCTTTGGCAGTAGGAAACACATAGACTATTATGGAGATAGTCAATTCATCTCTTACAGCATCTTCCTCTCCTTTGCTGTTCCACCACCCTTCTGAGCATGATGTCCTTCTCCGAGGACTGATCTCTCCTGGCATCATGTCCCAAGTATGTGAGATGAAGCTTGAAAATCCTTGCCTCCAAGGAACAACTTGGTTTCTCCTTCTTCAAAGCAGCTCTATAAGTCCTCTTGGCAGTCATGATATGTTCAATTCTCTTCTTTGGTAGTACAGTTCAAAGGTATCAATTTTTCTTCTATTATCCTTAGTTATTGTCCAACTCACTGATGCAAAGTGAGTGAATGGAAAGGCCAAGGCCTAGTTTAAGTGCACCTAAGGCTCTAGACTGTCATCATTGCTCTTCAGCATTCTGGAGAGGTCCTTGACAGCAGATTTACCGAAACTGTTGATTTCCTGTCTGCTGGTGCTGTGCCTAGAGTGTTGATTGTGGAATTTAGCAAGCTGAAGCTGTTTAGGATCTCAATCTGTCCTCCGTCGATCATGAAGCTGCCAGTGAGCCCCGTGGTGACAGTCTTTGTTTTCTTGAGGATGAACTTCAATCCCAATTACAGACTGCAGTCCTTTGTATGCTGAGTAAATCATTCAAGAAGCTGGGCCATATGAAGAAGAGTGTGGCATCAAAATTGGAGCAAGACTCACCGACGACCTGGGTTGTGCAGATGACACAACTTTATGTGCAGAAAGTGAAGGTGATTTCAAACCCTTATTACAGAACATTTACAACTTTCAACGTGGATTCCTCCTCACCATCTAGAAAACAAAAAATACCCGTCACTGGACTAATAGGTAACATCGTGCCTCTTAGGCTTCATACGATGAAGACAAGATTGATGTCATCTATGACTTCATTTTGATTAGATGTGCAAGGAATACCCGCAGCATCAGCAAGCACGAACTCAAGAGATGTGTTACACCGGGAACACCAGGTGTGAAAGACCTCTCCAAAATACAAAAATTCAAACATATCCATTTACAAAGACTAAGGTGCATCTGATACAAGGCATGGTCTTTTCAATTGCTTCCTAAATCTGAAAGTAGGACATTGAGGAAAGAAGACAGAAGAGGAATCAATGGCTTTGAATCGTAGTGAAGAGCACTGAGTATTCCACGGGCTTCCGAATGATGCCTAACCACAAGATGGGCACAAGGTCAGAGCCTTTCCTGCTGAATGTGGCTCATTCTGTGCGTGGGAACAAATAACCAACCTGCAGCCATTCCTCCGAGCTGCGGTATAGACTGAGACGCCTTACTCCAAACTCCTTTTGTTTTATCTCCCTTCACACGTATCCAAATGCACACAGTACTGCTTTTCACTCAGTACATTTTTTCTCCTTTTTTTCATACTGTTTACTTTACCTTTTATCCTGCACCATTTCCCCCTTTCATTGTTAAATTTCTTGCAAACTACTTTGATATCTTGTTAACCTAAAGATGCTATAATGAAAATTATCTCAAGTGGTTACCTGTAAAGAATAGCAATGTACTCCCCTAGAGTTTTGGAGGCCAGAAGACAGAATTAGGGCATCAACAAGTTGGTAGGCTATTCCCTCTCCTCTCCTCTCCTCTCCTCTCCTCTCC
>NW_006399798.1:10440138-10453062 GCF_000299155.1 Elephantulus edwardii | reverse complement strand
TTCTCCCTCTTTTCCAATGTTAGGTGTGATCAACTGACTGTCCTATTAGAAGGCAAATGCCTTAAACACAGCTTCACTGGAGCTTTATAGAGAGATAAGTTTTTGTTGCTGTTAGGTGCCACATGTATGACTCATAGTAATCCAGTGAACAGCAGATCTGAGCCCTGTCCTGTCCTGTGCCATCTTCAGAATCCCAACCACACTTGAGCCCACTGCTGCAGTCACTGTGTCAATATATCTGATTGAGGGTCTTCCTCTCTCTCTGTCTGTTCACCTTTCAAAACATGAGGGCCCTCTCCAAGAACAGCCTCTCTTAGCAAAATGCCCAAAGGATGTGAGATGATTCTTGGAACAGTTCTATTTTGTACATATGACCCAGGCTCAACTAACTAAATAACAGCTAACAGCAAATACCTATCAGGAAAACTCCTTAGAAAGAGATAAAATAGTCATAAGTACTATGACTATGTATTTAAAAGTACTATGTTCCAGTCATTTTGTAATTATATCTGTAAAGCTAAATGTAAAAATACAAAAGTGGCAATAGATTGACTAACAATTCAAACCATTGGCACTAACTCATAGAGACCTTACAGAACAGATTATAACTGTCTCATCAATTTCCTTAGCAATGAGATATTTCCCCCTAGGTATCAGCAGTCAAAAAATCAAAGGACATACAGCATTTGAATCTTTTCCCAGAGTGACTGGTAGGTTACACTGCCAAGGTTTTGGTTAACGGTCAAGGTTTTTGACCACTGCATCACCAGGGTCCTTCTATAGAAACAGTCTCGTGGAAGTAGGCTTCAGGCAGGAGTCTGAGTTCCTTTTCTACAATACACTTAGCCAGGCACTAGAAACAGGGGTAAATTTGGTTTTCTGTTTACCTTTTCTGGGTTGGTCCCCCCCGCCCCACTTATTGTTTAACCTTTCTTTTGAGAGAAGGGAACTCATTTAGATTTTGGCTGTGAAGTGTTCTGTTCTGTGAAGAGCGTCCAAGGGTGTGGTGAGAAATCCTGGCACTTCAGGTGGCTGAAGAAAGATGCTCTGTGGGATGTTGCCATGCTACACCCACACACTCCATTGTCATTAGGAAGATTCAACATTACCATATCTAGCACACGTGGTATTTTCACGAAAAAAGGCCTTCTCATGTTTCAGGGGTTACAAAACATAACGTAGAGGCCATGGGGCAAAGCCAGGGCTTCCTGCAAATTGTTTAAAAGAGTTAGAAAAACCTATGACCATGTACCTGAGATTCCAAGACAATGAGTTCCCAGGCTCAGGTAGCCAAGGCCTTCTCTATACCTGTGAATGAGTCAAGCCTTTATACATGACACTCAGAAAATACCTTTAACAAGGCTTGGTGCATAAATTACAACATTAACCTCCACGTCCTTGGGCGCAAAGTAAATGGAAGATGCAATGGATTAATTAACCTTCTGGTAATTTATACTAAATTAATTTAATACTGAATTTATACCAAGTAATCAACTGGTTGATACAACATGAAAGTAATGATGGGGGGGAAAGGACTTGATTTGTCTTCTTCTGGCTATTTGGCCAATAAGACAAAATACCTACTAATTAGTGTAAAGTCTAGGAAAATCTGAACCCAAGTAGATGGAGATCTGTCAGAGAGGTACACCACCAATACATTAATTCAAAGTATTACCGTCAAAGAGAGAATTAGGATAAGACCTCATTCTGCCTAGGTGTCAAACTTGCAAGACTTGCAAGAAAACACTTACAGCTGTCACAGATTTTACTGTATCTATCATCTTTGCTGTGCCACCCCTAACTATGTCCTAAGATAGAAAAACAGAATTTCTAATTAGACTCCTCCTAAAAGATACCTGGAAACAAGTGGCTCAAACCAGCAACCTTCCTCACACTTCCCTTCACGAATGACCATGGTGACACAGTGTACGGGACTCTTGCCAATCTCTACCCACATCTCTGCATTCTATTTCTCAACAGAGACTCAAAAAGCAGTTCAAGACTTGCTGGAGTTTGAAGGCAAAAATCAAAGCCAAAACCCTGGATGTATTAAGCCGTCCCTGCACAATAGCCTCTGACTAGGAAGTGAACGAATTGTTCTCGCTGTTCAGTTAAGCTTCTTACGGATGGGGCTGAGATCGCAGCCCCCTCAGAAAGGAAGCCCTGGCTTAGCCAACAAGGGAAACAAACGTCCTGACCTTCAGGCAGCCTTTGTTTCTGAGCGTCTCTGACATACCCATTCTTTCTGCATCACATACCTCTCATTCCTCGGAGCCAGCATTTGATAGTTGAGCTTAGGGTGGTGAACTGCAATGTGTGACTCATAGCCCATCATTTATAGTCCATTAAAGGAGAAAGAGCAAGAGAAATGTTTAGTTACAAGGTCGTAGCCAGATCTATTTGTGTGGGTTTTAGTTTTTTATTAAAAAAATTTGTTTTCCATATCTGTATTTTTGTTTCCTTCTAAGACTGAAACAATTTTAGCTTTATATTGATCATTAATTTTAATCCCCTCTCTCTCCCTTCCTCTGTTACTTCCAAGATCTATCTATATGCAAACCTTTCCTTCATTTATTATAATAGTATTATACCATAAGAAACCAACTAAGGTGGGGAGGGGCTGATCAGGGTAGAGAAGAATTTATCTATTGCTCTCCAAAGTACCGAAGAGCACTGATGTCACTCTGGAGACTAAGGTGCATCTGATACAGGCCATGGTCTCTGTAATCACTTGTTATGCATCAGAGAGTTGGACAATGACTAGGGAGGATAGAAGGAGAACTGATGCCTTTGAGCTGTGGTGCTGGAGAAGAGTATTGAGGGTACCATGGACTGCTAAGAAAACAAACAGATTCATCTGGAGAGGATAAAACCTGGCTGTTCCTTGGAGGCAAGGATTCTGAGGCTTTGTCTAACATACTTTGGACATGTTGTAAGGAGGGACCAGTCCTTGGAGAGGGACATCATGCTTGGGAGGATGGCGGGACAGTGCAAGAGGGGAAGGCCCTCCATGAGGTGGATTTATTCAGTGACTGGGGTAATAGGGATGGGTGTATCATAGACGGTGCGATTGGCACAGGACAGAGCAGAGTTTAGGGCTGTTGTACATAGGGTCGCTATGAGTTGCAGACGACTCAACGGCACGTAACAACAACAACAAATTCATTACTCAATTGGAAATTTTTTAATATAAAAAATATTTGCCTTAAAGACTGCCTTATGGTTTTATCACTCCATTCTGGCATGCTCAGTAGCACAGGAAGCGTCATATCCAAAATTATTCCTTGGGATATAGGTCCAAGTTGTGGATAAGCTCATTTTGATGCACCTGAAAGGTTACAGATGATATCATATTCATCAAGTAGCTTCTGTCCTTTGCTTATGAGAAGTTAATCAGTTAAGCATCAGTTCCTAGTGAAAAGACTGATGATTGGAACTAACCAGCATTTCCACCTGAGAAATGCAAGACTGTCTGCTGCCAGAATGCCCATAGTCCGGAAGACCCCTCGAGTGCGTCTCCCTTGCCAAACAAGGTCTCTCGGAGTCAAAGACTGAGCGTCATTGTCTACTAACCACCACTTGCAGCTGAGACCTGTGGAAGAACGGCCTCCACCTTGCTCCTTTTGTTCCCTCTTCCTCCCTCCCTCATGTCTGTCTGAGCCTCCATGATTCTGTCTACCCTTCTTGGCTCTTGCTCTTAGCTTTGCCCAATCTCTCCTCGCTCAACTGTCAGTTTCCTAGCCCCACTGAGTTCAGGCTCAGAGCACAGGTAGGTGTACTTATCTGGCAGCTTCAACTCACATGACGGTGAAGACTTGTTTTCCATTGTGCGCTGCCCTGGGTGTGCCATGTTCACACTGGCCCCCGTGCCAGGCGAAATCCCAGCACTCGCTGACGTGGATGACGGCTCCTCTGGAGGCAATCAGCTCTGCACAGAAGGAGGGGGAAAGAAAAACATGTGGTTTTTGCTGGCTTCACCTTGGCAGAGAAAAATGGACTTAAAACTGGGGCTGGGGTAATGCCTTGGAGTTCTGGAAGTCCAGCAGAGACAAGGGGAGCCAAGAGCGAACACACGATGGTTGTGTGGGGCAGTGACACCTCAAGAAAAATCACTTTGAGTCGTGAGCCTGATCGTTTCACCTCTGTGGGCACCAACCCAATTTGCTCCCCAAGTCAAATGCAAATGGTTTCAGGAAGTTGGGTTTTCCCCCCTCTCCGCTTTGCCCATACTAGATGTCTGACATCCATTTTACTATGTTTACAAATTATGAACATTCTGGGCAGCTAATTATGAAAATATTGAGAAGTCTTCTGAGAACTCTTGGAGAAGTTGAAGGCAGAGAACAGGCTGTAAAGTCCTTGAAAAACGAGCTGCTCGCTCTCCGCTTCTGCCAGGACGTTCTGGTATCCCCAGCATATTACGATGCTAATCTGAAACCCAAAGGAAAGAAATCAATAAAAACTGAGGCGAAGAGGTGGGGAACAGGCAGCTCGTTCAATACTCAGCAGACGAGAAAGAGCAGATCCTTTCGTGATGTCCATACGTTTCTCCTGCGCTGGGTCATAAGCCAAAGAATCCAAGGGAAAATGTGAAAAACAAGTTTTATAACCTAAATGAGAGGTGATAAATTTTAAGTTCTCTGTGGAAAAGGGACAGCCTTTCTTCGAGTCTGACCTTGCTGTTTTCGTACCATCTGGAAAGAAAATCTACTTGTCTTCCCCCATTTGTTTTATATTGAATAGAAATTAATGCATCTGCAGTCATAACAAAGACTACAAGTGCATTCTAGACTGATTGGGAAAAAGTTGGTTCGATTTCATCATATGTCATCATGTGATTTTCTTCTCTGTGATGTCGTTCTTGCCTGCGGCAGATGCCCTTGGCTCAATGTTTTTTTTTCTTGTTAACCGAGTCAGTACTAAACAGAATTATTATTGCTCTGTTCGTATGCAAGAAATAACCTGTGACAATGAAGCAGAAGTTTCACAGGTTGCAGGTGGTAAAATAAGTTTAGAATATAGCTATTTTGTATTATTTCCTCTAGAAAATGAAGCCTTCTGTGTTTAGATAGTACATAAAGTGATCTTCATATCCAATACTATAATTTTATAGGTTGTTAAGCTGTAAAACCAACATGAGTATCTGAAATACTGGAAAATCTTAAGTGACTGTGATAACCTGTTGTTGTAGACAGTATTACATTCCACAGAGGCTGGTCACTCACATTAGCATCTTACAGTTAAGATTATATGACTCTTAATTAAGAGTTTCTTTAATGTTGAGCCAAAGCCAACTCCTAGTTGACCTGTGAATTCACAGAGGCTGTAAATCACATAGAAGGGAATTGCCCATCTTTTCTCCTGGGCAGCTGGTGGATTTGAACCTCGTGCCTTTGGGTTGACAGCATAGCTCCTAATCACTGAAAAACCAGAGTTAAATTTGCTGACTCATGAAAACAATGTGCAGATCACAACAAAACATTCCGCCCTGCACCATCTTCATTTCTACAATAAATGATGCTGTTTTCTTAGCCCTTCTTGACACAAGTGCAAACAAAATAGCCCAAACTCCTATTGCTGCCAATTTGATCCCAACTCATAAGACCTTCACACGTCTGAGTATCCTTGCCCCAGTGAGCTCCCAAGACTGTAAATCCTTACAGAAGGAGATGGCCTCCTCTTTCTCACATAGAGCAACGGATGAGTTCAAAACACTTAGTCTCTGGTTTTCAATAGAGCGCTTAACTCCTGTGCCATCAAAGCTTCTAAATAAAATAATAAACCTTTCATTCATTGGCAAAATGTAAAGTATGGATTTAGTTTCTATTTAACCTACATTGCCTATTTCCAGAAAGAAAAAGCAAGGCACTGACCTTGAGCTTGTCCTTGAATATTGTAAACTAAGATCTTCACAAGGCCGTCCCTGACCTCCCTGAGAACAAGGCTTCTCAAGCTATCGTAGAAAGTCTAGCAAAGCAAGAAATACACACACAGTAATGCATATAAGAAAGGGAAGGAAGGATACAGAGCCTCAAGAACCTAATCATTTGAGTAAGAAGAGGAGTGATTAGAACGAGCAGTCCACATGGACTGGGGAGCCTGACGGGGACATTCAACCTTCAGAACTAGGAGGAAATACATTTTTTTTTTTAAGCCATCCACTTCACTTGAAGTATTTCTGTTACAGCAAAACTAGGAAACTAAGACCGTTTACAAAGTTCTATCTGAGATGACAATTTAAATATAAAGTAAATTCTAAATAAATTTGCATACTTTTCAGTGTACATGACAACTCTCTTGCTAGGAAAACCTAAGTCAAACAAGACCTAAAATCATTGTGAGATAATTTAGAATATGACTACTGATAATGGCTGTCAGGCATGATGTTTATTTTTGACAAAATATTATTTGTATGTATACTGCATTGAAACAGATGCAGGAGAGAACAATTTAAAAGCGATGTATGATAGGGTATTATGGTTATCACAAGAGTCCAGAATTAAGGTTGCATAGTGGAGTGTACTCAGGTCAGTGGGAGGGGTGTGGAGGGGATTGTATACCAATGAAAGAATTTTACTTTTCGAAGAGAAGAGCCAACTGGGGGGAGGGCTGGACAGGAAGAAAAGTGCAACAACGAATGAATGGAAATCCAAAATCTCTGTGAATGTTCCTTAAAATTAATAATAAAAAATGTGAAAAAATATTATTTTGAAAATTTGAATGTAAAGATAATCACTAAAAGGAAGGGAGAAATGCTAGTTGTCACTCCATAAGTGTGCATGTATGTTGTTGTTGTGTGCCCTCAGGTCAGACCCAACTAAAATCTGACCCTCCGGGGGGTTTTCAGAAGCAGAAAATGGCACACAGAGAGATTTTCCTTCCTTCTGAAGAGCAGCTGATGGATTCGAACCATATGCCTTTGAAATTGCAGCATAGCTTCTTCCCACTAGGTCACCATATTTTTAGTATTGTGTTTCAGGCTGAAATAACATCCACTGATTATTGCTCCAAACATTTCTAATGAGCTGCCTGATTTTGATATGTGGAAAATGTTCTAATCACCAGCTTCGTACAAGGATCTAGATAGACAGGCCTAAGCTAAGCAAAAGTGTCTGCGTTTAATAACCAAACAAGAACAAGCTGAAAGCATTCTGATTTGGAGGCTTTTTAAAAATTGTCCCCAATAGAAAAGCAGATTTTTCATTAAAACTAGGAAGCTGTTGACATGCTGACGTGCATTTATTCTTCCATTTCGTTTGTTTTACCCTCTCTCTCTCAAAAGGAAGCATTTAATGGCATGAGGCAGCTCACTGCCTCTTTTCCAATTACCATAATTCAGTGAGTCCACATTCTTTCTTCTGAAGCACAACTTCAAAATCAACAGCACACATGTACTCACATGGAAATTTCTTAAGAATTTGGGAACGGACCAAGAACTCCGTGTACATGATCATTTGTTATTCAGCAGCTCTGAAAAGGTACATCTCACCAAGAGCCCTTTCAACAGTAACAGCTTTATAGTGAGAAAAAATATTGCCTGAAATAAGAAAAGTTCCTTGAGAATAATCAACTTGTCACACAAGAGGGATACACTAAAATTTGAGTCTTCAAACATGGCTTCTTTCTTTGTTTTCCTTCAAATACTCACAGGTTCTAATTAGGTTGATATTGCCTCTCCATGCTTGAAGTAATTAGCAACTGTAATTGAAGCCACATGTAATTAATTCTATAATTACAATTTGTTTAGTTTGTGCTACAATTGTGTAATGATAAGGGAATTAAACATTCGAGAACCTAAGTTTAAGTAAAATCTTTTTCTAAAAAAAAATATCACTTTTGAGGAGTAATCAATACTATACAAAACACAGATGGTACACTTACCACCAACACATCACTGTAAAGATGAGATGACTCATCAGAGGGTATTACCAAATGCATTCATGGGGAAGATAATAAACACAGTCCCAAAGCCCTGGATAGTCAGCAAAGAATGTTTCCAGTATAGAGGAAGTCCCCAAAATTAGAGATAGAAGAATGAATTAGCCCACGTTGATAGAGGCAAGCTTTCTCTCTTGGTGTCTATCAGCTTCATACATACTCCATCATTAATATAACTAGTTCAACCTACCAGGGTTCTTGAAAGAAGGATAGACAAATGGATTCTGAGGAACAATGATGATGAGACTTTATCTCACATACTTGAGTTTCAGGAGGGATCAGTCCCTGGAGAAGAATAGCATGCTTAGTAAAATAGAGGATCAGTGAAAAAGAAGATCCCCAAAGAGATGGATTAACACAGGGGCTTCAAGCATGAGTTTAGGCTCCATGGAGATTGTGACGTTGGCAAAGTTTTGTTCTGTTGCTCACTGGGGACTTTCTGAGTCACAGCCAACTTGATAGTCATCAACAGACAACACATGATAAAGATTCTGTCCTTGAGCACAACCTTTAGGTGCTTGGCTATGAACGATGTGAAGTTGGCAATTTAAACACGCCTAAGGACCTCTGGTGACCTAGCGGTAAGAAGCTGAATTGCAATCCCTTAGACCCACAGTTCAAATCCACCATCCGCTCCGCAATGGCGGTCTCCTCCTCTGCTATTAAACTGCCTTTGGAAACCCACTGGAGGGTCAGCTATGAATTGGTGCCAACTTGAGGGAACACAACAACAACAACAAAGGCCTTCCTCGGAGAAGGTCCAAGCATGAAAACACTAGAGTGGAGATCTACTCTGCCTGCCCCCAGGGGATCAGCAGCAGCTGGAATAATGAACTCAACAAATATTCTTGTTTAGTTGGTTGGGTTTCTTCCCAAAGTCATTGTTTTTTTCATAGTGATTTTGGTTACATACAAGGTTCCCCATTGAATCCACAGGGTAGCAAGACTCTAGGTAAATAAACTTGCTGCCGACTGATCTACAGCGTAATGTGCTCTTACGCTGATTTACTGTTAACTCAGCCAACTTGCTGATGAATCAGAACCTTCTCATAATTGACTGTCCATTCAGTTTCCATGACCATGACTGTATCTTGCAGTGGAGGGAGATTACTTACCCCAAAGAGCAGACTTTGGATTTGAACTACCAGAGAACAATGGCCTTTCAGACAAGAGCCTAACTGTATGGACTACACTATTAGAGCTTGATTTGCTGTTAGTGACTTAACTCTTTTAAGCGAAAAGGTAGAAATGCTGATACATTAGGAATAGATGTTTGGAAGGCTTGCATTCAAGTAAGTCATCAGTTGCCGGGTTTTGACGCACTGCAGAGAAGACCTTGTTTGGATAAAGAGATGACAAACATCAGGAGTAACAGCCACGGTTACATCCCTGGTGATGAAAGCAATCACAGTGAGGCCAGCCAGGTCTGCAGGGAAATTCCAAGTTAACTTGAACTGGCTGAAAGCTGGAATCCAAATATCACTGCCTGACTACTTAGTAATTTAAACACTGTAGGCTGAACATGGATGGACCGTAGTTGTGGTATCTCTGCCTCCTGAAACTACTGTCATTCCCTTTTCTAAAACCCACGAGATAGCTGCTCTCTTGGGGAGCTTTTGGAAATAATGATGCTGTGAGTTAGAGAAGAGACGTGGGCTGCCATTTCTAAGAATGCACAACAACTATAATCTATATAGTGCATGAAATATCAGTTTGGCCCACGCCGTCTAAGGCTAAATTGATCCATATGATTGGAATTTTGCCCAGAACTTTTAACCAAAGGGGGGAGGGGTGGGGCGGGGGAAAGAGGCATCATTTTGAAATTAGTATTATCAATACGGTAATACAAGTTGAACGCAAGTTGGGCCTGACATAGGAAGTGATGTAATAAGAAGCGCTTACTACTCCTGCCCCTTGAGCAGGAAATATTTTCCTTGAGGAATAGAATACTTGAAAACTGCAGATTGCATTTTAATATTAACCAGATTTCTACATTAAACATGATTTCCGAGAACCATTTGATTTTTTTTTCCTCCGTCCCTCTCTCTCCCCGCCCCCCCCTGCCCCCCACTCTGCTCCCCTCAAGGAAATGATCATAACTGCGTTTAACCATGGGCAGCTCCTGGAATGGACCCAGGGCTGCTTGCAATTTCTGTGTCAGCAATTGCACCTTTGAGTGGCAGGGAATCTCACTTAACAACACGTGTCACTCATTGCCGCCCTGTCATCTGTTTCTGGGCTTTGATGTGTTCTGATTGCTACACATTCTCTGCTGCTTGACTGTCTCCAAGTGAGAAATTTCAAAGCCGGGTTCTCCATTGCTACGTTCAAGATGCGTATGTGTAATCGCCTTCTAGAACAAGCAAGGAATGACATACAAATTAGCCAAGCTGGTTTCGATTTTTAAGAGAGAGAGGTGCAGATGGTAGTTCTCTGGGCTCTCAGAGTGCGGATGTTTTCTGTAACTCACTTTTTTTAACGGGCTCCCCTTCTCTAACCCCAGTGGACACATCCCAAGAATTCTAAGCTACCATAAGTGGCCTCTCTCGGGGCAAGTTTGACAGCAGTGACAACTGCTGATTGGTTAATAGCATCACTTCAGAACGTATCCGTTTTGATGGCCATCATCTTTGGCAGCCAGCAAAATAGTGAAATAAAGACAATTTAATCATCGTTGGGCAGGGACAGGGGAGAAGCTTGACGTAATGGGCCGCCTTTCTTGACTCCTTGAAATGAAGGCCACAAAGGAAGACAACTAAAGACAGGAAGAATATAGAGTTGCGAGGTCATAAAGCCAAAGTGCAAGCATTGGATGCATGGGATGGTGGGTATGAAAATGCGATTGTAACTTGACAAGATAATTTGGAATAGATGGTAAGCAAAGGTTATAAACAGAGTCAGGATCATTTTACATAGCTAGCGACGTGTTCCCCTAAATGGGCCAGGGAAAGAATGAAGAAAACAAAGAAAGCAACTCTTAAATAACTGAAGATTTAAGAATACTCCCCACAAAACTTGACACAATAGGGAAAGAGAATTGTTAACTACCACTGGCTGTTAGGTGTGTTTGTTAATCCATGCCACAACTTGGAGGAGAAGCGCTCATGGGCAATAGCAGGCGTTTATCTGAAGTTGGCACCACCCTCTTCTTGGAGAGAGAGAGTTCATTATCATAATAGAAAGGAAGACCAACAATGAGACTGGTTGCCATGGTGATGGCGGCTGCAGCTGAAGCTCAAGTGTGTAAGACATGATAAGGCAGGGTGCAGATCTGTTGTTTGTAGGGTTGTTATGGGTCACACTCAAGTCAGGACATGTAACAATAACAACAGTAGCATACGTACCACCTTGCAAAAGAAATACCATTTCAGTTTGTTGTTGTTGTTAACTGCCGTTGAGTCATAGACGACTCATAGCAACCCTGTGGGATAGTCCACAAGGAGTTGAATTGCTAATCCCAAAGCCATGCCTATCAAGCAGTTCAAATGCACTAACATCTGTGCTGGAGAAAAATGGGCAGTCGGGTCCTTTGAAATTCACAGCATCAGAAAATCAATACAAGGTCAGCTCCAAATCAGTTCTTCATTGCAATGAGATGAGTCACTTTATTTACCACTTACCTTTCAGTGTGTGTTACTGGTTGGCTTACATGTTGCAGTGTTGCTGATAGTCATGCCAACAATTGAAATATCAGCAAGGTCACAAATGATAGGCAGGATTCCCCAGACCTTCTGTATTAAGACACACTAGATGGGAAGTAAGAGAGGCCATCCATCCGAAACGATGTCCCCTTAAAAACCCTATGAAAAGTAGCAGGGCATTGTCTGACGTACTGCAAAAAAGATGTGGCCCACTGGTTAGAAGGCATTCAACAAAAGACTTGAAAATAACAGTTTCCTAAAAGGAGACTATATACATATATATACATATACATACACATACACATATACATATAACACACATCTGTAACATGAACTAAATAATGTTAAATTGTTCTTAAGTGTCATTGAGTCATAGACAACTCATAGAGACCCTATGAATGAAAGACCTGAACACTTGTATAACTTCCAGCATTTCTCCAAGTTCATAGAGTTTCTGGAGGCAAGCTATTTCGGAAGTGGATGCCACTCCTATGTCACAATTTTTTGTTCATCACTTGCTTCAAGAACTTAGTGTTTATAACACTGTAAGGGGTTTACAATCTCAAGATCTTTCTGATACTTGTCCTTCACATATTGTTGGTGTTAGATACCCTCAACTGGAGAAAGACTTCTATCAACCCTATGAACAGCAGACCCTCTGCCCTGTATTGTGCCATCCTTTTCATCTCTGACGTACTTGAGGCCATTGCTGTAGTTACTGTATTCATTTATCTTGTTGAAAGTGTCCCTTTCTTTCACGGACTCTTCTACCTTTCCAAGCATGCAGCATCTTCCCAAAGGAGGGTCCCTCCTACCAACATGCTTGAAGTATGTGAGACAAAGCTTTGTCATCCTTGCTTCGAGGAGTACTCTTGCTGTACCTTATCTAAGATATATTTGTTTGTTCTTTTGGTAGTCCATGGGATATTAGGAACAGAGATTGAATTATTTTTCACCATCCAATGTCTTAAGCTTGGAAGGAGGAGTGGCATCCCCTCCCGTAATAGCTTGACTCCAGAAACCCTATGAACCTGGAGAGAGCAAGAAAGGCACCCATCTGTCAATTGCAGGTCATTCCCTCAGTGCAAGATTGATTGAACATTTAAACATCAGTAAAACGATAAGAGTAAAAGAATGACAGTATTTTTTCAATAGAATTTTTAAAAATTGCAAAATTCAATATCCCCTTAAGATGAGGAGTCTCAGTAAACCAGAAACAAATAGAAACATTTTCTGCAAATATGGGTAGCTAATATTAAATTTAGTGATGAAAAGAAAATAACCTTTTTATCTAAAAGCTTAAACTGTCAATTCTAACTTGCATTCAACTTCATTCTAACCAATG
>NW_006399798.1:10435422-10438012 GCF_000299155.1 Elephantulus edwardii | reverse complement strand
AGCATACGTACCACCTTGCAAAAGAAATACCATTTCAGTTTGTTGTTGTTGTTAACTGCCGTTGAGTCATAGATGACTCATAGCAACCCTATGAACGAAAGGCCTGAGCACTGTTCATAGAGTTTCTGGGGGCAAGCCATTTCGGAAATGGATGCCACTCCTGCTTCCAAGTTTGTTTTAATTGGGGAGCTTCACCAAACACTGTCCACCATGGGTAACCATTATCTCATTTGACACATCAGTGTCACAGTGTTCAGCTTCACAGCAACCATGAGTTACCTCTGTACAGCAAATGGACCTATACCACCTGGAAGAATGTTTGACGAAAAACAGTTTAAACCAGGCCTGAGGGCTGCAGATTAAAACCACCCACCTTGGGCTTGGTAGCATAATTTTCTGTCCACTAGGCCAACGTAACTCTATGTTGTCATTGATATTGTTGTTAAGTGTTGTCAAGTTGTAGACAACTCATAGCGACCTTATGAACGAAAGACCTGAGCACTGTTCAGAGTTTCTGGAGGCAAGCCATTTTGGAAGTGGATGCCACTCCCGCTTCCAAGCATGTATAGAAAAGTAATTCTTCCAAGAGCAGAAGGCATGATTCACGTCCCCTATATCATATGCACAGTAATAAAGCACAGAGTGAGAATTTGATTGTAAGTTTACCTTATTTTAAGACCAGAACTTTTCATTACATCATGTAGGATACCGAGCTTAATTTGTTCCATGTTTTACCTGAACTCATGTATTATTAGTGACTAACAACTGTCCTCTATGGGTTACCACTGGGCGCCTGATTTCCCTGCGTTGTCTCACTATCTGGAAAGGAACCCTTTGCCAGGTCCGCTTCTCACTCCACTCAGTTGTTTTGTCTAGTAGACATTCATGTTTCTGAACAGAAATTGAAATTCTTTGCAGTTTTTCATTTGTTGTTGTTGTGTTGTTGATTGCCTTTGAGTCGAGCAAGATTCATAACAACCCCATGAACAAAAGTTTTTCATTTGAGTGAAGAATTTTATGAAGGTTTAGCACCTCCCAATAAAGGTGATAAAACAGAATGTGGAACTTAGCAAGCAATATCATTAATATCACATGTAAGTAAAATCTTGCTGAAGATCATTCAGAAATGGCTGGAACACCAAAGAACTGCCAGATATTCAAGTTAGATTTAGAAGAGGCCTTGGTGTCAGGGACATCATTGCTGATGTCAGATGGATCCTGGCTGAAAGTAGAGAATATCAGAAGAATGCCTATTTTATTGACAATACAAAGGCATTTGACTATGTGGATCATAACAAAATATGACTATCATTTTAAAAAAATGAGAATCCCAGGATACTTAAATGTGCTCATGTGAAATCTATACTTTGAACAAGAAGCTATTATCTGAATAGAGCAAGACAGTATGGCAAGGTTTAAAATCAAGAAATGTTCATGTTAGGGTTGTATCTTGTCTCCCTTTCTGTTCAATCTGCATGTTGAAAGGCTAGACTTTATGAAGAAGAGTGTGGCATCAAGATCAGAGGAAGACTCACCAAAAATCTATTGTATGCAAATGACACAACCTTGTGAAAAGGACTTGAAATACTTGCAACCTATGATGAATATATATTAAATCTCAACATCAATAAGAAAAAAATCCTAACCACTGGGCCAATAGAAAACATCATGATAAATGGAGAGAAGCTTGAAGTTAACATTTTCATCTTGTTTGGATCTGCAGTTGACACTCTTGATATGAGCTAGCAGCCAAGAAGTCAAAATATGTATTGAATTGGGTAAACCTGATGTTAGAGACCTCTCTAAGGTGTTAAGGACAAATGATGTCAGTTTAAAAACTAAGTTGTGTCTGATACAAGCCATGGTCTTCTTAATTACTCATTATGCATCTGAAATCTGAACAGTGAATAAAATTGACAAAAGAATAATTGATATTGGGATGCTAGAGAAAAGTACTTAATATTCCATGAAATGCAAAAAGATCAAACAAACATGTCTTAAAAAAAGTTCAGCCAGGGTGCTCATTGGAGCCAAGAAGAGTGAAGCTTCATCTCACATACTTTGACATATCACTAGGTGAGGCTATTACTTGGAAAAGAACATTATGCTTGGAAAGGTCAACAAAAGAAAGAAACACCTTCAACAAGATGGATTGAGACAGAAATGATGAGGATGGCACAAGGCAGGGCAAGGTTTGAGCCATTGTTCATGGGATCGCTATGCGTCATGGTAGACCTGATGGACACCTAACAACAACAATAATAGCACATCATCTTTTCAAGACCTCCCGCTCACCCATCTAAACTAGTTTTAACTGCTCGAGGACATAAAGTTAGTTCAACTTTAGCAACTAAGAGAACAAACCATTGGCCAATCCTGTTTCATTCTCACACATAGTGTTATGTTTCAGCTCGTTACGTTAGCCACTAAATCAGTCCTTCTTCTCGAAGATTTCTCCTATTTTTCTGACCATTTCTTTTATTTCGAGAGCCCTGGTGGGATAGTCCACAAGGAGTTGAATTGCTAATCCCAAAGCCATGCCTATCAAGCAGTTCAAACGCACTAACATCTGTGCTGGAGAAAAATGGGC
>NW_006399798.1:10431981-10433908 GCF_000299155.1 Elephantulus edwardii | reverse complement strand
ATATATATATATGATCCTAAATAAATTTATAACAAATCCATAAGAAATTATTAAGATAATTTGGTAGGGTCACTATATAAGGTTAGCGAAATGCATTTCTATATCCTGTCAATAAAGTATTAGAAAAGAAAATCTTTTCAAGTTGGGTGGCTATTTCACACAGCTACTTTTCAGGTATTTTTAATGACCTGATTATGAGATATAGGCAAACTCAAGTTCAAAATGATCAACAAATCTAGAAGAGCACAGATTAGAAAGGAAGGTCTTGCTTAATGGCAATGAAACTGATTGATAAGATCTACCCCTTGATGAAACAACTATACGGGCATCCCTGATAAAGACAGAACAGAAACTCAAGCATAATGACAGGACTGTGTCTGTACCAATTATGAAATGTAAACTCTTCTTTAGTTCACTGTAATTTAATTCCGGCACATGGGACATTAACTGCCAATCAGGAGAGAGATGTCGTATATTAAAAATATTCTGGACAAAAGAATGGTAATATGAGCCCTGACTCAGTTATGCCAAGGGGTCTAACATCACTTCAGCACCTGTAATTTGTCATTATTATAAGCCATGAATTGAAAAGGTGAGCCAAACGGTACACGCTTTTCAATAGTAAGTTTATGTTGGAACGAGGTACTGGGCCACCAGAGCTGCTAAAATATTTTTAATGAATTCATAAAGAAAACCCAGACACTTAAAAATAACAAGGCCTACAACAGTGCATTTCAACAGGGCTTTCCAAAAGGGAATCAATATTTTTCCCTCAACCTGATTTCCTCTGATTCTCCCTTGCAAACACTGACTTTGGAAAGAAAAGAGATCATTAGTTTCATCTTAGTTGTTAATAAGTCAAAGGCCAGATGGTTTGCATTTAAAGCCTAGATCTGTGATAACAGGTACTTCTTAAACAGGCAACTTTGCCTCACACGCTCCAGGGCATGTAGTGATTATTAATAATCCAATAGTTATTCTTTTTCACATGTGCCCCAAGTAAATTACAATTACAAATATGTAAAGAAACCTGTCATAAAGTTAAAAATTACCACAGCTCTGAATAATTTATTACATTCATATAAACTTATCACAATTTCATAGTTTTATTGTCTATTAAATTTCATATAACAATAGTTAATGATTCTTCTGAGAAATGTTGAGTAATACAGATCTTAATAATATTACTAACAGTAACAGCCAACACTTTACTTTTATTGAATAGTTTCTATACTCCAAACACTCTGCTAAATGCATTCAATCCTTAAAAACCCCTGAAGAACCTATTATTATTCTTTTCCCCATATTGTAAGCAAAATAATCAAGGCATAAGAGTTTAAATCATTGCTATGCACATAGAGTGAATGGCATGTGTAAGAGTGAGAAATAAGCCTGTAATATTCTGAAGAGTGGCTTCTTAAACACTTTACAAACTCCCACAGAAAATTAAAGTAGCTAAGAATACTAAGTTACCTAAAGTAATAAGAATATAGAGTATGATGTCTAAAAGATAACTGCTGAAACATATGCATACTACCTAAATCTGTTGAAATAGTCACAGAGAAAACAGAAAGGCTGTGTCAGTGAAGACATCAGAATGAACCAGTCCTATTAAAGATCTCAGTAGAATTCCTACACAAAACTTAGAGATTCATAGCCACAGACACAAACACACCCTGCACTAACATACACTTCCCTATCTTTCTTTCAGTTCCTAAAGTTAATGTACCATAATTTCAAACAGGATTCTGGTTTACTGGACTTCAATTGCCAAGAAAACAAACAGATTCATCCTGGAGAGTGTTAAACCAGGCTGCTCCTTGGAGGCAAGGATTCTGAGGTTTCGTCTGACATACTTTGGACATGTTGTAAGGAGAGACAGGTCCTTGGAGAGGGACATCATGCTTGGGAGGGTGGGGGGACGGCG
>NW_006399798.1:10409741-10430948 GCF_000299155.1 Elephantulus edwardii | reverse complement strand
TCCTCTCTCCATTCTCTCTCTCCCTCCCCCTCCCTCCCTCTTCCCCTCTCTCCCTCTCCCTCTCTATCTCTCACACACACCTGCTTTAATTAAAACTCTTTGTCCAAGTGAAATATTGAAATATTGATAGTATTTCTTGCAAAATCAATCTTGTTTCATTTCCAGAGCATGGCCCAGGCTCTTGGTAACTCACAATGTCTTTTTCATAGTTTGTTATTTTTTTTACAGGTTTCTTTCTAGACCTATTGAGTCTTTTTTTTTTTGCATATAAAGTGCACAAATGAATAATATATAGTCATATATAGTACATAGCAGGCATATAATAGCACCTCGCAAGGGGGTTTTGCAGTTTGTGGAACCATATGTTGCACCCGTTTGTGACTGGATGTTGCACGGGTCTAGAGGATGGATTGTTGCCAGTGCAGACAGGTGGTTCAAAAGCAGCAGCTTCTCTGTGAGAGAAAGATGGGCAATTTCTTCCCACACGATTTACACTCTTGAAAACGCACTGGAATGTCAGCTCTGAGTTGGTTCCAACTTGATGAAAATTAGATTTTCGAGTTATTTGTGTAAAAAGTCAGTATTTAAAATTTATTCTTAAGCACATTCAACATGGAGACGTATCAGCTTGGCTTAACGTCAGACATCAGCTGGCTCTACTCTAGAAAGTTTTCTGCTTCCTTTTCTGATAGGAAATTTTTAGATGCTCAGACTTCTGAGTATCTTTGGTGAACAACTCAGACTGTCCAAATAGTGCCAGGATTGCTCGTAAGGGGCAGAGCAGAAGATTTTTAAAATTGCCAAGACACAACCGTCACTCAGCACGCATGTGTCTGAAGTGAATGATGCTCTGTTCCTGAAAATTGTGCATTTTCTTGCATGCTAAAACCCCAGTGGGTATCTTGGGAAGGAATAAATCTTTCCTTAGGATTTTCTGGTCCCCATTGACTTCACAAATTTCTAATATCGAGGCAACCTAGTTTGTTTCTTCCAATAATAACTAAAATGTCCTTGAAGCCACCAATTTAATGAAACATTGAGGTGTATTGACTTAGCTGAGCAGCAGACATCAGCTAGTAGGTGACATATCTAGAGGTAACTTTCAGCGCTCATTGGAATTAAAATGTGAAGAGAGGGCGCACACACAAATACCAGTTAGTGTTGGACAGTTAGTTATCAATAACCTACAAATATGAAAGCTTAAACCACATTGGTGCCTGTACTCTTTTCTAGCCTTTTAATGTTGCAGCTTCTATTATACTTCACAATGAGATATGAAAATATCCCAAAGTGTATAAAAATTCCTGGGTGCTGTGCATTTGCTAACCAAACAAACAAACTAAAAGCAAAGCCAGCAGCTGAAACCCGCCAACCATTGCCCAGGAGAAAGAAGAGGCTGTGTGATCTCTGACAGGTTCTAACGTTGCAAATCTCACAGGGAAAGTCTACTCTGGTCTACAGGACCAGCGTGACTCAAAATCAACTTGATTGCACACAACTACATCAAGACTACAAGTAGATAGCTGGGTCGAGACGTATTTCTTCTTTAGTGCAACCCAATGCCATGGGCTTATTTTCCTATGGGGTGGGAAGTGAGGTAAGTGTAGCTCAATCAGAACAACTATACTAGGCATTGTTTCTGAAGAGCACTAAAGAATCATTGAGGGTTGATAAATTGATCTTAAAACTCTGAACAGTTTTGTTTTTATTCTTCTTTTTGTGAATTATTAAATGTATGTAAGCATTTATATGTGATTGTTGTCTTTCCATGCTATCAAGTCTCCTGAGACTCGTAGCGCCCCTGTGTACATTAACTCTGAATCCTGTCCTCTCCAGAGCCTGTCTCACTGACTCCGACATACCTCATTCACTGTGTCAAGCCTTTGTATCCAGGGTCATCTTCTCCTACACTGTCCCTCTGCCCTTCCAATCATGATGTCCTTCTCCAAGGATTGGACCCTCATGGCTACATGCCCCAAATAGGCATTTATATATAGAATACTGAAAAGAAAAACCAATTTAAATGGAGAGAAACCAGATCCATTAGCAATAAAGGTAAACAAGTAGATAAGTAGTTACACAGGGATTGAGTATAAAGAGCAAAAGAACACATTTAGGAACTGAGAGATACGGTTATTATTTTATTGGTGGTGTTAGTTTCACTACAGCTTTTTTGTGTGTGTGCTAATTCTTCAGACTGCACAAATTAAATATATGTAATTTATTGTAAATCAATTATAACTCGTTTACTACTGAAAGGGTTGTGTGTCAGATTACATCATTTCATGATATGTATTCAACCTTGCCCTGAGCAAAGGCTCTGAGAAGCTGGGCGATATGAAGAAGAACGCAGTGCCAGGGCTGGAGGCAAATGACACAACGTGGCTTGCTGCAAGCGAAGAAGACTAAAAAGCACTTATTGATGAAAAGCAAGACCATCTTCGTTTGTATGGCTCATGTCTGAACATCATGAAGGCAAAATGCTCATCTAGACAAATAAGAAACCTTATGATACAGGCACCATCACGATAGATGGAGGAAAGGTTGAAATTGTCAATGACTTCAACTTACTTGGATCCACAATCAATACACTTGGTACCAGCAATCAGGAGACGTATTGCACTGGGCAAGTCTGTAATTAGGCAGTTGTTGTTGTTATGTGCCATTGAGTCGCTTGCAACCCATAGCGACCCTACGTACAACAATCCTAAACCCTGCTCTATCCTGTGCCAACCTTATTGTCTCTGACGCACCAATCCCCATTACTCCAGTCACTGAATCAATCCATCTCATCCAGGTCTTCCTTGCTTGTGCTGTCCTTCCACCCTCTCCAGCATGGCATTCCTCTCCAAGAACTGGTCCCTCCTTGCAACATGTCCAAAGTATGCCAGAACAAAGCTTCAGAGTCTTTGTCTCCAGGGAGCAGCTTGGTTTCATCATCTCTAGGAGAAAACTGTTCTCCGAGCAGTCCATTGTAAATTCAGTACTCTTCTCCAGCACCACAGCTCAAAGACATCAATTCTCCTTCTATCATCCCTAGTCATGGTCCAGCTATCTCTCGAAATTATTGAGGAGCCATGATGTCACCTGGAGGACTAAAGTGTGTCTGCTTCAGGCCATGATATTTTCAATCACTTGCTTTGTTGCCAAGAGCTGGAAAATTAGTAAAGTTGACGGAGAAGAATTGATGCATTTGAACTGCGGTGATGAAGAAGAATACTAAATATCTCTTAAACTGCCAAAAGAACAGACAGACAAGTCTTGGAGAAGGTGCGGCTAGAGAACTCCTCGGAGGCAAAGATGATAGAACTTCATCTCACATACTTGGGATATGTTGCTAAGAGAAGGACATCGTGCTTGGAAGGTCGAGGGAGGGTGAAAGAGAGGAAGACGCTTGTCCAGGTGAACTGACACAGTGACTGCAGCAATGGGATCACCAGAGAAGATGAACACGACAGTACCCTGGCCACATCCATTGCTCATAGAGCTGGCAAGAGTTGAGCTTCACTCAACGGCACCTAACAACAACAACAACACGCTTGCAAAGACTGGACAATGAGTGAAGAAGACAGAAGACCAAAAAAAATTTATTAAATACACTGAGTTGCCAGAAGAACGAACACACTATGTTAGCAACACAGCCAGATGGTAACGTAGAAGAATGGATGTGGAAGATTGAAATGTATAGAAAAATTTTAGTCATATTCATTTGATTTATGTGCTTTTTTAATTCATTGGAATAAATGGCTTAGTGGTGCAGTGGTTTAGGCCTCGTGCTGCTAACTGAAAAGTTGGTGGTTCAAACCCACCAGGATGGCTTCTCAGACGAAAGATACTCTTGTAAAGATTTGCTACCCTCGTAGGAAGTTCTGTTTCTGTGGCGTTATTTTGAGTTGGAGTTAACGGCATGACAAGTCGCCTTAGTTTCAGGACCCATCACCATGGTTGATGGCAACACCAGCATTTTCATCTTTTTGCAATAAAGTTTCCCTTGCAAAAAGGAAAAACTAAATTTGTTTGAAGAGGCCTATATGTTCAAGTTCTCACTGAGACCACTCTTTAGAGCAGAAATTCTCAACACTAGTTGTGTGTGGTGTATGTTTTTTCCCCTACACAAATGATGCCGTTTAAGCTCTGGGCTGTTTGGGATTGAGTTTTTCTTTACATAGTGTGATGATAAAGCTTTGGTAATGAGACTGAAACCTTGAACGAGCAAAGCATGGTTTCGAGTGATGGAGGGGAAAATGGAAACTTGTCAGAGATTGAATCTTGTGATCGCAAATCCACCTAGGACTGTAAATTTGTCAGAGAAACCCACCAAATGCTCCTGAGGGAACCCAAGTAAGTTTATGAAGGAAACGCCAACCTCATACAAGTGTCAAAAGGATAGGAAATCAATGTCTGTGAAGTCTTTAGACTGTCAAAAAGACATGCTTCCGGCGGCTTTGGCTCCAACTCACGGAGACACCCCGAGGAATTATTAGGGCCTCGGAACAGCAAGCTTCGTTACCGTAGATGTAATAAAGCTTCTTTTCTGCAGACTTCTTGGTTATCGCCATGTTTAAGTGGTGAAATGCTGATATCCCCAGTACTCCCATGAAAGATGGAGTAAGTAAATCTAATTTTTGAGTCTAAAATTGCTAACTTCCAAGTAGAGCCAATAGGAATTATGCGAACAACTTTATTTTTACACTCATAGCTGAGAATCTCTTGTTGTATGAAATACTTGTAAATTTTTGTATATACTTTGTATATTTTTTCAATGAAAAACATTTTTTTCAGACTCAACACCCTCCATCAAAACAATTTCTTCTAATAAGTAGGAAGTAAAAAGTATCACCACATCTTAAATCAATAAGTTGAATCAATAAGTTGACGTATTACTATGTATGTATGTATGTATGTATGTATGTATGTATGTATGTATGTATGTAAGTATGTATAATATTAGCCGAGCATAGGGAGCTCTGGAGCCTAGCTGCAAGAAGCTGTGCTGCGATCCTGAAGGCATGCCGCTCGAATCCATCAGCTGCTCTGCTGGAGAAGGACGGGCAGTCCCCCCTGTGTGGTTAACTGCTTCTGCAAACCCACCGGAGGGTCAGCTATGAGTCAACTCCAACTAGATAGTACACCACCACATCATGACTGTCCCTATTGTAACATGAAGGGGCTCTGGTACTTTATGGGTTCGGCTGTGGTCATAGATTTGAACTGTATCCTCCCGAAATACATACGGAATGATAGAACGGGGAGCCCTACTGGCATCGAGCTTAGCAAGTCACATTGCCTAAGCTATACTGCACTGCTAATCTATTGATTATACATCTTAAGTGGTTAGATTCAACACTGCTTCCTGGAGAGAAAGATGATCAGTTTCTTCTTTCTAAAACGTATAGCCTTAGGGAGTTGATAGAGAGTGAGTATGCATCAGAACAAACTCAAATGTAGTGAGAAAAAAAAATTATAAAATGTAGAAGTTATGTCGAGCTCTGATGGTCTAGTGGTGAGGAGTTGCACTGCCGATCCAAGGGCATGCTTCTAAAATCTTCCGGCTGCTCCATGAGAGGATGTCAGTCAGTCTCTCCCCACCCTATTTACTGCCTCTGAAAAGCCACTGGAGGGTCATTTCCAAATTGGTTCTGACTCACAGGATCAACACCATGATCTGATAAGCCAAATAGTTACAGAAAGATTAAGGTACTGGCAGCGGGGGTACAAAACTACCTACCCTGAACTCAGCCCCAATCCTTCCCCCATGGTGTGACTTGTACTAGCTTTTAACCCACTAGACATAAAAGGGCATGAAAGTGAGACTAGACAAGGGAGTACCCTTAGCATAACCAGGAAATAATAGTCGTGAATTACAAATGAGGTCTCTATGAGAAAAAGCACCTTGGTGGAGGTGAATGCCAGATGCATGGTGCTCTCCAGGAACCCAGGGTCTGCAGATGCTGAGAGAAACAAGGCCTTTTCCTCCACAACCAGTAGAGACAAAAGGCCTTGACCTAGAGCTTGCCACTTGAACTTGGACTTACAGCCTCCTAAAATGTAAGCAAATATCGGTTGAGGACATTATGCTGAGTGAAGTATCTTAGTCACAAGAGGATAAATACTGCATGGTGTCACTGTTGTAAAGCAGGACTGACCTCGGGGTTGGGAGGAGACTGAGAAGGATGCGTTCAATAATGTATACTGCATTGAAACAGGTGAGGGAGAAAACTGTTTCAGAGGGAAAATTATTAGGGATTTTTGTCATGACAGGAGTTAAGAGCAAAGGCTGTATAGTGGAGTGGACCTTGGAGGAGGGATTGTAAAACAATGAAAGAATTTTACTTTTCCAAGAGGGTAGTGTATTAGGGGGGAGGCTTGGGAGGGGAGAAAAGAGCAACAATGAATGAATGGAAATCCAAATTTCTGTAAATTTTCATTGAAATCAATAAAAAAATTTTTTAAAAAAACAAAGAAATGTAAGCAAATATATTTCCGTTTGCTAAAGAGATGTTTGTGGTATCTCTGTTGTCACAACGTGGGATAACTACGTCAGCTGCTACCTGAAAGATTGGCAGTTGAAATCCACCAGCTACTCTGTGGGAGAAGGATAGACAGTCTTCTCCTATAAATACCTGCAACTTCAGAAATGAGAAGGAAGATCTCTTTGAGTCAGAACGAGCTCAACTGGAGCACGTTATATAACACAAGGAACATCAAAGGAAGGAGCATTGGTTTTCTTAAATCAATAGTAATAATAATACTCGACTTTGAAGAAACACTGAGAAGGAAGGACTTCTTGTGAGCTTGCATATGATGCTTATTTCAAAACTTGACTCTTCCAGATTGTCCTACCCCAGAGAGCAAGAAGAATTCTGCCATGGATTTAATTCCATCTCCTAGAAATCCTACAGGACAGAGGAGAAGTGCCCATGCCCAACGAGGTTTCCAAGGCTGCAAATCTCCACAGGACCAGGCTGTCAAATCTTTCTACTGCACAACCGCCAATGAGTTCAATCCACCAATGTCTCAGGTATCAACCAAGCACGTTAATCACTATGCCACTGGAACTCCTTAGTCTACACAGGCATTTTGTCAACATCCATCCCAAATCCTGGACACACAGACAAGAAGGCATCTGGTGGACCACCTTTCCAGCCCCAAACGGATTCTACTGCTCTGTCACCAGGGTGCTGGAATTTCCATCAGGAACAAACAGTCCTCTGAAAACTACCCTTCTGATTTGTTGACTATTTTCCTTAGTGTGGTTTTCTTGGTAACTAATATGTGATCAGAAGACACGGTTGTTTGGGGCCTCAGGATCTTTGAGTCAGGTGGCTTGCAACAAAAGGAAAGGAAGTGGGATTCAAAGTACTTGTTTTTGTTTTGTTTTATAAAAATAGTTTCTCTCGAGAGTAGCATCTACTAGAAATTCTACTATCGCTTCCTGTTTCCAAACTTGTCTGGTTATAGGAATCATGTGGCTAGAGGGGTAAGTAGCAATATGTAGGCCTCATCCTGACGATCTAATCTAGTGAGAGGGGTCAGTAATATAAATTTTAATGAGTGTCCTGAGTTAGAGGAACTCTTTCTTAGGTTATTACATTTATACTACTGGAATCAACTCTCAGAATGTAGAGACAGGTGGCAAGCAACATCACTGAGGTCTGAGCAAGCTCATCAAGGTCTAGTTCATCAAGGTCAAGCTCATCAAGGTCTAGTTCATCAAGGTCAAGCTCATCAAGGTCTGGTTCATCAAGGTCAAGTTCATCAAGGTCTCGTTCATCAAGGTCTAGTGACTTTCAGCTTCTTTCCAGCTCTCTTCTCTGAATGAGATGCTGGATCTGAATTGTCTGACTGACTCTTTGAACAAGCAGGTAGGGGGAGCCTGGACCACAACTTGTTAAAGATGTCTCTTTGATATTAGATTCTATACTTCTACCAGAACTTCAGGAATAACTCACAATTCTTCCAAATACTTTGCAATGATTTCTCTAAAATGGAGATTTCAATGCACTTAGATTATTGGGGAGCTCATGAGATCAATATCTTTGAAAAAGTGTGGAGGGGGAAGTAAGAGTAGGCAGGACTTCAACAGTGCCTTACAAAAAATGCCATCAGCTGATTTTAGGGAATGGTCTGGATTGAGTTAGCGGCTTCAGAGAGGATTCAAACTTGAGAGATGGCCAGACCTTTACAAGACTCTTAGTAAAGCTTTGATATAAGATCTTGGGCAAGAAAGCTATCTTCTGAGAGCATTGGTTAGGAGGAGACTCAGTCATCATCCATCAGCAATAAACATACAGTGGGGAAATAAAAAGTCTTGTTCCTGGAGAGGAGATTTCAAACTTCCATCCCAGTGTCCCCCAAAAAGACCAGCGTGGATCCCATCTCGTTCACCTTTGTCCATATCTTAGTCCTCTACATTTCCAGGGGAAGAAGCCGAGCCAAACTTTGAGCAACCTAAGAAGCTCTACACACCTGAAGATTGGTGACCCAGCAGAGAAGTCAGTGCACATTTTCAATGTACAATAAGGTCAGAGGAGGAGAGTCAAAATATTTTACCACTAAGATGTCAAGTTCCATTAGAGTTAGTTGTTCCAGGAAAGTAAAGAGAAATAAAATGCAGAGAAACACTAACAAAGGCTCACATTACCAACCTTTCAAGTCCACTGACCATACCTCAGTAGTTTCTCCTGAAGGAGAGGAAATGTGCATTTTACACATTTCAGTGAATCAACATTCCCATCCACTCAGACCTCTCATCAATCATTTAGCGGTCAGACAACCCCGCAAACAAGGAGTGCATCCAAGCTCACTTCTGGAGTTATGAATTTCAGGTGTTGTGAGCCGGCCTTTCACAGCGAGCATTTGCAGAGAGATCTCCACAACATGCGGCACCAATCCACTGCTAAGTGGTTGAGTTCTCAAATTTTCAGCTCAAGATAATTACACTTAAGTGTCAACAGAGGGATTGTTGAACTACAGAACGCCAGACGATGTGATCTCTTACCTGGCATTGTTGACACAGGACCCTATAGATCTAAGGGTTTGCCTGGTCTTCTTCCCCTAATAAAATTGGAGCCCTTTAGAAACAGAGAGGTAAATTGTGTGGGTTAGAGCGTAATACCCTACACACTTCAATTTATCCGTAGCACAAGAAACAAAAGATTTCATGTAAGACATCTTACATGAGAGGATATAAAAAATAATTTCCTTTTTCCCTATGGTTTTGTAATTTGCAAAGTATTTTGACAAGTAGACTTAGGACTTCTTAATATTCCATGTCTTTTTTCAAGGCACTTCTCTTTCTCTTTTCCCCTTCCAAGAAAATTAATTCTACTTGGATGCTCTGGAGCTTTTTTTTTTTTTTTTTTTTTGCCTTTGCTTTTATTCTTGGTTCAATCAATTGCAATAAATTTTTATATATATTAAACCAGTGAACTACAATAAAAAAACAAGGGATTGACAAATACTCTGTGCTCATGTTATTTAACCTCTTAGAAAGAGTTTCCCTGGGTAAATATTTTTTTCTAAATTGATCTCTCATAAGCAAACTCTTCCCCCTCCCCACCCCCCATGTGATTGGCAAAAATTCTTTGTTGATTCCCAAATTAAATACTGTTCTTGGTCCTTTTATTTATTTTACATATTCTCTTCCTCCGTGAGTCTATCCAGTTACAGGACTTACACATTGTCCAGATATTGATTACTTTATGCTTACCAGTTTGAATTGATGTCTTGTTTGCCATCAATATCATTACCTACATACTGAATAGTAAACCTCTAAATTTATGACGATCAAAAGGAATTTGTTGTTTTCTCTCAAAATTATCTTTTCCACAATGATGACCATTGATACTGGCTACTAATAAGTGTTAGCAAGTAAACTACAACTTGTTGTGACACCATGGACATCAGATTGACGTTTGTCTTATTCTGTGCCGTCCTCACATTGTCAGTTACTATGCCCATCTGTCTTGCGAAGGGTCTTCCTCTCTGTCTCAGACATGCTATCTTCTCCCATCCTGAGGTCTTTTTCCAAGGCCTGGTGTCTCCTGACAACACACTCAAAGCATGTGCAGTAACATCAGATACTACCATCAAACTAAAGATCTCCCATGCTGCCATGGGTTCTTCTTGACCCACCTCAAACACACCAGTAGCTTCTGTATTCTCAACCTCTGCTAGAGACCAACTCCAGCTCCTCTCTCATCATTTTTAGGACTTAAATCCTTGAGATTCTCTCTTACTTGTATTGTCATAAAAGTCTCTGAACACAACTTCTGTTTCCATTTTTAACTTAGTCTTTTCCATAAAGAATCACCTTCTATTTTAAGATGATGAATCACATTACTCTCTTGTTCAACATCCCCTCTACCTTTTATAGGATAAGACCAAAATTTCCTAAGCTGACCTCTGCGGCTTTTCATGACCTGCTTCATTTCTTTTTCTTTTAATAATTTTTTTTATTTTAATTCTGATTTTAACAAAAGTTTACAGAAAAGTTAGACTTTCACCCATTCATTTTTGTGCATTTTACCCTCTCCTGCTGTTAGGGACCTCTCTAAAGTACTCAGGAACAGCGGTGTCTCTCTGGAGACTAAGGTGCGCCTGATACAGGCCATGGTATTTGCAATCGCTTGTTATGCCTCAGAGAGTTGGACAATGACTAGGGAGGACAGAAGGAGAGTGGATGCTTTTGAGCTGTGGTGCTGGAGAAGGGTACTGAATGTACCATGGACTGCCAGGAAAACAAGCAGATTCATCTTGGAGAGGATTAAACCAGGCTGCTCCTTGGAGGCAAGGATTCTGGGGCTTCGTCTGACATACTTTGGACATGTTGCCAGGAGGGATGGGTCCTTGGAGAGGGACATCATGCTTGGGAGGGTTGAGGGACAACGCAGGAGGGGAAGACCCTCTATGAGATGGATTGATTTGGTGACTGGGGTAATCGGGATGGGTGTGTCGGAGGCAGTGCGGTTGGTGCAGGATAGAGCAGCATTTAGGGCTGTTGTGCATAGGGTCGCTATGAGTTAAAAACGACTCGACGGCACATAACAACAACAACTAGTTTATTTACAAAATTCAAATACAAATTTGAACAAATTCTTTCCATTTCCATCACCTCCCCACCCATCAAATTGCACAACACAATGACGAATCCCCTTTCCCCCTGCACGTCCACATCCCTCTGCTTCCAGCCTCTCCCACCCCTCCTGGATCCTTATACTCATTCTACAATAATAGTTTTATACAGTATTTATCCTTGTGTGACTGAGTTAGTTCATTCAGCAGTCTCTTCCAAGCTAGGTACTGATTTACAAAGTTTTTGCTCCTGTGTGCTACATAGTATTCCCCTTTTCCTCTCTTTTCCCTTCTCCACATTCTAATGATTTACTCTACAGGAGGCAGGGTTACCACTGGCTGCTTTGCAACATGCTGATGTGTTTATTCTTCAAGTCTTTGAACTTCCTTTTCACTCTGTCAAGAATGTTCTTCCTAGAAACTTGTATGACTGTTTCTCATGATAGATGAAGTCAGAGTGTAGGGACCACTTTTGGCGGAAGCCTTCCTTAGTCCCCCTGGCTATATCAATCTTCCTTCTTTTGTTTGTCTATTTGCTGTACATATTTGCTTACATTGTTGTAATGCTGGAAGCTACACCATCACCATTTCAAGTAGCAACAGGATCATTCCCAGTTGGACAGGTCTCAGCAGAGGATGCAAACGAAGACAGAATAAGGGAAAGGGCCTGCCTTGTTACCTGCTTCTGAAAAAAAAATTGTCACTGAAAATCTAATAGATAGCACCAGAACCTTGTCTGATAAGGTGTCAAAAGATGAGCCGCTCAGGTTGGAAGTCACTCAGAAGCAACTGCTTCTTAAAAATATAGTTGACCTTCTGTATGGATGGAATCCAGCTCTTGGGTACTGTGTTTACAGGGTCAACATAAGTTGGAGCTGACAGCACCTAAGCACACAGATTTCTGATATGATGTGATAGAAAAGAAGAAAAAGAGCTTTAAAAAAATCATTTTGTGGTGCATACAAAGCACAGAGAAAGAAATCATTTTGTGGTGTATACAAAGCACAAAGAAAGGAGAATTGAAAAAACTGAAAAAGAAAATAGAAAACATGATTGATTACTAAAATGTAAGCATCAGTGAGCTGGTATAGACCATTCTGTATGGACTAATCATAATGTCGACTGTTGTAGAAATTTCAAACTGGAGAGGAATAGCATCCACTCATTGTCAAAAAGAATATTTCATGAGGTACATTGCTGTAGAACAATATCAATACCCCTACCTATCTAAAATCAAGAGACAGGCATGCAAACCACAGAATTACAGCATGATCTAAGATCAGGAATTGTATGCATCAGGGTTGTATACTTTCACCCTATTTAGTCATCTGTACTTGCCATTAGGTGCTGTCGAGTCAACTCTGACTCATGAACAACAGATCAAAACCTTCCGCTGTCCTGGGCATTCTGCTGGTTTCCACCATGTTCAAACACATTGATGTAGTCACTGTGTCCACTCAGCTCATTGAAGGTCTTCCTCTCTTTCACTGACCCTCTTCTCTTCCCAACATGCTATCTTTTTCCAAAGACCAGCCTCTCCTGACAAAAAGTCCGATGTTTATAAGATGAATTTTCACCATCCTTGCCTCTAAGGAAAACTCTGGTCGCACTTTTTCCAAGACAGGTCTGTCTGTTCTTTTGTTTGTCCGTGGAATATTCAAAACTTTTCTCCAGCACCACAATTCGAAAGCACTGATTCTTTTCCGGCCATCCTTATTCATTATCCAACTTTCAGATGTGAATGAAGCAGTTGGAAACACCTTGACTTGCATCAAGTGCACTTTGATCTAACGTCCTTGATCTTTAACACTTTAAAGAGATCCTTGAGAGCTGAACTCTCCAATGCACCACGTCTACTGGTTTCTTGACTTGCTACTCCCATAACCATTCAATGTGCATATTAAGCAAATAATCAAAAGACTTGATTCTATTCTTTCCCCAGTAGCAACCTATTATTCCTGAGATATTGAGGATCTAGTGTTCCTCAATTTTTTCCACTATCCACTGAATCTCTGAGTCCATAATGATAAACAATGAACTAAATTTTGTCCACTTTTTCACAGTGACAAAATTTCAGTATGATTTCTACAAAGGCCAGCATCTTTCCCATCATGCTTTGAGTTTGGACCTTCATCCTCCATGCTATATAGGAGGTAAGGGAGCTGTCGCCACCGCCCAGAGAGGCCAGGGGAGACTGTCTTTGCTCTTTGGCATTCGAGACAACTTGACATTTGAGTAGAAGCCAAGCTCTGTTCTTTCCTCTTCCACTTCCTTGTACTTATTTTGGAATTTCAAATGTTAGAAAACAGCTGAACTAGTAAAATAAATAAAAAGAAATTTTAAGGGAATTATCCTTTCTTTTGCACTGCAGGTTTAAAAAAAATATTTAACTATCCTTTTAGTGGAGTCTTTTATAATTAAAGTTAAGAAATGATTATGTCATTTATAAATATGTATATGGCTAAGCCGATTGTCCATATTTAATTAGACTTTTTGAATTGCATGATTAGAGTTTTCAAGTTGAAAAATTTCACAAAGAATTCATTCCTTTAATAATACATATGCATATTCTCTCTCTCACTCACTCTCTCGCTTTCTCTGTATATTCCAAAATTTTTATTTTTATACTGGTTTCTTACAAAGTTTGTATACATTGTTTGTCACACCAGATATTTCCCATTCCCTTTACTCACCCCTCACTCCTCTCCCTCCTTCTGCCTATCAAATTGTACGATCCGTGGCCGTCCTCACCCCTCTGCTCCTACCCTCCCCTCTTAGAGCGTCATACACATTTTACTAGTTATATTTCTTTTTATTTATTTATTTCTTCTAAAGACTGTGAAGGTCTCCAAAGAACTCTTGGTTCTATGATCATAGCTTCATCTAGTGACAAAGGTCAGAGTGCATGGCTTATGGACGCAAGATGACTCTGTAACTGCATAATGTGTTGAGCACAGCCTGCAACACAAGGAATTCCTCTAACACACAGAAAGGAGCAAGGACTTTCAAGTGGGGAAGTGTCACAGACACAGTAACATGGGAGCAGGTCTTGAAGTCTGTGTATAATTGAACATGTTTAAATAGAGATTTAAAGATATTCCAGAAAGTGTAACTTTGACTAAAAAAAAACCCAAAAAACCAAGACATGGAAACAAGGTGGTAATTCTGGAAGCAACTAGTAAGAACACTTGAAGCAATAATTCCTCTAAACAATATACTCTTTTCAAAACACTAAGGATTTTTGTCTTCCAATTTTTTGTTTTCTTATCCTCCTTTTTCCTGTCTGTTGACCAGAGTTTAATCATCTCCTTCTTAGAGGATTTGAACCTTTGAAGTTCATGGCTCTGTTTATACTTCATAGTGCTCTTTTTAACACTAATGGGACCACACGAAGCCGTTAGAGAAAACTCCTTGATAGCTCTATACTGCCAGTAAAATAATGACAAAAAGCATTAATATGGTTATCAATGTTCTCTGTGGTCTGTTATTCTTCTATTTGACAGTAACTTAACCAAAACAATTCTTCTCCACGTCGCCCAAGTTGTAGTAATTGGAAAGGACTCACAGTTGCCCAGTATTACTATTCAGTTTCATATCTTCATATTTGTACTTTTTCCATGTGTAAATTTCTACTTTTTTATCCATGTAACCCATTTTATAAATTTTCCAAAATCAATTCGATTTTCTTTTTCTTCTTCCAAACATTTGCTGGCTAAACTAACCAGAATCATTAATTCTCATAATGCGATAGCCTTAAACTCTCATGAATCTATAAATGCACTATGTTTCATGAATGCCAATGCTTATTGATCTTCATGCCACGTAGCTTACTGTAGTTTTGGCAGTGTACATGAGGGACTGATCAATGAAGACGGAGCCACGTCAGATTGGTTCTAACTGAAAAGAGCCGAGCTCACTCACTGCCATCTAGCCCATTTGAGTCATAGATTTATAGCGACCCTGTAAGACAGACTAGACCTTCCCCACAGATGTGCTGAGCACGTAAATTTTTGTGGGAACAAACTGTCTCATCTTTCTCTTGCAGAGTGGTTGGTGTCTTGGAACCACTAACTTTCTGGCAGCCACAAGCTTAGCCCACTGCACCACGAGACCTTTGAAATAGACTAGAGGAAGATAAATGGGACAGAGGACTATGAGCAAATGCATATAGAGCAGACTAAGAAGCTGTGCTTCAACCCCAAAGACGAGGGGTTCAAATCCATGGGGAGAAAGATCGACAGTCTCCTCTGTGTAATTTACTGTTGTCTGACAACCCTCTGAAGGGTCAGCTGTGGGTCGATTCCGACAGCAAACAACAACAAGGGTCCAGAAGAGCTGTCCTGATATAGGACAGTTCTTTCAATCTCTGCCTTTGTACATAGAACACCCGGGTGACTCATCGCTCTCACTACTAAGACATACATGGTGCTAATACAAGACTTGAAAGAATCCATTTGAACATGGGGAGCTGATATTTGAAAGGATATTTAAAAAAAAATGAGTGCTTCTGTTTAAAAACAAGAACAACTAATTATTTAAAGTGCCACCCACACAAAATGTAGTAAGACGCCAGGGAAATAGTTATCAATAGATGAAGAAAAGTCTTATTTTCTGCTTGCAGCAGAAAACTAATTGTTCACATCACTGAAGTTGTTTGCTGTCATTTCAGAGGAAATTAGTATGGACATGCTTTGCTGCATGAACAGGAGGAGTTGGACTTGCTTTCAAGTTACCTTCTATTAAGACTTTCTCTAGTTCTCACAAGATCAAGATTTGAAGGCTCAACAGTTTTCATGTTTATAGCTAAATATTTTTTTAAACCCTATTTATTTTCAGCTAATACATCCTGGACAAAAGAAAATACACAAGCACTAGAGTGAAACAGTTGTTGTTGTTTTGTTTTGTTTTGTTTTAGTGGAAAAGTCCATTTTAATATTTTGTTGTTTTACCTTGGGGATTTTTTATTATTATTTTATACTGGCTTATTTACAAAATCCAAATGCATTGTTTTTCACATGAGATCATTTCGCCTCCCTCCACCTATCAAATTGTGAGATCTTATGATTATTCCCCCCCTCCCTCCCATCCTCAGGCCTCTGCTCCTATTTCCCCACCCATTGGATCCCCATTCTCATTCTACAATAATGATCTTATACAACATTTTTCTTTATGGGACTTAGTTCACTTACCATAATGCTCTCCAGTTCCTCTCAAATTAGGTAGTAATTTACAAAATCATTGCTCCTGCCTGGAATGTACCAAAATTTCTCAATCCTTTCCATTGTGGTTGAACATTTGAGCTATTTCCATGTACTTGCTTGCGATGGTGAATAATGTTGCTATGAACATTGGTGTATAAGTCTCCGTTTGTGCCTCAGTTCTTGAGATGCAAATCAAAGCCACGATGAGATACCATCTCAGTCCAGTAGCAGTGGCAAGGTTTAACAGCACGTAAGAAAAGCTGGAGAGGAGGTGGAGAGATAAGAATTCTTATACATTGTTGGTGGGATTGTAAAATGGCACAACCACTCTGAAAGGCAATTTGGCATTTACTCAAATGGCTGAATATTGAAATTCCATTATGACTCAGCTATTCCACTGCTCAAAATATACCCAGAGCTTTTAAATTTTAATTCTGATCAACTGTGGGCAAACGATGTACGGTCTCTTTGTTTTCTTTCTCCCAGTACATATGCACAGATACATGCACACACACACACACACCCCCCCTAAACATTTTACAATAAATATGATGACTATCTGATGTGGGGTAAAAGAATATAATGCCTGAGTCTTTCTGACTCTATTTGTTCCTTTTTCTCTTCTCTGGTCTAAAATCATCTCAAGCCAACATTATTTCAATGTTCTTTGGAACATCTCTCTTCCATAGCTTCTTTGCAGTAACAGGAGACCATGAAATTGATGTGGAGTGAGGTGAACATTTTTTTTTGTTCTATTTAATATAGTCAGTATAATTTATTAAGGAACTCTGGTGGCATTATGTATTATGTACTTCAATATAATGCATTATGTATTATGTACTTCAATATAATGCATTATGTACTTCAATACTAACCAAAACTTCAGTGGTTTGAACCCACTATCTACTGCATCGAAAGAAGAAGTCAGTATCTTTCCATAAAGATTTACGGCCTTGGAGATTCAATGGAGGGCTTCTCTGAGTCACAATCAACTCAAGACAGAGGGTTTGGGTTTGGTTTATATCATTACTTGGGAACGTTGGAGTTTACTTAAGAGTTATAAATCCTATTCTGAAGATTTATTTACCCACTTCAAGTCTTGAATGAGTTACCTATTGCTCTGAAGTCAACTCCAACTTGTAGCAACTCTATGGAACCAAATAGAACTATACACTTTTGATTCCTTGTTGAGTACCGTGGAGTCAGATCTCACCCATAGCTGACCCTCCAGCAGGTTTTCAGAGGCAATTAACCACATGAGAGAAGAGTCCCCATCTTTCTCCTGTGGAGCAGCTGGTGGATTTGAACCACATGCCTTCAAGATTGCAGAGCAGGCTTCTAACCACAAGGCTGCTAGATACACATCTTTCTCTCGTGGAGCTGCTTATGAGTTTGAACCATAAACCTTTTGGCTTGCAGCTCTGTGCATTAGTTGAGATAATATTTAATCATAATATTTATTTTTTCTATTTTGTAATGATACTGGAAAAGATAGCTTGGAAGATGCATGATTATCACACTTCACAGTGTTTTCAGGGATATTCAACAATAACTCACATCTTACACAATATGGTATATGTGGGTCTTCTTTCTACCTCATATTCACAGATTCCATCTGCCCGAATCCAGATTTGTGGACTCTAATTCAGCTATGTGATCCTTTTTTTTTTTTAAGTTTACTAACTTCTTGAAAGCTAGAAGCAGCAGCGATGTGATCCGCTGTGGTCAACGATGCCTAGTGGGATTGCTGGAAAGAACTACGGAAAAACTCAAGATGAACTGACAAAATGGGAGAAATCCATTAGCTGGCTTTCTCTTGGGGTCTACCTTAAGAAGTGATGTGATAACAAAAAGATGTTCTAATATGGCAAAGGAGAAAAAGGGAAATCAAGTAGATTGTCCTGATATTGTTGAGCCACTTAAAGCTTGACCTTGTTAAATATGAACAAGCCACTTTGATGAGGCATCTTGGGGGTTTTAATAGTCAGGTATCTTCCCAATAATAAAATGAGCTAAGTGGTTAAGAAGAAACCCTTAACAGTCTTTTCTCTATGCTGACCCTCTAGATCTTCTAGGGAAACAATCTATAAACAACCAAAGACTTACTAATTTGTAAATCACAGTACATGAAAATGTAAACCGACAGCACATAATAAAGAAATGAAAATAGTCATTTATAGTAAATTCGAAACAGTAAAAAAGAAAATTCCTTGAATTCTCTGTGTAAACTCTTAAAAAAGAGAAATAAGTTTGCTATAAATCGCTAACAATAAATGTATAAATAAAAAAAGACCACTGAGATTAAGCAGGCTAGCTTTAACATCTTAGGTCCCCTTTCAGAAACACTAACTCTATTTTCGTAACATAAAAGTAGCAATGTGTGACTATGTTTAATGTATAGAGCTTATAGAAGTGATTGCAAGTAGAGATAGTTTTGTTTCTTAGGAAAGTAGAGTTTTGGATGGCAAATATGTTTGGTCAGCCAGCTTTCTAACCCATGAATTGAAGGCAATTAGTTTTCAAGCTTCAATTTTTCTTTTTCTGCAGTCTTTAGGCCTTTCAGTTATTTTCATCTTAAACAGAATTTGGGGACCCTGAACAGATATTTTGATACCCTGCTAATTTGTGGTCTTGCTAAAGACTAACTCTTTGCACAACCTCCTGGACTTGATTTGTTATTTCAAACTTCCAATTATTTCACACCTTCCTTTGAGACATTTTCTAATTGGGCTGTATTTTCCCAATAGAAACTAGAACTGGCCTAGCCCTTGCCTTAATCAAAATCTAAGCACCCCTCTTTTTTTTTTTTTTTAAGACTGAAAGTGTACAGTGTTTCTTAAAAGATGTTGTTCTTTTACAATCTTTCTCATTTTATTTTGTGGGATAAACTAAGTCCTTAAAATAGTGGAAAAATATTTTCTTACCCAATCCACAGGCCTCATTTTTTACTTACAAGTTCCCATAAATAAACACGTTTGGACAATATTTATAACTTTTAAATATTTAGCTGTAGTTGTGATAATTATCTATGAAGCAGCAAATGAATTTCATGATTTATTACCAAGGTCTATTTCCAAATTCATCTTTTCCCCAGATAGAAAAAAAGACTTATTACTTCCATGTAGAATGTGACCAAACATGCATTCAAAACCAAATTAGTCTAACCCCAGATACTACCTTCTCATTACAGAGAAAATAAGAAGGAAATGTTTAGCTGTTCTTACAAGACCAGAGTAGCTAAATGTCATTGCAAGAATAAAAGGTCTTGTTTTAGTCCCTCGTAGACGGAGAATAAACGTTTTGAGTTACTGGAACTTGATGGGTGTGATTTGCCATTATTTTCCATTTCCTGAAAAATCTTAAGAAAAATAAAATCACAGCTCATATGTTCCACTGCCTTTTGCTAAACTGTTAGGTGTTTAAGCTGCTTTCTGAAAACATACCTTAATTTTCATGTATGTCTGTCCATTTGTGTGGGTGTTTGCAAATGTAACTGTTTTTGTATATGTCTGCCCAATGAATCATGTTTTCATTATGAAAAGTTGCTTGGATTGGTCTGTGACTCTACATTAAGTTGCCAAACCCCTGTTGAGAATTTTTTTAATAAAGAATATTTTTAAAAGTTTCTATCTTAAAGGTAATAGTAACAGAAGGAAGGAAGAATAGCTACATTATTTCTTGGCCAGGAGTACTCTTACCATTATAATCACTCTTCTTGCTTTTAAAAGCAGTTATTCCTTCCTGATCAATATAATTTAGGAATCTTATCCTAGAGCACAGTGATGGCCACAATGGGCTCAAATATGTCAAAGGAGCTGTGGATGGCCACTGTGTCAGTCTACCTAGTCTTCCTTTCTTTCGCCACCTTCCACATTTCTAAGCATGGTGTCCCTCTCCAAGGAATAGCCAGCAACATGCCCAAAGTATGTGAGATGAAGCTTTATCATCTTTGCCTTCAAGGAGCTCTCTGGCTGCATCTTCTCTGTTTGTTCTCTTGACAGTCCACAGAATATTCAGTTGTCTTCTCCAAAACCACAGTTGCAAGGTATCTGTTCTTTTATGTCATCTTTATTCACTGTCCAGTTCTCAGATACATAGCAAGTGATTGTAAAGACCATGAACTGAAGAAGGTATACCTTAGTTCTGAAACTCACCTCATTGCTCCTCAATAATTTGAAGAGGCCTCTCTCTGACTGCAGAGTTGCCAATTGCAATACACCTCTTAATCTCCTTACTGCTGGTACCAAGTGTTGATTGCGGATCCAAGGAAGATGAAGTCATTGACAGTTTCAATCTTCTCTCCATCTGTGATGCTTATTGGTTACAATAGTAAAAGCAAACCAGTGAATGATATGCAAGCATCAAAATAAGATGGAAGAAACACATAGAGTTATTGTAGGAGAAAGAGTTGATTGATGCTCATTCAGCAACAAGACGTGAACAGTAATGAAGAGAGAAACCCAATGTTCACAGAAGGTTTGATGACAACTGTGACCCAAAATTGGAAGATTACCAATCACAATGTTTCAACAAATTACTATAGTGTGGTTTTATTAATGATATCTTAATGCAACATATGTATTTTTACAGCATATTCTTTCCATTTAATTTTTCCTGCATCCGCTCATTGTTGCACATTTTCCTCCCTGCCCCCTCCCCCCAGTCTGTTTTCCTCTTTGAAGAAAAAAAAAATTCTTTCATTGTTATATAGTCCACTTTAATATGCATTTCTTTTTCTGTAATCTTGACATGAAAATAATACCTAATTCAATTAAAAAAATTTTTTTAAATGATAGGGAGAAAAAGTAGGATAAACAACTCAAAGTGTGAAGGAAAAAAATAAACTTAGTATCAATAAAGAATTTTGATCCAAAAAAAAATGATAGGATACTTTTATATACACTACTTTCTCTTATCAATTACATTGGAG
>NW_006399798.1:10388157-10408076 GCF_000299155.1 Elephantulus edwardii | reverse complement strand
AGCCTGGTTTAACCCTCTCTAGGATGGATCTGTTTGTTTTCTTGGCAGTCCAGTGTACATTCAATACTCTTCTCCAGCACCACAGATCAAAGGCATCAATTCTCCTTCTAACCTCCCTAGTCATTGTCCAACTCTCTGATGCATAACAAGTGATTGCAAAAACCATGTCCTGCCTCTGAAAATCCACTGGAGGGTCAGCTATGAGTCAGTTCCATCTCCATGGCATATAACAACAACAACAATTAAAATTAAGAAAAGGTTTATCCATGGATAGAATCAATCTTAGAGAGTTAACAGGGATGAGAAGAAAGGGGTGGACAATCTCCAATGCAATTAACAACCTCTGAAAGCCCGCTGGAGGGTCAGCTATAGGTCTGTTCTGACTCAGTGGCATTCAATCACAACATTGTAGAGGCAGAAATTGTTGAATTAGTGTATATTTTTGAGTGTAACAAAAATAACAATAAAAACATAACAAAGAAAAGCAACCACAAAGGCCCAAAGGCAGTGGTGTGACATATTCCAAGAGCTGCAAAGGGAAAACATATCAGTCCACCGTGAACATCATGTCCCATAAAACCATCTCTCAAAAATTAAGGCAAAGGGAGCTCTGGTGGCCTAATGGCAAGAAACTACGCTGCAATCCCAGAGGTTCACGGTCCAAATCCACCAGATGCTGTGCTGGAGAAGGAGGGACAATCTCCTCCTGTACCAGACGGATCTGATTTGAAGGTACATGCACAAAAAAATAATAAAATAAAAAATAAAAAAAAATTAAGACAAAAGAAAAATGTTCCAAGGTAAAACTGAGAACATTTATTTCTTACATACTGGGCTCAAAAAGCAAATGCACATAAGGTACTAACAACATTTCTTTAGAATAAAAGCAAATGACACTAGGTAGTAATTCAAATCCACATAAAAAATTTAGGATGCCAAATGGTGTAACTGCAAAAAATGTGATCCTCTCATTTCTTCAGTACAATTCAACTTAATACTGTTGAGTCAAAACTGGCATAGAGAAAACAAAAATATAAAATGGCAGAAGTAAATCCACTTCCATTATTAACAACATTAAGTATGAATTGATTAAAGAGTCTGATCAAATAAAAATATTATACTCTGGTCTTTTAAAATATATTCAACCATATTATGTTTGTAGGAAGCACTGGTTGGATTTTTAAAAAAATAACTAATGAACATAGGAAAAAAAGATGTTGTACATGAATAAGAGTCATAGAAGAAAATAGATGGTTATTCTGTACCATTGAGTCAGAACCAACACATAGTTAACCCGCTGGTGGCTTTTCAGAGGCATTCAATTGCATGGGAGGAAATTGCCCATCCTTTTCCCACAGAGCGTCTGGTGGCTTCGAACTGCATGCCTTTGGGATTACAGAACAGCTTCTTGCCACTAGACTACCAGAGTTTAGTCAGTATATACCAATCTATATTGATATATCATTATCAGTTAAAATAGACATTAAAGAGAAAAATCTTACTGGACATACAGAAAGGGATATTCAATGATGATAAGGGGGCCAATTTATCAGGAAAATAGAATAATTATAAACACATTTGTACCTATTAATAGAGTTCCATAATATAAATGAAGCAAAAACCTCACATAATTCAAGAGAGAAATAAACAGTTTTGTTATAATAGTTGGAGTTTTCAATACTTATATAAGACTTTAGAAATGCTATAAACCAACTAGATTTAACAGGTGTTTAAGGACAATTTCACCCAATAATAACTGGACTCACATCCTTTTCTAAAGCCTATCAAATGCCTTCTAACACAGAACATAATAGGGACATAAGCCTCTTGTGGGTTGGATGACAGAACGAAGGGGAGGGAACTGAGCTGAGAGCTTTTAGATGGGACTTCAACATTGACTAGCACTGGAGGGTAAGTACAGAGCTTTGTACTATGGAACTGTGATGCCAACACAAAGGTCATTGTTCGAATCCATCAGTTGCTCCACAGGAGAAGGATGGGCAATCTCCTCCCATGCAATTTATTACCTGTGAAAACCCACTGGAGGGACAGCTATTGGTCAGTTCTGATTTGAGGTACCCAACAACAACATTGGTTAATTGGGAAGCACGAGATGAATCTGATGGCTTGAGTACCTAGGGTGATGGGTCTTGTCATTCACTGTAAATAATCTTGATGACTGAGTGACTAACCAGATGTCCCTGTAAAGCTGTGTGTATCTAGCAGAATAAATAGAAATGTGTACATTCAGTGTCAACTCAGAAGGTCTCTAACCAGAACTCCCGGAGCTCAGGGAACTGTTTACAGACTCTACACTGAAGAGCACAAAACTTGTGAAAAGATTTCTGAGAAATGTAGACCCTAATGGTGGAAGGGGTGCCAGAATCTATCATTGCCAGATTTGGTTTCACAGAAAATTCTCCTTTGATGACTGCCAATCATGCAAAAATTCCAGATTTTGACATGTGTCACTAAGAGGGAAAGCTATCCAGGAAGTTAGCAGCCCTCCCGCGTCTCTGTGCGTGTTGAAAAGCGCGACTGAGGCTACGGTGGGTGAACAGTAGGAACACCACCAGATTCCACCCAGAGCTCTCCCCCCACCTCCTTCCTTTCTTTTTTTTCTGTCTGTGTTTTGACTGTCATCCTCTCAACTGGTAACAGAAGGAATGGGTTTTCCTCTGGCTAGATGGGCCTGAGAGGTTTGCAAAGTACAGCCTTCAAGGGTTTCATGAGGAGAACGAAATATATTCTTGATATACTGAACCCCACATGGGTATAAAACAAAAGCAAAGTAAACAGACACTGTCTCCCCACTGACCCAAGTGAGGAATTTCCAGATGCCGCTGTCACAGCAGGCTCTGTGGATGGAACCTTTGCTGCATCTAGGAGGGCAAACTTGTGACCTCTGAGGGATACACAATTCCATGAGCCTCTGTGCACACACACAGATACACACTCACCCCCGCCTCCCATATACTCCGCTTTTTATACTCAGTACTATACATAGAGAAGAGTAGCTCTGATTTCCTGTGTTTCCTGGAATTCTGGACACTTAAATCAAGTTTCTGGGTACATAGGCGATTTGAACAGACAGCGAAGATTTTTCTTTCCACTCGAGAAAGAGTGATTTCCGCATTAACATCATGATGGATAATACTGAGGTTCCGTTTTTATAGTTCCCAGTCTACCAGAACTTCAGGGGTAGGAGGGAAATCTGAGACCGAACTTAATTTTACAAATGAGGGAATGAATAACAGAGGAGCTACGTGACTTCTTGCCACAGCCAGGCCACTGCTTGGCGCAGAGCACAGCCCAACCAACCCTCTCTCTGCTGTCTCTACCTCAGTTTCTCTTAACACTGCTCTCCTGGTTGGTTCGTGGGGGTTTCCCCCTCAATTTTTCTTAGAATTCGTCTGAAAGACAGTGTGAGCAATCTCAGAGACTGATTTGCAAGCAGATCTTCATTTCCTTTTTTTCCCCCACAAAAATTGTAAGTCAAATTATACTTTCTTTAGATTATTCCATTTTCTGGGTAACCTCTTCATTGTTCGGGTCAAGTTTCATAACTGTGCCATGTGAGAGAGTAAAAGCAGTCAGAGATGTAAAAATATAAAAAATGGAATTTCTACCCGGAGAGTTGGATGAATGGGTTATCTGAGATTAAACAGAATCCTTACTCTGCCTTATTTACTGGACTACACGTGCATTAATTAATGTGTGCTATAAAGGAGAATCTCTGAAATGTAGAGCTAATCTGTTCTTCCCATCATATGCGTTTCATAAATATACTTATTTTCTAAATTGCATTAAGTGTATTAATTTTATAAAACCCTCGCGTCTCATGACATAGATCATTTTTACACCCCCCCCCCCACCTCCATACCATGAGTTTATGGATATTGGAGTCAGAGGAACCTGGTTTCAAATTCTGGTTCCTCTCCTTTTCACAACTGGATAATTCAGCAAGTGAGTTTCCTATCTGTGCTTTCTCAGCAGCACCATCTGCCAGACGTAAATCCCACAGGGTGGCTGGCTGTAAAGATGAACTGAAACAATGCACATTGCAGATTCTTGATGAGAAGAATAACAAAAATAATTTCAATGCAAAAACACCCCTCAATTTCCCACCTTCTTTCAGGTAGTCTCAGTTTAGTGTTTTGTCATGATTTTGTAACTTATATCTAAAACCAAAACCCCACTCCAAACCTGTTGCTGTTGGCATGACTCCAGGAGACCCCATGTGTGAAGGACTCTCTGAAATGCCTAGGGGTGGATTAGAACCACCAACCTTTTCGATTAGCAGTTGATCGCATGGACAGGTTTTATCACCTTGAGCCTTTGAGTCTGTCTTAGGCTGTCAATTGTACCCAAACCTAAGCCACCCCAGTTTCAGAAGTTAATGATAAAAGGGCTTTAACAGGGAGCCCTGTTGGCTTAGGGGTAAGGAGGTGTGCTGCTATCCTGAAGGCTCCAGCTGCTCTGAGGGGTGGACAGGCAATCTCTTCCTAAGTGATTTACTGCCACTGGAGGGTCAGCTATGAATCAGTTTTGACTGCACAGCACACAAAAGGAAGAAATAGTAACACAAAAGAAAATGCAACTAGATAATGGTGACAATTCTATTCAATCATCCTTTAGCCATTCATCAAGTGTTATGCTTGTGGAATTATTCCTATCTTGAAAGAGAATAGAAGTAAGGTGTAGTCAGTAAACATGCGCATCCTTAAATCTCAGGCCTTCACAGGGGAGCGATCCGTTCTGATTCTGGTCTCTTCTACCTTCTGTATCCAGGCACCCTGATCTGGAATGTTCTCCCAGGGAGGATGAAGCACACACATCTCCCACAGAGGGGACTGCTCTGCATTATGAAAGTGGCCCTTGCATTATCCAATTAAAAAAAAAATCTCTGCTTTAGACAGGAAAGCAGGCAAATTTCGCTGTAAAAGCCAGTGAAGCCATTTGGCAGACAGCAGAGAGACGCTCACTGAAGAGCTGCACAATTGAAGTCTTTGGGACTCTGATTATTTTGAAGCAAAACGATTTTCAAAAATGTGAAATGACAGTGTTTCCAGATTTCAAACTACCCTGTCTTGAATTGCTATTTCTCTCTAGACCTTCATTTTTATTTTCATTAATTTTGGACTTTCTTTCAACATGTAGATATTAGACAATTTATTCCAAAACAATACATTAAATTGTTACATGCAAACAGACTCGTTTTTCCTTTCAGTTCCTCCAAGGCAGCTGCAGCTGCCACAAATGCCTCTCTGTTTCTGCCTTTTTTTCCTTGTCTTTTCTATGCTCCCCCCTCCCCCGCCAGGGATAGGGGTTGTTTCTCTACACAGATTAAAATGAATCTCAAGGTCACCATACATGCTTGGATGCTTTGCTGCTTTTATTGAGTTATTTTCCTCCTCCAACATAATTCACTTCAATACTATATGCATTTATTTTTGCAAGTTAAACAATGATCAGAACTTGGTTTGCATCCTTCTGTGCAACTCTTTTGCAGAGTGGCCAATGTGGGAACATCTGGGCAAAGTGTTCTAAAGGGGCTGGGACTTCTTGAGGAAATGTATTTCCATGAGTATCAGGATATTTCTCTAGCAATTTGAATTAAATTTTTTAAAAAGTGTTTATTTTACATATATGGTACTTACATACTTAGACCTCAGTAGTCTAAAATGGAAATATAGGATGTTTCTGGCCCAGTTTTACTGATGCAATATTACCACCGAGGGACTACCCCATTTATATTGTATGTAATGCAAGGTGGGTGACTTTTAGTTTGTGACCCTCTGACCAGTCTTTCACAGTTTTTGTTCAGACATTCCTCTAGGTCGTATAGCCCTGGTGTACACGTTGCCATCCATGGTCACTTGTGGTTGCTGTGAGGGACACAGAGTGGGGTGGAGCTCCCCGATTAAACAAGCGTGGAAGGAGGAGTGGCATCCACTTCCAGAATAGCTTGCCTCCGGAAACCCTATGAACCTGGAGAGAGGATGAGAGACACCCAAGCGTCGAGGACTCTCCTTCATAGGGTTGCTATGAGTTGCCTGCGACTCAACGACACTTAACAACAACAACAACAACAACAATTATTGATCTAGCTGTCCATTGAAAGTCTAACACATCAGTTGCATCTCACACATAACTTGTCCCTTAGAAAACACTAAGGGGCATTTTCCTGTTTGCTCCACAGAATATCCTAAAGCTAGAAGTAATACTTGAGGTGAGTTTGTGAACCACACGCAGTAAAACACTTTGAATTTTAAAAGTAAGTTTGCATTTTCAGAAACGGAAATGTTTAGATTTTGTTTCCTTTTAATGGCTCCACGGTCAAGGTCATAGAATGTGGATGAACCCTCAAGATTATTTCTTTCAAATATTAGTAATTGGACATGAGATCAATGAAGTACCTACAGATCTGAGTAAATCTTTTGCTTATATATACGTTTGTTTCTTTACTTGGGATATAGAAAAGCACAGGGTCATAGCCAGTCAACGTTGGTAAAGGTTTGTTTGTACATAGAATAAATACTAAAAAGTTTAAACAGATTAATGGGCATGGTATTCCTCTCCCCCCTCTTCTGTTTCCTCATTTAAATTGTAAACAGTATATTCTAAGAGGAACTAGAGAAATCAGTGAGTCATCCAAAGCAAATAATTACCTTTTCTCTTTGTTTACACTGAGGTTCAGGGAGCATTTTTTCCCCTTTTTCCTTTTCAAGGGGAGAAAAAAAAAACACCAAAACCCAACTCTGTTAATTCTCCATCAAACTTTAATGATATAAAAGAATTCCTAGTGCCCCTAATATCGTTAATAAGAATGGAAAGCACTGTACATCAGGCCTCTCTGCTCGGTGCCTTCTTTGCCTTCCCGGGTGAGGAATGTTAACTGCATTGTGTAGTAATGAGCCGTGCCCAAACTACTGTTTTCTGGTCCACTGTTTATTTGATTTCTTTATTGTAATGAAACTCAGATGGTTGGTGTTTACACTAGCAGTGCGCTGGGAGATCACGCTGGGAACCATTCTAATTAGCTGCAAGTGGGTCTCAGAATTAGGATGGAGGAAAGAACAAATTTTTAGTAACGACTTTAAATTGAAGCCCTCATTTATTTTCATTATGGTCAGACCAGAAGCAAGCTAATGTTTCCCAGGTCTCTCCACGCAAAGGCCTGTGGCTCGCCTGGCTCAATGGAGTAGGATTCAACAATTTCAGACGCACCACAATGCACTTGGCCCCTAGGAAAGAGAGAGAACCTTAAGGTAAGATGGGGGCCCAGGCTCTCAGCTTGATTGGTAGAACAGAATGCGAAGTAGACAGGAGCTCTGAGAAAGTTTTAACTCTGAGCTCCCCTTTATAAGGGTTATATTGTTCTGAGCTTCATAATCTTCCAACACCTTTTCCTACCAGGATGCATTCTCAAAAAGGAAACATGTTGCCTTTTGTAGCAAAGCCAGTGAATTGTCTTTTGCCATTCTGCACCTAAGAGTCCACAGCCTGACAAAGCAGCCATGGCAAATGTTTACATCATGTTTGGGTTTGCGGTATTCCTTCTTTGGAAGCAGCTAATTGGTCAACCATGGGAGGCTTTGAACTATCTAGTCATTCTTCTTGTAAAGAGTATCCTTACCACACTCTCTGAAGCACAGAACACGGCTTTAATGATTACAGCATGTGGCCAGATGCCTTTGAACGCTTACTTTGGGAGGTAATTCTAGTATGTGCATTTGTAAGACATGATTTATAAAAGCTACAGTGAATTTACTGAGACATTCAGACGTTCCTCTCTGTAAAAGCATCTATGTAACTCAAATCCACCCTCTGCTCTGTTGGAGAAGGTTGGGCAATGTCCTCCTGTGTCATCAACTGCCTCTAAAAACCAGCTGAAGTGTCAGCTACGGGCTAGTTCCAACTTGACAGCACACAGCAACAACTCACCTTGGTATGAATTTTTAAAAAGTAGAGTGTAAAATATTTGTACTGTAACATATATGAACTCACGTATTTTTTTTAAATAAAATTTTTATTTTCTCTAGTTTAGTGGCATCCACTTCCTAAAAAAAATATGCCTCTGGAATCCCTATGAACTCTGATACATGACAATAGTTATAGAAAGGCTTCAGGCCTTAAGTACATAGGGTGACTAGGAGTCATGGGAAATCAACAAGAACAACAGCTACTTACAAAATTTGTATACGATGTTTTTCACACCAGAGCTCTCCCATTTCCTTTACCTACCCCTCCCTCCTCTAACATACTTTGGACATGTTGTGAGGAGAGACCGGTCCTTGGAGAGGGACATCATGCTTGGGAGGGTGGAGGGACAGCGCAGGAGAGGAAGGCCCTCTATAAGGTGGATTGATTCAGTGACTGGGATAATCGGGATGGGAGTGTCAGAGACAGTGCGATTGACACAGGACAGAACGGAGTTTAGGGCTGTTGTACATAGGGTTGCTATGAGTCGCAGGCGACTCGACGGCACATAACAACAACATTTCTCACTACAAGGAAGGAAAAAAAGTTGTCATATCTACCTAGAGATTTGTTTCTAGGTTATGCAAAGAACCCTGGCAACTCAATCCTAAAAAAGAGTAATTATTCATTCAAACATGAGTAAAGAATCTCAATATTTCTCCAGAGAATATAGACAGTTAATAAGCAGAGGAAAATATAGTCAGTGTTTTTAGTCATCAAGAAAATACCAATAAAAACCACAGTAAGAGCCACGCCACACCAAATAGGGTGGGTAAAACAAAAAGGGTGTTAATGAGAGTAGACAAAGAAACTGAAGTTGCAACACTCATACGCTGTGATTTAGAATGGCGCAACCAGTTCAGAAACCAGTCTGGTGGTCCTTTAATTAGTAAAATATGGTCGTCATAGGATATAGCTATTTTATTTCTAACCATTTACCTTTGTAAAAACGTATGGTGATCAAGGTATTCTTCCAGTGGATATGCCCCTTATACAGTTTGTTAACAGCTTCAGTTTGCTTGCCTCCATAATCAACACTCTTGGTACCAGCAGCCAGGAAATCAAAAGACTAATTGCATTGGGAAAGTCTACTGTACGGGCCTCTCCAGAGTATGGAAGAGCAACAGTGCCAGTCTGGAGACTAAGGTGCACCTGATCCAGGCCACGGTCTTCACAGTTACTTTCTATGCATCAGAAAGCTGGACTATGATCTGGGATGATAGAAGGAGAATTGATGTCTTTGAACTGTGATGATGGAGAAGAGTATTGAATATAACATAGACTGCTAGGAGAATAAGCAGGTTTGTCCTGGAGGGGTGAAGCCAGGTTGCTCCTTGGAGGCAAGGATTCTGAAGCTCTATCTGATACACTTTGGGCATGTTGCAAGGAGGGACCAGTCCTTGGAGAGGGACATCATGCTTGGGAGTGTGGAAGAGAGAAAGACCCTAGATGAAATATATAGTGATATGGGTAATAGGGATAAGAGTGTCAAAGACAATAAGATTGGCTTAGGATAAGGCAGGGTTTAGAGCTGTTGTATATAGGGTCACTATGAGTCGCAAGCTACTTGACAGGAGTTAACAACAGCTAAGAAATCAGATGTAAGTCATAGACATTGATGCAACTGAGACCAATATTCTAAGACCACACTGCAAAAGGTTGAGCGGATCAGCAAAAACTCCTGAAGTTAAAGAGAAACAGACATATTCCTCCATTCACCCCGTACTGGAGAACCCTTAACAATGGAAGCCTCACCATTTCATGCGTGAGCTCAGCCAGCCAATCACAATAGGAATAAATAGGGGATGGTGTAGCTCTGCAGCAGGGTCCTGAGGTCATGTTCACAGGTGAACATGAAAGATCCTGGGATGGAGAAGAGACCTCCTAGGGCCCATTGAATATGCAAATATAATGTACTGTAATCCCAAAGTCTGTCAATCAAATTCTTTAATGAGCCTAAAGTTAGACTGGGGTGGGGGTGGGGGGCGGAATGAGAATGTAATGATTGATGGGATTAGGGGGGAAATTTCGAAGAGAATTGGGAGATTAAAATACATCTTGCATGAGGTAATTGCCTCTCTCTTACCTGAATGTATTATCGGTATATTGTGACAAATTGAAGGCTATTGATATGGCTTCTAAGTCTGATCTTAAGCCAGTGTTGATTGAACATACTGATTAGGAAACATGAGAATTGTCCAAATCTGGTCAAGTCGGTAATTTAAAACAGTACAGGCTATCGAGTGGACAATAAGAGATTACTCATTCGATTAACACTGGTCATCTCTGTGGAGCCAGAATTCTCCCTCATAGCTGAGAATGGTTTCCATTAAATTTCCAAAGCTGTAAACTGCATAGAAAGAGATTTTCCATCTTTCTCCAGAGAGCTGCTGGCCGATTAGCACCATCAAAGATGTGTAAACTTTAGACAAAGAATTCAGCATGCCAAGAGAACAAACGACTCTGCTGTGGAAGAGATACAACCAGAGTGCCCTTGAAAGGCAACGGGGGCGAGACTGTCTCACATATTTTGGGCAGGTTGCCCAGAGGAACTAGTCTTTGGGAAAAGACAGCACGCTTGGAAACAGAAAGGATCAGTGAATGAGATGAAGACCTTCAAGGAGCTAGACTGACGTAGAGGTGTCAACAACGAACATAAGCACATCAGAAATTATGCGGCTGGTGCAGATGGGACAGGGTTCTGATTATAGTGCACTAGCTCACCTTGTTGTGCTGTGTCACTATGGGTTGGTTTGTGGTTGTTGTTGTTGTTGTTATTATAAGACAGAATTGAATATATGGCCCCTCACAGCAATTGTTGAAGAGTTAGTTACAATAAATCCTCCATATAATCCCCTCGTATGGCCCATGGAGAAAAACAGATGGTTGATGGAGGCTGACGGCACGTAGACCATCTAAGCCACCTGTGGCTTTTGCTACTCCAGATATGGTATTAATGGTGAAAAAAGACAAAAAACTAAAAGAGACAGGGACTCAGACTCTTACCAAATGTCTTTCCCTCAACCATAATCACAGAAAACTGTCAGCCACATTTTGCTTTCATGTGAGAAGAATTACAGATTACTTCCTTTGTATTGTAATAGAGTTACTTGAATCCACTTACTGCCATTGTTGGCTTTGAAGAAACTTGGGCATGGTGTAGATCTCGAGTGTAATGAAACATTACGTTGGTGAGAACATGGAATGGTCCTGATTCAAGAAGGAAAGACCAGGTCACCTCAATGGGCTCAACTAAACGCTGTCCTGGTCACTACTTGTTTGGATTTTCTCCAGTTCATAGGCTCTGGCTAACAGCCTGGCCATCTGTTCCATGCCCATGTGTGTATGGACCTATGACAAACTCTCCGGGAATCACTAGTGGCCTAATGGCAACAAGCTGTGCTGCAATCCTGGAGGCATATGGTTCGGACTCACTAGCTGTTCCTTGTGAGAAGGATGGGCAATCTCCTCCCAAACTATTAAATGTCTCTGAAAACTTGCCGGAGGACCAGCTATAGGTCGGTTCTGACTCGATGGTACACAACAACAAAACAGCAACCATTTTGATGTTCATCAAGAGAATTTCTTTCATCAGTCAGAAGGCAATTAGAACTAGCAAGTAAGCCTGTTGTTAAACGTGTTGAGCTGAACAACTGGGTCCAAGAAATAAGAGGACGTGAGGGTGTTGCTGCAGTATAGAGATGGACAGAATTGAGCCACACTTTTGTCGCTTCTCATGCCCCCAAAACACTAATAAAGACTGCTCTGTCTATCCGTAAGAAAGAACCCAAAGAAATGAGCAAAATTATTGAGGGGTGTGAAGTAGTATGATGTTGGAGGTGATGGAGTAGTTTTTAAAAATTAGATATCTGGGATGTTTTTACCCTCAACTTCATAGGAACCAGCTTTGTGATGATGAACATTAAGTTATGGGAATGACTGAAGTGAAAAAAGACCACATCCTTTCCTTGAGAAAAGAGTATCCCATTGAGAAGAGACCATGTCGTCTTTCTCCTGTGGAATGACTGGGGGATTTGAACCACTACTCTTTCCTTTATAGCTTCCACTAGACTAACAATTCTCTGATATGTCTCCAGCATAACTGTCAACAGACACTTCCAGAAACCTAATTGGCCCAAAATGTATTCCACCAGTCCAAAGCTCTTGAGATTGTGAGGAAGAATGGGCTATTTGGGAGTTGTTTTTAAAAGGTGTGGCATTTCTATTGTAGTTGATGAAAATAGTCTAAAGTTAATTGGGAAATGTTTCTACAAGTCTATAGGTGTACCATAAATTATTGAAATATACATCTTAAATTGGGCCAATTGGCAGCATCAGGATGGATGGTGAAGAGATTAAGATTGTTCACAGCTTCATTTTGCTTGGCTCCACAGTCAACTCTCTTGGCACCAGTAGCCAGGAAATTAGAAGACATATTGCCATGGGAAAGCCTGCTGTTAGGGACCTTTCCAAAATATTGAAGAGCAATGGTGTTTCTTTGGAGACTAAGGTGCATCTGATACAGGCCATGGTCTTTGCTATCACTTGTTATGCATCAGAGAGTTGGACAATGACTAAAGAGGATAGAAGGAGAATTGATGCCTTTGAGCTGTGGTGCTGGAGAAGAGTATTGAGGGTACCACGGATGGCTAAGAAAACAAACAGATTTATCCTGGAGAGGGTTAAAACCAGGAGGCTCCTTGGAGGCAAGGATTCTGGGGCTTCGTCTGACATACTTTGGACATATTGTAAGGAGGGACTGGTGCTTGGAGAGGGACATCATGCTTGGGAGGATGGAGGGACGGCTCAGGAGGGGAAGACCCTCTATGAGGTGGATTGATTCAGTGACTGGGATAATTGGGATGGGAGTGTCAGAGACAGTGCGATTGGCACAGGACAGAGTGGAGTTTAGGGCTGTTGTACATAGGGTCGCTATGAGTCGCAAGCGACTTGACGGCATATAACAACAACAACAACATCTTAAATGGGCGAGATGTAAGTTAAGTGAGTCCCATGTTAAGAAATCTATGACTTTTACAGAAAAAAAAAACCACTGGTGGGGGTGTATTCTCTTCCGTCCAACGGTCCTGGGGGAGGCACAGCTCTTCACTCACTGGTACAGGCTCGCTCACAGGCCAGGGATAAAAGACGCTGGTTCCTTTTGCTCGGGTGCTGGCCTCTTGATTCTCCTAGGCTTGGCCTCTGGTCACTTCCACAAGGGAAGTTGCTGAAGGCACAGCTTCCCGAGGCAGGAAAGGCTTGATTGATATGTATCCTTGAATAGCATCACCTAGTACTTAGTGAATAAATGTCAGGCTGCCAACCTTGAGGATGACTGTTCAAATCCACCAGGCGCTCCTCAGGAGAAAGATGAGGCATAATCTTGTAAAGAATTACGGTGTTGGAAACCTGATAAAGGCGGCTCTGACTCTGAATCGCCTCATTAGGATGAGGCTGTGAGTGTGGGGCTGACACGGAGTACACTCGACAGCTTTTGCAGCGGTGACAAGTCTGGGAAAGCCAGAAGGAGATATCCTAACTCTTGAAATTTATGAGGTACCTCAGAATTGGGAATGTTTTCAGATATCTTTCGTGGGGATTGATTCAGCTTTTATCTTTTCTATGGTCCAGCCAACCAATGGATACATTTTCGGAGGATTTGCAGGGTGTCTCACATTAGTCCAAACTTCAGGGTAAAATTGTGATCCATGCACGCTGGAAGGAAAGGCATTATAGATTATATCATGTGATCCATAGGGCCTTCTTGGCTGATTTTCAGAAGCAGGTTTCTAGGCCTTTCTGCCTGGTCTATCTTAGTCTAGAGACTTCTCCACAATAGGTTACTGTCATTGTTGTTATGTGCCATTGAGTCGCTGGCAACTCATAGGGACCCTATGTACAATAGCTCTGAACCATACTCTGTCCCCAGGCGCTGTCACTGATTCTGAGGCACCCACCTCCTTTGCCCCAGTTACTGTGTCAATCCATCTCATCCGGGGTCTCCCTCAACTGTGCTGTCCCTCCACCTTTCCAAGTGTGATGTCCTTCTCCAAGGACTGGTCTCTCCTGGCCACATGCCCAAAGTATGTGAGATAGAGCTTCAAATCCTTGTCTTCAAGGAGAAATTTGATTTCACCCTCACCAGAACAGACTGGATTGTTCTCCTGGCTGTCAATGGTCTTCAGCAACATGCGTCATGATTGAGAAAAGCCTATAACTTGCTCTCTTGGAACTTAAGGTGTAATTGGGAACCTAATACATAATTTTAAGTGCACTGAGTTTTACTAAAATCCAGGTGTGCCATTTAGGGTTGCTTTGTTCCAAACTCTAGAAGCTGCCAGACTAATGAAAAGACAGCTTTGAGCTTGATTGTGTTTGTTTTGTTTTTCTTTTGAGAAACACAACACAAGGAAGTCCATAGAATCAAAAGGAGTGGAGAGAATTCGGTTTCTGGAAGTGTCTGCCGACAGTCATGTGGAAGCGTATCAGAGAATTGTTCATCAGTTAGTCTCGTGTAAAGGAGGAGAAGCAGCATTGCATGGCCTGCAAACTTATCAGCCATGCAGATGCACGGCCAGGCCCACCCCAGGCCTGATGCACCAGAATCTGCATTTTCACAAGATGTCCTAGGGATTGGCATGCAGATGAATGCGTGCAAAGTGCCGGAGTGAGGAAGGAAACCCAAGTCAGTCCAGGTAGGACTGAAATGCTGAGAACAGGGGTGGAGGTCGGGTGGAGATGACTGGACAGGTAATGTGGCGGGTAGGTTATTCCCAGCTGTATGGTGGTGCTGTGTACCTGTTAACCTCTCTGACTCCTGGTGACTCTATGTCCAACAAGGCTATTCTCAAAATCCAAGCCCCTTTGACTTCATCGTTTTGGTTATCACACCAGTCACATGGATCCCATGTTCTCACTTGCCCTCTACCAAAAACTACGTGGTCCTTTCTCTAGTGATGGGCCCGTTCCTGATGACTTGTCTAAAGCAAGCAGGCAGGGCCATGTGTCTGTGCAGCTCATAAAGTTTAAAACAGCTTAATTTTGAAATTAGATTCTTGGGTTTTTCTTCCTAGTCTGCATAGTCTGGAGGTTCTGCTGAAACCTGCCCCCTGTGGGTGCCCGCTGATATTGTAAATATCTGTGGAACAGCTTCTAGCATTATATTCTTGTGTCAGGTGCTGGGGCGTTAGCTCCAACCCATGGTGACCCTCTGTACAAGGGAACAATACTGCCTGGCCCTGAATCATCCCCACAGTCTCTGCTGTGCTAAAGCCCATCACTGAAGGTACCATGTCAAGATATTTTTTTTTTCTCTCACCCTCTACTTTTCCAAACAAGATATTCTATTCTCAGAGACTATAGCTTTCCTGAAAGATGTGAGACAAAGTCTCACATCTTTGCTTCTAAGGAACACGATGGCTCTACTTTTCCTAAAACAGATTCGTTTGTTCTCTTGGAAGTCCATAGTATAGTCGATATTCTTCTCTAACATTGTCATTTAAAGGCATCAAGTCTTGCATCTTCCCCATACATGTGAAACAATTGAAAATATTTACGTGGGTCAGGTACACCTCAGTCTTTAAAGTATCATCCTTGCTCTTCGTCGCTTTAAAGAGATCCTTTGCAGCCGATTTCCCCAGTGTAGTATTTTCTTTGATTTCTTGACTGCTACGTTAGTAGGTGTGGATTAAAGATCTAAGTAAAATGAAATCCTTGACAACTTCAATCTCTCCTCCATTTATCATGACGTTGCCTGCTGGTCCAGTTGTGAGGATTTTTGTTTTCTTTACATTGAGGGCTATGTGCACATTTGCCCCATGTGACAAACTGAAAGACAGATAGAGACCTGGGGATACAGATCTCGGAAAAGATTTGAGAGTCTCTCGGAGAGGAACTGACAATCCTCTGGTGAGTTTTATGCAAGAAGTCTGATCTGAATTTTTAAAAGGCTTTTCTGGCAGACATGTGGTTGATGGAAGCTGAATAAAGGGTAACTGGTTGAAATATTTTGCTCAGGGAAACTTTTTAAGTCTGGGACAAAGGGACCTCCCCCTCACATCACCCCGTGTGTCCCTGTCTTTGTTTCCCCTTTCACAGTTCAGGAAAGAAAATAGTGTTCCTTTGGAGATTCTTTTGATTCAGAGGCTGTGTGCCGTCAATAGCAGAGAGAGCTTCCGAGATTGGAGAAGCCTCTGACATGATAGCTCCTGCTGGAATTATGGGTAAAAACATGTTACAGACTCTGGTTACACAACAGTTGAGCTTGTGGCTTCTCACTGAAAGTTCAGTGGTTTGAACTCACAAAGCTTCTCCATGTAAGAAAGACCTGGAGATCTGTTCTTCTGAAGATGACAGCCAAGAAAATCCAATGGGGAAGGTTGACTGTCACATGAGGTTGCCGTATGTACAAAATCAACACTCTGGGCCTCAAAAAACATGGAAAGGAAACAGAAACCATGATAAGCTTCTTTTGCTAATTGATATGCATGAGATTGGCTGAACCAAGCAACATCGATGGAGATAAATGGATAAATGGATGATAGATGGAGAAAAGCTTGGAGTTTTCAACAATTTCATCTTCTTTGGATCCACTCTCATGACCCTACGTACCAGCAATCAGACCAGGAGATGTGCTGTTTTGGCAAAGTTGGCTGTCAAGGATCTTTCCAAAGTCCAAAAGAGCAGTGATGTCCGTTTGAAGACCAAGATGCACCTGATTAAAACCATGGTTTTTTTTACAATATCACTTGTTCTGTGTATGAGAATTGTAAAATATCTAAGGGTAATAGAAGAACTGATGCCTTTGAGTTGTAGTGTTGAAGAAGAGTATGGAATATCCCATGGGCTGTCAAAAGAATGAACGGATATGTCTTAGAGAAAGTGCAGACAGAGGGCTCCTTAGAGGCGTAGAAAAGGAAGCTTCATCTCACCATCTTTGGGCATGTTCTCAGGAGGAGTTATTCCTTGGAGAGGGATGTCACGGCTTGTAAAGAGGGAGGAGGGTCAGTTAAAGAGAGGACAATGCTCAGGGAAGTGGATTGACGCAGTGACCATGGCAGCGGGCTCAAGGATGTCACAGATGAGGGGGATGGCACAGGACATGTTCATAGGGTCACCTTGAGTCGTGCTTGACTTGACAATACCTAACAACCACAAACAGGCGAGAGTTAAGGGATCAAGTCCCTACCAAGTGCAGAAAAAGGAAAAAGAAGGGTGGGATTGAACTAGGGATGTGGCTATGGGGCATGGTGTGGTCTGTGGTAAACAAACGAGGGCATGCCCCTGTAAGGACGTTCACATGAAAAGAAGTAAATAATTACCTACTTGTTTGAAGATACAACCAGAGGGATATGTTTTAGGCCAACTGCACTCCCAGTGTCCACCATCTAAAAGGAGTTGTTGGGAATGACAAACTAGAGACACAATTTAGCTTGAAAGTCTTCCCGAATGCTTTGCTACATTGGGATATGGTCTTTATAGGATGCTACTGCTTTTTGCTATTAATTTGTAGTAGTATTTAAAATATTAAATTGTGGTGGTGGTGGTGTGGTGGCGATGTACCGTTGAGTCTTAACCAACCCACAGCTGACCCTTCGGTGGGCTTTCAGAGGCAGTTAATCAGACAGGAGGAGATTGTCCACCCTTCTCCCATGGAGCGGCTGGCCACGAACCACGTACCTTCAGAACTGCAGCACAGCTTCTTGCCACCAGAGCTGGTAGAAAACGACATTTACTTAATTCTTTAGTTTAGCGGTTCTGACAGTTTAGTGGATAGAGACTTGAACTTTCAACCAATGGCAAAGCATTTGAATCCACCAGCTGCTCAGTAAGAAAAGGACGGACAGACTTCTCATGTCCTACTTACGGTCTCTGAAAATCTGGAGGGTTATCTGTGAGTAGTTCTGACCCAATGGCTCAGGGGAGGATTAGGAATTCTTAGAAAAACTGTTGACTATAGAATGTGAGGGCCTCAGGATAGAAATATTTCAGCGATAATAAATGTATTTAATGTTGTATAAAAACAGTGATTGGAGAAAGATATCATGTTTGGAAGGGGAGAGGGGCGGTGCAACAGAAGACGACCCTGGATGAGACAGACTGACGCAGTAACTGGGGTAGTGAGAGTAGTTGTGTCTGAGACAGTAAGATTGGCTCAGGACAGAGCAGGGTTCAGAGCTATTGTGCATATGGCCACTACAAGTCACGGTCAACTCAACAGCACATAACAGCATTGTAACCACGACAAGAATAAACATGAGTCTAAAGCTTTGACAGTACTGAGAAGAGAATGGGACAGAAGAGAATGAGAAAGATAGTAACGTAATGAGAAAGATAGTAACGTAAAGAGAAAGTGTCCAGCAAGAAATTCTGAAGCACACAGTGGCTGAATGGCTTTAAGAACGAGGATGATTAACATCCCCTGCTATTTTTAATGATGCATTTATGTGCCATAACGTTCCTCCATCCAAAACCTTCAGGGAACTCTACTGACCACAGAAAATTCCTTGAGTGTTTTTTTGGGGAAAATCTAAGACAGCTGAGTTTCACTGCTGGAGCAGAGGAAAGAAAATGCACCCAGGAGGTGAGATACAAGCAAAAAAGAGGGAGATCAAAAGTTCAAACCAGAAATGCAATTGGAAGCTGGATATTAGCATGGGAACATGAGACGCTGAGATTTCTGAAGATATCGTGGGGCAAACTGGACATGTCCCAGGGGCTGGAGGGAAGCGACTTGAGCCGTAGTCTCCAAGGATCACATGACCTTACGTGACATGACATTGCATCTTGAATTTGCCTGATGCAGAACACCTGATATGTGTTGCATTCTCTTTCCTTTTAGTAAGCTTCCTGCTGATCTGTCACGACCAACACCATGTGGAGACCACCTTGGAACACTCCCTCCTACTGTCAAGGTCGGGGAAAGACATTTGAAGAAACTGCTGACTATGGACCAAAGACTGTCCATTTAGAAGCCAAATTGCAAGTTACGGTCCCAATAGAAGCATCCCCAAGGAGTAGACAAATGCGTTCTGGTATCCAGTCACCTGTTGGCAGGCACTGAAGAACTGAAACAAGGCACTCTCAGAATAACCCAGTTTATGATAGTTGGCCGGAATGGGGTTTGAAAAAATAAATATCTCCTCCTTCGTTGGAATGTGCAATGCCTGTGTGCCAGTTGATGAGACTGAAGAAATTCTTTCAAGTGAAACCTTTCTATGTTGAGATCTAATGAAAAAGATGTGTGTTTACAGAGACGGAAATCTGTCATTATTTTATAGGCCCTAGATCTGATGGCACCAGGTCAGATAATCCAGTAGGAAGCTTAGTTAAAATATAGGGAGGTTTGCCATCAGAGACCATTGAGCATGTTCAATGAATTTATTGAGGAGAGTATTTTAGAAAAGCTTTAAAAAAATAACACAGTTTTTTTACTTAGCAACACAAAGTTCCTCAAGAGAGAAAGGAGATGAACTAAAACTTGGCTTCAGTTGAAGCCTTCTTCTTTAGAAATTTAGACTTATTTCTGCCCGTTTCCTTTTTTCACTGATAAGAATGGACATCATTTTTTGCTCCTTATGTTAATATAAGGCTATGTTCTTTGGTGTTTGTAAAATAATTTCTACTAAAAAGATTAAGGCTCCAGAATACTGAGTGAGCCAAGCATGCATTGATGTGCCTTTAAAATTTGGCTCAGGGCAAGGCCAGGAAGATTTTAAAATTCAGCAGTAGTAGCTATTCAGAAGGTTGTTCTAGTACCACTGCCAGTAAAAACTCCAAGTGAAAGGTCTAATTTATCACACATTGGGTTTAAAAAACTGTGTTTAGGGTAACAAGGCTTCTTGATCTCTTTTGCTCTTTCTTTCTCGCTCTAACAGAGAGGGGGGGGGAGAGAGAGAGGGAAGAGAAGAGAAGAGAAGAGAAGAGAAGAGAAGAGA
>NW_006399798.1:10376897-10388004 GCF_000299155.1 Elephantulus edwardii | reverse complement strand
GAGAGAGAGAGGAAAGAGTCAGGAGGGATCTCACATTTTAGAAATGGCAATGGTTGCTATTCACTGTTTAGAGCAAACAGAGTTATTGCAGACAGGAACATCCTTAGCCCTCATTTTTTCAGACATGCAAGGAAGAAATTGAAGTGATTCATTTTTGTGGCTCTTTGCTGCTTTCCTCCCTCACAAGTGGTGAAAAAAAAAAAACCCCAAACCCAATCCATTTAGAAAAGGGTACAGGTCTAGCTATGAAATGAAGGAAGATTGAACAGTTGAGTTCAAAAGCATTGCTTCAGCAAAGCTAATCCTCAGTGATGGAACTCAAGGCATTGCCTGCTGTGCAGATGTGATACGACAGGTTGAGGGGAGTTGATAGGAACTTCTGAGTGGCATCCACTTCCTAAACAACATGCCTGTGGAAACTCTATGAAAGTTGATAAATGTCGATAGTTGTAGAGGGGCTTCAGACCTTTTGTTCACGCTTGACTCGAAGGCAATCAACAACAACATCAACAACAACAATAACTCTGATAACTGTCTTTGGCTGGTACTTGGATGTTCTGAGGTTGACATGGTGTCAGATACTTAGGAGTTGAATTTGTGTTAACACGAGTTATGATGACCTGGATGTTGAACATTGTTATGTATCAGACCAATAACTGGAAAGTTGGTTCAGACCAATCCAGAGATGCCCAGAAATAAGGCCCAGTAATCTGCTTCTGAAAGGACAGAACCTTGAAAACCTCATGGAATACAACTCTACTTTTCACACTTAGGGTCCCACACTGAGTTGACATTGACTCAACAGCATTATAAAATGACACATAAAGAACACCTCTAACCTGCATAGCTATGATGAGCAAGCACTATTTTAAACATGTACTCAAACAGGTGTAACTGGCTTCTCCCGCCTTGCAAATAGTTCTCTTGAGGAAAAAGGCTGCAAACATCTTTTAATATTTGGAATATGGAATGTACAAAGTATGAATGTTGGAAAATGAAGTTGTGAAATGGAACCCATGAACATTGACATTCTAGGCATTCGTGAGACAAAATGAGACTGGTTTGGTAACTTCTAATCAGATAATCACATGGTTACTGTGCCAGGAATGAAAAACAGGAAGAATGGTGTTGCATTCATAGTTAAGACAATTTCATGTTCTATCCTGAAGTACAAGGTTTTGATAGGATATTGTCCATACATAAACAAGGACCACAGATTCACTGACCATGAGCTAGAAGGGCTAACATTTCCCTTTCCACTAGGAAGATAAGTATTATAATGAAATGCGCAAAGAGCTGGAGTCAGAAAATCAAAAGAGATGAACTCACTTGGCATTTCTTAAGCTGAAGGAACTGAAGAACAAACTCAAGCCTTGAGTTGCAATACTTAAAGGAGGCTATATGCAGAATATTGATTGGTCTAGGAAGCAGCAAAAGAAGATGGAAGGAGTACACAGAGTAACAAGAAGAACTGGCTGACACAGAAGAATTTCATGAGATGACATATTGTTCAATGGTGATGAAGGAGGAAGTGCAGGCTCCTCTGAAAGGACTTGGCCCCAGGTATTGATGGAATACCAACTGACATATTTCAACAAACAGATGCAGGTTGTGCCAAGAAATCTTGCGGACACCTACCTTGCCAACAAACTGGAAGAGATCCATATTTATTCCCATTCCAAAAAGAAGTGACCTGACAGAGTGTGGAAATTATGGAACAGTATCACTAATATTACACTCAAGTAGATCCTGCTGAAGATTATCCAGAAATGACTGGAAGAATACATTAACAGAGAATTGCCAGGAAAGCTGGGTTTAGAGGAGGCTGTGTCACTAGGGATATTATAACCAAAGTCACATGGATCTTGGCTGAAAGCAGAGAGTACAAGAGGAATGTTTCGTTGACTATGCAAAGGCATTTGACTGTGCGGATCTCAACAAATTGTGGCTGACCTTGAGAAGAATGGGATGTTCGTGGGAAACCTATTTGTTGTAATAGACATAGTTGAATGCTTTACCACTGTTCCATTGTAACAAGATATACAGGTAAATAAATACCTTTCTGATAGTCTTTGCTTTTGTTGTTGTTGTTGTGTAGCATCGAGTCGGAACTGACCCTTAGCTGACCCTTCAATGGGTTTTCAGAGGCAGTTAATTGCATGGGAGGAGATTACTCATCTTTGCTTTTTGTCAGTGTCTATTTCATGTCGCTAATGGTAAACATTTTCCCAGATTTTCATCTGAATCTGGCTTCAATTCCTAATAGTTCCCTATCCATAGACTATTCCAACCATTTTTAAATTTTCTTCAGCAAGATTTTGCTTGAGTGTGACATTAATGAGCTCTTGTAACCTAGCAGCAAGAAGCTGTGCCGCAAACTTGCAGATTATACTATTTTATCATTTCAGTATTGAATCAGCTTTCTTTAGAATAAACATGGATATGCTTGTCTTCCAATAATGTGTCAAGTCACTGTATTCAATTTTTTACCAGAAAAGAATGAACATATTCAACAACATAGTAATTATGGTCAAACTGCTTTCCATAGTGGTTGTGCAATTTTACATTCACACCAGCAATGTACAGGAATTTCAATCTTCCCATAAGTTGGCTAGCACTTGTTTTTTTCATGTCTTATTAAACACTGCCATTGTTGCTGGATTGGGTTGAACTGCATTTCTAACATCTAATGATCTTGAGCGTGTGTGTGTGTGTGTGTGTGTGTGTGTGTGTGTGTGTTGGCCTATTTGATTTTCTTCTTTGGTCAAGTGTTTCTTCCCGTCCTCTGTCCATGTTGCAAATGGGTTGTTTTTCCTTGTGTTGTTGAGGAGTTAAGCCAACGTGGTTTCTTGATGAGAAGTCAGGGTGGGTTTGTTTATTACATTAGAATTCTTTTTCATGTGGTTTGTCTTTTTCTCTTGCTGCTTTCAAGATGCTCTCTTTGTCTTTTAAAAACTGTGGGTATCTGAATCTCATCTTTTTTTCTTACTTGGAGTTTATAGATATTTGGGGTTTGGGTTTGGTTTTTTCCATTAAATTGATGAATATTTAAGCCCATTATTTCTTTACATGTCTTCTTCTGATCCTTTCGACTCTCCTTTGAGTAATCCTTCATCTCTCTGCTAAAATGTTTGATGACATTGCATACTGTTGTAAGACTGTGCTCCATTGTCTCCATTCTTTCTTTCTCTTCTTCAGATTCCATAATTGTTATTGATCTGTCTTGCACTTCTCCGGTACATTCTTCAGCAGGTCAGAGAAATTATTGATCTCTCTAGTGATTCTTTTTTCTCAAAGAACGCATTTGCCAATTCAATGGTTTCCATTTTTGTTTATTTAAAAGGCTCTTTCTTTTCATTGACATTTTTTATTTTGTGAGATACTGTCTCATAAACTACTGATAAGATCTTCTTTGTCTACTTTTAAATAGCTCTTTTGTTGTTTTAAGCTGTTATTGTTATTGCTATTGTCTACTTTTTCTTCCCCTCCCCCCAGATCTGTGGCTCACACACGCCTCTCCCTTTGAACATCTCCATTTTTGTCATTGTTACTAACCTGCCCTTTTTAGGTAGGAGACCCTCTAATGGTTTGTTATATTTGCTGTTTACTCATTTGCCAGTTTATTTGTTTAACTGCCTTTATTGGATTGGTTCACTGGAGTCCATTACCTCTGCAATGTGAAATCTCTGATGATGAAATGTCATTTTGGGCACTTGTCCAGTCTCCCTGGATGGTTGTTGTTGTGTGCCGTCAGGTTGCCTGTCACACATAGTGACCCTAAGTACAATAACTCTGAACCCTGTCCTATCCGGAGCCATTCTCACCATCTGTGACACATCTAACCTCATTACCCCAGTTAGAGATACAGCTCTAGTGACCTAGTGGATAGGAAACTGCAGTGTTAACCCCAAGGCAGACAGTTTGAATCCACTCATTGCTTTTCTGGAGAAAGATAATTGTCTCTCATACCACTTACAGCCTTTGAAAAGTCCCTGGAGAGTCAATTCTGAGGTGGTTCTGACTTAACAGCACATAACTGTAACAACAACACATTATTCTAAACACACAGAGTATCAATGTGTCTGACCTTTAATAATAATAATAATAATAACAACAATAAATAATATTAATAATACTTGTTGTTGCTGTTGATCGCCTTAGAGTCAAGCATGACTCATAGCGACCCTCTGAACAAAAGGCCTGAAGCCCTTCTACAACTATTGACATTTATCAAAGTTCATAGAGTTTCTAGAGGCATGTTGTTTAGGAAGTGGATGCCACTCCTGCTTCCAAAATAGTACTTAGAAGGATGTTTATAGCTGATTGAGTTCCACTCAGTGTAAAATATTGGACTCAGTACTCTATATTATTTCATTATAATTCTTGTAATATATATTATCACTGCTGTAGAGATGACAGAATTGAGGCAAAAGTTCAAGATGCAAAATTTGCATTTACTCTCAGCTATATTGGCTTTTATATTCATATCCTTTCCAAAAGCTTTGTCATACATACCCTCTTTGTACATATGACTTTAAGAGGCAGCCCCTTAGAAGCCTGTATCTGTGCCTATTTTAAATCCTCTCTTTCTCTGTACTGCAGTTTCTATGGTCGAAGCCAGTTCAATTGCCATTTGGGGACAATGATTTTACTCTGAGTCTTTCCCGTTTCTGGAAAAGATGAATGAAAATCATTCTGACCCTTATAATATTTCTAGAGTAGGGGAAAAAGGATTAAAGCAATCAGACTCTGGAAGAAAACCAAGAAGACGTTAGCAGGATGCTGATTTGAAGAGTTAAAGAGAGCAGCAGTGGTTTGGAATGATAAAAATGTTGCTATCACTACTTATGTTTTAAACCACATCATGCTAGCAACTAAGAAAGTAGTATTAAACTCTGATCCTCTTGGACCATATATGAAAAGACTTATAACGCAACGAAACACACTTGTGTTTAATAATTCTGGCTCATGGGGAGGCTCCCATTTCCAAGCTGAACATCTTCTTGCAAAGGGACGGCCTCTCTGTCTCTTGTGGAACAACTGGTGGATTCTGAGAGCTGACCTTCAGTTAGCAGCTCAACACATAACGAACTTTGTCAACAGAATTCCTAACTCGAAGAGAAAGCTCAAGTAAATAGAAAAGTATACACCTTTAAGTACAAATCACCTAGCTACACTCAGAATTCTGTGCCCAGCTTGTTCACTGACACACATTAGCTGACTTGTGTTGTTGTTGCGTACCACTGAGTCAGAATTGACCCACAGCTGACCCTCTGGTGGGTTTTCAGAGGCAGTTAATCACATGGAAGGAGATTGCCCATCCTTCCCCCGTGGAGCAGCTGGTGGCTTCGAACCACATGCCTTTAGAATTGCAGTGCAGCTTCTTGCCTCTAAGCCACTTTAGGTTACTTCTTTGGTTCCTTAGATCTCAGATAATAGCCATATCTAATCAATGTGCCGATATATTGTATGTCCCTTCTTCCTGTATCAAATTTTTTAATTGCTATTTTTCTTCAAACTAATAATATCGAATGAGAGAATAAAAGGATATCATAACACCAAGTTTCTAAGACTTTTTAATCTTGTGAATCAGATAAATCATAAGAGTGTCGTTATCTGAATATGCAGAATCCCAGAATGATCACCTCACCCCCATGTTCCTTAAAAGAAAAAAAATCTTAAGAGTTCCTGAATTAAGATTCTCATTGGTATATTTTTCACAGACCTTAATAAAATATTTAGACACCAACAAGGAAGGTCAAATAAACATCTACATTCTTCTCCTGAATGGTGCACATATGGATGAACTTTCCATACTTTTCTGTGGCAAGTAGATTCATACAAAACTTTGTAGTATTGTTTAGTCACATGAACTGAGGCTAGGCATATACATAGTACATGGCAAACCCACCCTACTTTTACATACACATCCTGAAAATGAAAAAGTTCTTCATCGGCCTATTTACATAGCTTATGGAAATAACCTTGTACATGGTTATGAACCATTTGAAAATTCATTGAGGTTGTATTTCAATGTTTAGACTGTATTTGTGATGCTTTGTAACACATTTTCAAATCCACTTTTATTTTACTGTTGAAAACTATAAATGGCTGGCTGAAGTGCATTTAACTGATAAAAGATAGCATTTTATTATCACAGTAACTCCACAAAGTTGCTGCTGTTATTTCCTTTTTAAATCTTGCAACTAAGGATTAGAAAAGTTAAGTGATTTGGCCAAGATTATACAGCTAGTGAGTGTCAGAGCTGCTGTAAAATCTCAGACGTGTTAAATCTACACCAGCGAGCTGGTTCCCAGGAACTGCTTTCCACCAGATAGCCTTCTTCATTGCGCTTGCTGAAGAGGGCTTGCTGCTTCCACTCTCAACACTGATGTAAATACTTGATGGCAACTGACAATCTTTAACAGTGTCTTTGATCTCCTACAGGGCAGCGAGGTTCAGTGGGCCAATTACCACCTTTCATGTCAGAGATCCGGGTTCAGTCCTTCCCTTGTGTAATAGCATCTATCTGTCCGTGTAGGTTTGCTTGCTGTTGTGATACTAAACAGATTCTAGCAAAGCTTCCAGACAATGACAACCCACAAAAACTCTACATCTGCTAATCAGCTGACGAAAACACTAAGCTGCTCCCTGTGCATGGGGTCACATTGAATTGGGTGCTGATTCAAAGGCAGCTAACAACAAAAAGAGTACAAAGGCGACCTTGGTTTTGCTATTCACTATCCCTCCCCCTAAAAGGTCACTCAATGGCATAGACTCATCTGGTGGCTGTCACAATGGACTGAAGGAATGGTGAGGACTGTGAAGGACCAGCCAGCACAGTGTTTTGCGGCACATAATGACTGAAATAAATCAGACCCAACTCGACAGCACCTAAGAGCAACAACAGTGCGAGGTCACTGTAAGTAGGAAATGATATGAAGGTGGGGGGTTCCGTTTCAGTATATGATCTCCTTCATCTTAACTCATAGGTCAAAGTGAACATTCTAAGAACATTCCGTGAATCTCCTTCTATGTTCAGGTACATACAGCTGATTGAATCCTAGGTGCCCATTCCACACACCTGTAAGAGTAATGAACTTACAAATGGAACATACTCCCGAGTTAAGCCAATCAAGACTAGGACCACTCCACATGTCATTATCTCTCCACCACTTCTTCTCTTTCACTAGACTTCGATGAAGGAAGATAGGGCTTCTTCATGCTGAAGTGTTACCCACTAGCATGCAATGAAGATCCCTATACCTGAGCCCTGAAGGTAATCTCAGCAGAAACCAGACCAATGTGAGATATTTCTGCATTTGTTGTTATGTGCCATCGAGTCGCTTGTGATTCATAGCGACCCTATGTACAACAGTCCTAAACCCTGCTCTATCCTGTGCCAATCTCACTGTCTCTGATGCACCTAACCCCATTACCCCAGACACTGAACCAATCCATCTTATCGAGGGTCTTCCTCTCCTCCACTGACCCTCCACCCTCCCAAGCACGTCATCCCCCTCAAAGGACTGGTCCCACCTTATAACATGCTCAAAGTATGTCAGATGAAGCATCAGAATTTCTGCCTTTATATGTTAATAAAGCTTAAAACATCAAAAATGGTCTCAAGACCATTTTTCACGGATGATCGAGCTCTTCCAAGAAAGAGAATGCAATCTAATATAGTCTAGTGCCTAGCAATCTCCACAAATACTGTAACATAAGGAGAAAACTGACAGCCATTTCTACCTGACATATCAGAAAAACTCCTAGGCTGTTGGGAAGGAGGGCAGACCTTCTTAAGAGTTTTACTTTCAAATATTTCTAATATTCACTTCTTCCTAGTTGAAGAAGGAAAAATGACCTTTGAGTTGATCCTTTTCTTGGTATAATCCTTTCTTTCCATCCCTGGGTCTTTAGCAGAGACAGATTCATGAGGCTACAAGACTGTTCTTCCCTTTTGGATGTTGGTGACATTTAGAAGGGAGGAGGTAGTGGTCAACCAGCTAGCTGTGCTTGGTTGACTGCATGGCATGGTGGCTCCAGGGGTTTGAAAACAGAGCTGTGCTGCAGAGGGTTCTCAGCGGCTGACCTTTTTAGGTCCCCAGGCCTTTCCTCCATGAGGCTTTGGTGGTTACCAACCACCACACTTTTGGTTAGCAGCTGAGTTTGTTGATGGCATCCCTCTAGGATGGATGGAGCAGAAAGGTGTAAGCCAGCTTTTGCAGCAATGTACAGCTCCGTCGAGGGAGGAAAATCAGAGCTGATAAAAAAGAAACCATTGAGAAACTCAAATTAGCAACACGACCCCAGCATCTCTTCCTCCAAATGCCGATGCAGCCTGAAACTTATTTGAAAACTGTCATCGACAGAGGCAGGAAATACGTCCCCCAGGTGCAGGCACGAAGGAGTTAAGGAGCCCCCTAACCCTTTTCTTTCTTTAGTATTAAGATAATAAAAGGCACACATTTTAAAACTAATTTGCCCTCTAAAAAATTAAAGCCTTTTTACCACTGTTTGCTTTTTCAGTTTCTTTAATTTGGGTAATTGCTTAGTCAACTTTCAAAAATATATATTCTGTCTTAAAAAAACAGCCAAATATGACGGATCACCTTCATTTTCATTTCAGATTTGGCATGCAGCAACCAGATTGTGTATTCTTTCCATGGCGCCACACCAGTGTCGGATACTTAATTAATTTCCTTTCGTTTGTGCAGGCTTGCACTTAAAGAGACAGTGTCCCATTTTGATGGCTTGCTCTTGGCCGAAGTTCAAAAGTATCACTTCTTAAATCTCCGCCCTCACCCTTTTTCCCCTCTTCAAAACTTCCAGAGTGCTATATAGAAAGGAAAAAAAGAAAAAATCCAAACACCTTGGTGTTTTCCTCCACCTTATCCCCCACCAACATTTCTTTCACTCTTATGTATTATTCATAATTTAAAGCAATCATTCCTTTAAAAAGAAAAAAAGACAAAGATAGAAAAGAGTGAGAGCAGAAGTCTTGAAAGACAGTTCGAGGATACATGTGACCTTGACTTTCCTTGAGTTGCCATTCAAAGCTGGTGGTGAAGCAACTTGTGTGCTCTGACCGATCAGCAGCGCAGGAACTGATCAAGGTCTTTTGGAACAGTGAATGGCATTTTCTCACCTCACACAACGATGTCCAACCTTCACATCCAGCATGTTATAACCGGTGTTTAGAGTCAAAGGAAATGTCCTTTAAAAGCACCGTTCTCTCAGAACAGTTACTCTGAGAGAATGAAATGGGTGTATTTTGAAGTAGCGAGGGAATAGGGTACAAGGGGGTCTGGAGTTATCACAAAGCATGCTCCCACCATGCAGAGGACCTTCCCTGCTGCAAAAGGAACCCTGGTGGGGCTGTGGATCAAAACATTTGGCTACTAACTGAAATGCCTATAGTTCAAATCCACCAACTGCTTCCAGGAAAAAGATGAGGCTGTCTGTCTTCTTGGAGTAAAACCTTGAAAACCCAATGGATGTATGGATGGATCTCTCCCTCTCTCTTCTTCTCTTTACCTCTCTCTCCCTCTCTTTCTCTTTCATTCCACACATATCTTTTGTTAATTGTGATTTGAGGAAAGGCTTTACTAAGCAAATTCATTTTCCATCCAAACATTCATGCATTTGGTTCAATAACCCAATTGGTTATTGGTTAACAAACCAGTGGGAGAATGAAATTCAAGTCTCCCAAAGTAATCAAACTTCCTCATATGCTGATGTCCATTAATCCTTCAATACGTCTCTGTACTTCCATCTCTTTGGTGATATTGTGTTGGTAATCCGCTTACTGAGTATTACCTATGAGCATGTCTGCAGCTGTGCTACAAGACTGCTGTGAGTCACATTTGACTCCACTGCAGTGGTTTCCCTTATGAGAAGGTGATTGTTGTGGTTGTTGTTATGTTCCATCAAGTCACCTGAGACCCATAGTGACTCTATGTCTAGCAGCTCTGAACCTTGTCCTGTCCTGAGCCAGTCTCACTAATTCTGACGCACCAACCTGCATCACCCCAGTCACGGTATCAATCCATCTCATCGGAGGTCTTCCTCTCCTGCGCTGCCCGTCCCCCCTTCCAAGCATGATGTCCTTCTTCAAGGACTGGTCTCTCCTGGCTACAAGCCCAAAATATTTGAAAAGGTAATTGCTATTATTAATATATACCATTGTTCTAGGACAGAGTTCCTTGATGTATCAGTGCCAGACTCCACGGCTAGAGCCACAAGGTTGAGTATTACATTATACACAGTGATTGTACTCTTATGCAAAAAAAAAAAAAAAAGAGTAGATTTTTATAATGGACCTTTGCAGGTGGATTTTTTGTTTGTTTGGTATTTTCTTATAATTATTTTTCTCTACATGTGATTCCTTATCCAAAGAAGGGAATGAGATGAATTATTTAATCTTCAGTTTGCAAATATATAAAGAAATAGAATTTCCTAAGGGGGAAAAAATTTAAAAAGCTCTAGTAAAAGCGCTAACTGTAAAGCATAAGGTCAGGGGTTGGGACCCAGGAGACGTGCAGGAGAAAATCCTGGTGATCTATTTACAACCGTGGAAATCTTATGAGGAAGTTCTAAAGAATGCCCGCTACGTTCCAAAACCTCAGACAAACCGAGAGCCACATCTTACAGACTCCAGCCGCACCATCCAACTCCAAAATGAAGACAAGGGCTTGGGCATTCTATGTTGGTTTGTGTTGATAGTACAATTAATTCTATGCAAAGTAAAGAACCACTCCTCACAGCGGTTAGATATTAATTTATGCAGGTTAAGTATAAAAGTCATACTTAGTTCAACAACATTTAAGACACATATGTTCTCTATTAAAGAAAGTTGGCATTTAGTATTATACTTGAAAGAAATAGAACATAATGTCTTTTCAGTCTCCTACCAATCAAAAATTAGATCTGTCTTTCATAGGATATGTGATTTCAAAGCAGATATGCCATAGGTGTACCAAACACCATAATGGCTACCCATTATGGGAAATGTTTGGTGGAGCTCCCAGATTGATTCAAGATTGATTCAAGTTTGGAAGTAGTAGTGGCATCCACTTCTTAAACCACATGCCTCTGGAAATGATAT
>NW_006399798.1:10365220-10376777 GCF_000299155.1 Elephantulus edwardii | reverse complement strand
GAACATTCTTCTAAGTTGTACAGCACTCCTCTGTCAGTTTGCTGCACTGAGGTAATCTGTGTTTGCTGTGATGCTGAACCTTGTGCCATGCAGGGTCAAATGCCATAATGGCTGCCCCATGTTTGACAGTACTTGGAGCTCCCAGTTTAAGACACGTTTGGAAGCAGGAATGGCATCTAGTTCCTAAACCACATGCCTCTGAAAACTCTATAAACTTGGAGAAATGGCAATAATTATAGAAAGGCTTCAGGCTTTTTGTTCATAGGCTTGCTTAACTCAGTGGCAATAAACAACAATGTACCAAAAAGAATTGGTCATCACTGACATATTCAAGAACTAGCAGACGATAAAGAGCCAGTTGTGATGAAGGAAGATGTTCAAGCCACATTGAAAGGGTTAACAAAAGAAATAAGGCCCCAGAAATCAAGAGGATATGAAGGACATGCATCGATTAATAGATGCAGCCCTGGATGTGCTCACCAGTCCGTGCCAGGAAATTTCGCCAACTGACTGGAAAAGAATCATATTTGTTCACATTCTTAAGAAAGATGAGCCAACAGAAAGTGAGAAAAGAAGGAGGAGGAGGAGGAAGAGGAAGGAAGAAGAAGAAAATCATTAGTATCACATGCAAGCAAAATATTGCTGAAGATTATTCAAAAACAGCTAGAACAATACATAGCGTCCAGAAGTTCAAGCTGGGTTTAGAGGTCATGGCACCGGGGATATCATCGCTGATGTAAGATGGAACTTGGCTAAAAGTAGAGAATACCAGAAGAATGTCTATTTGTACTTTATTGACTACGCAAAGATGTTACACTGTGTGGGTCACAACAAGCTATAGCTAACAATGAGAAGAATGGGAATCCCAGAGCACTTTGTTGTGCTCATGTAAAACCTATACCTAGACCGAGAAGCTGCCATCTGAATAGATCAAGGAAACACTGGACAGTCTGAAATTAATAAAGATAGGTGTCCAGATTTCATCCTTTTTACCTATACAATTTGTTTCATAAGCAAATCATTCAAGAAGCTGAACTTTATGGGAGAAAAAAAAAGTAGCATCAAGTTTGGAGGAAGACTCATCGACAACCTGCATTATGCAGATGACACAACCTTCCTTGCTCTGTGTGAAGAGAACCTGAAGCACTTTCTGCAGAATATCAAGGGCTCCCTCATTGAATATAGACTGCATTTCCATATCAAAAAGACAAAAATACTTACCACTAGGCTAACAGGTAACATCGTGATAGATGGAGAAAAGATTGGAGTTGTCAACTCTTTCATCTTAACTTGGATCCACAATCCAAACCTCTGGCACCAGCATACGGCATTAGGAAAGACTGCTGTCAAGGAACTCTCCAACGACCTAAAGACCGAGGTGCACCTGATTCAAGGCATGGTCTTTTCAATCACCAGCTATGTATCTGAGAATTGAATCTTGAATAAGGATCAGAGAAGAAAACGGAATTCATTTGAGTGGTGGTATTGGAGGAGAATATTGAGTATCTCATATAGAGCCAAAAGAATCAACATTTATCTTGGAGAAAATGAAGTCAGGGTGCTCCTTAGAGGCAAGGATGGTGAATCTGTGTCTCCTATACTTCGGGGATGTTGCTACTCTGTTCCTTGGAAAGAGACTTCAAGAATGGAAAGGTGGAGGGTCAGGGAGAGAGAGGATGACCATCCACGAGATGGATTGACATAGTGCCTGAAGCAATGGACTCAAAGACGTCATAGATGATGAGGATGGCACAGGATAGGTCCAGGTTCAGATCTGGCACGAATAAGATCACCATGTGTTAAGAGTGGCATCCACCTCATAAATAACATGCCTCTGGAGGCTCTATGAACTTTGATAAATGTCGATAGTTGTAGAGAGACTTCAAGCCTTTTGTTCAGAGGGTCGCTATGAGTCATGCTCGACTCAAAGACAATCAGCAACAACAATGAGTTGTGCATATCCAACTTGACAGCTCCTAACAACAATAACAGTAACATGAGTTAGATTTAGAATGCTCCTCCGAAGCAAGGAAAATGAGGCTTGTCTCACAAGCTTTGGGTATACTTGCTAACGTAGAAAATCAGCAAAGGAGAAGATCTTTAACAAGAGAAACTGACACAGTGACTACTGCAGTGGAATTAAGTACAGCACAGAGTGTGAGGATGGTTCGGTATCAGGTATCATTCTGTTGCATATAGTGTTGCCATGAGTCAGCTCTAACTCAATAGTATCTAAGAACAACAGCACGATTTGAACTTGACCTTGACCAACCGGCACATAATGACAAGAACTTTAAAAATGTGGCTGTCACCTAGTTCTATATCTCGTGTCCTAGCCTATCCATTCCCAGCAGCTCAATTTTCATTGCTTTGAGTCACTTGTCTTTTATAAGAACGTTGTTGTCCAGGAGTTTGCTAGCTGCCCAGAAGCTCTATCCTTTATTATAGTCCACTCTTTTCCCTGGACCACTAACAACAGAAGACTTCCCAAGCATCATTCTCTCTACGTTGAACTGAAAGGTAAACACTGAAATCAAGCCGAGCCTGGGACTCTAACCTCATTGTTCCTGAACTGAGACAGCCTTCCAGGGTCTGAGAGCGGGGGTTCAGCTTTTATAAACTTGATGAAAATCATTCTTAACTGTAATCCAGCTGTCAGTGGGCAGGAATCAACTCTAAAATCATTTCTGCAGCAAAAGAAGTGATCAAACTTGGAAGGAATGTCTGAGTAAAGCAATTCCTTGGTGGCGGTCATAAAACAGCAGTCCCTAGCACTACCTCCTCACTCATTTTTATTGCTCCAAGTCCCTGGACAGTGGGGAGCCCACACTTAATATTTTATATTACCCCGAGGTATTTTTCTCTCCTCTTTAGTCTGTAAAATGGCCTCTTTGCAACTCTTGCAATAGCATTCTCGCAGAAGTAGGTGATAGAAAGCCATCTTCACGTTCACCGTCTTCCGCAGATGGTACCGCGCCTCTGGGAACGTGAGGCTGTCTACTGCCTGTGGTACTTCCATGTTCACGGACATGTTCTGCAGTTGTTCCACCAGCCCGTTGCGACCTTGCCTTGTGTCTTCCACACTTCATTAATTATCTTCAAGGCGAGGAAGAGTATTCCTCGCTGACTTTTTCCTCCGTGGCTATCTTGAAATATACCAACAATGGCCTATACTATGTATTCAAGGAACACATATGCTGTGGAAGGACAGGGACTATCAAGAAAACAAAGATTCTCACCACTAGGTCGATTGGCAACATCATAATGGATGGTGAAGAGATTGAGATTGTTCACCGTTTTGGTTTGCTTGGCTCCACAGTCAACACTCTTGGCACCAGCAGCCAGAAAATGAAAAGATGTATTGCCATGGGAAATTCTGCAGTTAGAGACATCTCTAAAGTGCTGAAGTGCAAAGATGTTGGTCTGGAGACTAAGGTGCGTCTGATACAGGCCATAGTCTTTGTAATCACTTGCTATGCATTGGAGAGCTGGACAATGATGGAGAATTGATGCCTTTAAGCTGTTGGTTTTGCAGAAGAGTGTTGAGTATACCATGGACTGCTAAGAAAACAAACAGGATTGTCCTGGAGAGGGTGAAGCCAGGCTGCTTCTTGGAGGCAAGGATTCCAAAGCTTCCTCTGACATACTTTGGACATGTTCTGACTCGACAGTACACAGCAACAACAAAGAATATTGACTACACTGTGGTCTGCTCAAAGAACAAACAATTCTGTCTTTGAATAAGGGACCAGTCCTTTCAGAGGGACATCATGTTTGGGAGGGTGGAGGGACAACACAGGAGAGGAAGACCCTCAATGAGATGGATTGATTCAGTGACTGGGGTAATGGGGTAAGTGTGTCAGAGATGGTGAGATTGGCACAGGACAGAGCAGGGTTTAGGGCTGTTGTACATAGGGTCGCTATGAGCCGCAGGCGACTCGACAGCACACAACAACATGTATTCAAGGAAGGTGAAAGAAGGAAGGGAAGTCAGGTTTCAGAGAAGAAACAGCTCATCAAACGACTTATACTCTTTAGAGTTTAATGATCATCAAGTGCAACCTAACGTTCACAAGATTTATGGCACATTAGGAAGACCAACAGGGCCACCCGTCAAACAGGGAAGGTGACTGTCTGCTGATAAAATCTAGACATCACTCCACGTTAAAGCAGCCACAGGCTGTGAGGGCGGGCCTGTTGACTCTACCACGAAACCCTCAACAGGGATCCACGTTCAAGGCCAACGGAGGCTTTGCCAGACCGAAAGAGAGAACCCACAAAAGCAAGATGGCAAATAGTGATGTCTGCTAGCCATCCTCAGATTTGTTAGTGAAATATCTGTCCTCAGGCATTTCTCTCCTGAAGCAGAGTCACGTTCCAATGGGAGAGCAAACAGACAAGCGTTGACGTCTTTTAGGCCCAAAGATGCAAACACAGAACGTTAATTCACTGAGTGGTTGGTGAGCAAGCACTGCGGTGCCTGTTTAATGACATTCTGTGAGATAATCTGTATATAACCGCTTTGAGAAAAAGAATATTCTCCCCATTTTTACAGGTAAAGAAACAGAGACTTAGAAAGGTGACATTATCTGTCCCCTCAAATCAGAACCGACCTATAGCTGACCCTCCAGCAGGTTTTCAGAGGCGGTGCAATGCAGAAGAGGAGATTGCCCATCCTTCTCCCACAGAGCAGCTAGTACCATCCAAGTCATGTGTCTTTGGGCTGGCAGCACAACGTCTTCCTGCTAAGCCACCCGAGACAATTTTAGCCTTTTAGAAATTTTAGAAAACTTTACATTTTCCTAACCAGAAAGCTGACATAACTGGCCTGAAATCCCAAGTGAGATTTCAAAAGTCTGGTTAGAACTTTTTCCCCCCATTAAAGACATAGACTGAAAAACAGCAAACCAGTACCCACTGAAAAAAGCTAATGTAGGTACAAAAGGAAAAGTACACCTGTTGTTTTCCAGTACCCTTAGTAATATAACGCTCTAGCTCAGGGGCAAACACCCTATAGTCCTGTGATCGAATCCAGCCTACCCACTGTTCTTGCTATAGCTTTCAGGCTAAAAATGATTGTTTGTATTTTTAAGTGATGCACAATTTTTAAAATAATAATAATGCTTCAGGATGTATAAAGGTTATATAAAATTCAAAGTTTAGAATCTAGAAATTATTTCTAACTATAAGGCAGACATACTCATCCATTTACGGATGGAGCATGGCTTCTTTCAATTTGCGAAGGGCAAATAGAGAAATAAATAGAATATCGACATAAATAGGAGAGATTCTATGGACTGCAAAGACAAAAAACTTTACTACCTATGCCCTTACTGAAAAGTTTACCAATCAACCCTTTATTACGGGGATCGCTTCACACAAGAAGCTCTGGTGGGGTGGTGGATGTTATGTGAAGCTGCTAACAAAAAGGTGTACAGTTCGAGTTCACCATTTGCCCCACAGAGTTTAGGAATCAATCAATACAACAGCGATAGGTTTGGCTTTCTTTATTTCCTTTTATCAGACTGTCCAGTATGTAAGTTGAGTATCCTCAACGTTTTATTAGATGATAACATCCCTGTAGGAATAGCCTTCCTTTGAACAAACGCCAGTTGAATCCGTGTCTGGAGTCATGATCATGAAATCCTTGGGTGGTATAAACGATTAATCAGCACATGGCTACTGTCAGTGCGGTCCCACCCAGAGATGCCTTGAAAGAAAAGTCAGACAATTTGCTTCCAAAAGACCATGGCTGTGCAAGGGGACACAGCTGGGGAGCACAGCTCTGCTCTGAAACGTGTGGCAGCTAATTCCGTGAGATAAATGTGATGTTGATTGTCCACTGTCCAGAAGGGATCGCAGAAAGATGGCTTCGCTCAGAGGTTTCCATCAGGGAGTTTTGTGCGGGATTTCGTACAGTCTAATTTCATTCACTCTGTCATTCACATCCACATTGGATGAAATAAGGTACACCTGGTTTACCAGATTCAGCCTAACACAAATCTGTCTTGAATCCCATCCAAGGGAGATTATTTTTCAAAGGGCCAGAGGGACCTCATTATAAACTGCGGCTCCTCCCAGGAGCCTGGCGGGTCCCCTAACTCCCATGCAGAGTGAAGCTGGAGAACCAGTGGTCTTTGCTTCTCCAGCTCTCAGCCGGGAAGCAACAAGCTTGGGGGGGGGAGGGGGGGAGAGGGGGATTATTGTTGGTGAAATAAAATTGCCAGTGAATTTTTTCAGTTGTTGGTGCTTTCAGAGAGAGTAAGATACAAGAGGGCTAAGACAGTGGAGGGAGTAGTAACGTCAAGGTTCACCACACCCCATTTCAAAGTCGCAGGAGACTCAAGCCTGTCTGAAGGAGAATCACTGTTTTATGTTTTTAACTTACGAAAAAGCTAAGTAAGTGGTTGGCGTGCTTTCTAGAAAGCTGCACAACGAAAGGTTTCAAAACGCAACTGGAACTCATTGCTATTGAGTCAGAACTGCTGCTTAACTGATTCTCCAGCAGGTTTTTGGAGGCTAGAAATCTCACAGGAGGAGAAAGTCCCCCCCCCCCCCCCCCCCCGCATCTTTCTCTCCAGGAGCTGCCTGCCAGTGGATTTGATCCACCAGAGAGGCACCACCTTTGTGTTGGCAGTGCCACTCCCTACTCTGCACCACCAGAGCTTCCCAAGAAAGGGTGGTGGTGGTTGTGTTCAGTCAAGCTGCAACAGACCCATGGCTGGCTCTCCAGAGGGTTTTCAGAGGCCGCTAATCCCAAGGGAGGAGATTGCCCATCCTTCTTCCGTGGACTAGAGAGTGTATCTGACCTGCATGTGTTTGTAAAGGTTTAGCCCGTGTTTATCACGGCTTTGTTCACAATAGCATAGACCTGGAAACAACCTAAGTGCCCATCAACAAACGAATGGCTACAGAAATAGTGGTATATTCACACAATGGAATACTACGCTTTGAAAAACAAGGAATTCATGCAATATTATTCAAAATGGGTGACCCTGGAGGACATTATGCTGAGTGAAATATCTCCATCATAAAAGGACAAATACTGCATAGTGCCACTGATGTAAAATGGGTCTGACATAGGGGTTGGGATGTGGGAGACTGAGAAAGATGGGATAAATTATGTATGCTGCATTGAATCAGATGAGGGAGAAAACTGCTTAAAAAGGATAGATGATTAGGTATTATTGTCATGACGTGAGTCCAGAATGAAGCCTCCATAGTGGAGTGGACTTGTTGGGGCGGGGGGGGTCTAACCTTCCAGGGCTCATATTTATATTCATAACCACTGACAGAACACTATATGTTCATATCTAACTTCGTCTTCTATTTGAAGAATGCATCTTACCAGATATCTTTCTCCATGGGGATAGTAAGTTTGGGATCCAAATTCAAAAGGTGGGATGCAACTTTATTGTAAAGCATTCTTTCACTTTCATATTCAAACAATCAACTAGGCTACCCAAGTCACCTTCTCACTATATATCAGTTGCCTTTACTTCAGTCTCGCAGTGACTTGTGCTTGGACCGGTAGAAATAGCCACCTGCCACCTATTGGTTCCCATTGCCTAATTGAGTAGTGGAGTGGGGCCGGCTTCTTCTGAGGCACAAGAGTCCATTTTAATCCTTTCTTTTCAACTCTGCATTTAGTAACTTTAAAGTTGGTAGTTTGAATCGCATCTGGCTAGGAGCATTTATACCACAGAAACTGACAAATGTTCTAAATCAAGGCTTTTTTGTTTTCAGAGAGGCTGTTCAACATGTAGTACCATGCCCCTTCTCAAACCTATTCTCTGTGCAAGAGAATTTGTTGAAAAGCTCAGCGGTGCCACGCCTCTATTTACACTCTTCTGTACATCCTCCTCACCCACAGGGTTAAGCCAGACAATTCAAGGTGACAGGCAAGGCTCTCTAACATCTGTCCTACTTCCTCCTATGGCCTTAGCTGCTAATAGGCCTCACTAACTGAAATCTTTTCCTTCTATTACCCCTTTGTGCAAGAGTAAATCTCTTCAATCTTTTACTGTGGCGTGTGGAAAAGTGTCCGAAGCATTTGGGGGTTCTTTTCCCAATCACTTATGTACATTTTTGTTCCGTAACATTAATTCTAACACTCACAGTGTCTGTGCATTAATTGATTAATTGATTGTATTGTCTTTCCTATCACTCATATTAACAAGTGTTCGAAGGCAATCGACAACATTATCAGTCAGTTTTCTGTTCCCTTTCTTCCCTTCTCCAAATACCGCAGTAGACTGATTCTATGTATAAATTTTTCTTGTCTTTTTGTAAGAGTGATCTTAATACAGTGTTCGTTCTTATGTGATTAACTTATTTCACTCGTCATAACGTCCTACAGACTCATCCATGGTGCGCAGGGTTTCACAAATTCTTTTTTTTTCAATGTTGCATAGTACTTCATTGTGTGAATATATCATAGTTCCTCTATCCATTCATTTGTTGATGAGCACTTGGGTTTATCACAATTTAACACGCACTTATGACAGTATTTCTGTAGGAATGTCTTTTTTTTAATATTTTTAAGTGTAGTTTGGGTAAAAGTTGGCAGAGAGAATGATTTTGTTTGGTTGTATCTTCTCAACATCACGCAAGCTTCCCACTCCTTCCCTCTGGGGCCCTGGATCCATTCATCTTTCTTTCCTACCCCTTCCTGCCCTCTGAGCTTTGTTGCAGGGCAAATAACATGTTTCTGTCCTTGTGTTGGAGAACTCTGGCGGAATAGTCCAGGGAGGTTGAGCTGCCAACCCAAAGACGATGTCTCTCTGCTCTTTGAATCAGCCTGACGAACCTCTGAAGAAGGACGATGGTTATGTTCCTGCGTGCTTCACAACCTCAGAAAAACCACTACAAGGTCAACTATTAGTTCAGAGTCAATGTTAATGAGGTGGACTTGGTTTTTGTAAGTTCTTATTTGCTGATGGGAGGGAGCTCTCCTGGCTTAATGTCAAACAGTTGCACGGCCTACCCAAAAGAATACGGTTCAAAATCCACCAGCTGCTCCGTAGGAGAAAGATGAGACATCCCTTCCCGTGTGATAGACTGTCTCTGAGAACCCCCTGGAGGGTCAGCTATGGGTCAATTCTGACACAGCTGTACACACCAGCATGGCTGATTGTATTGAAGAACACGTGGATCTCAAAAGCTGACAGGAGTTCTTTTCTGATGAGTCCACCCTGAGCTGACCACCAACCCCCTTCTGTGCTGAGAGATCCCACCTCAAACTGGTGTCTTTACCACGTTCTTGGTAAAACAGCAGTGGAAGAGAGAAAGATTGGCTACAAGTTGCATTTATATAACAGCTACAACAGTGAGTTCATGGCTGTGAGAAAATCACTGGACCAAGCAGGCCCTTCCTCTGTTGTACATACAGTGATGGTGGGTTCAAATCAACTTGACTACACCTAAAAGCAACATTAACATTGAGCCAATTTCTCCCATTCCCCACTCTCTGAGAAAGAGAGCGGACCATAGCTGAGAGTCTTTTACTTTTGAAAGAGAGGAGCGAACTGGGGGTCGGGGGGAGAGGGCTGGGCGGGTAGAGAAGTGCAGCAATGAATGAATGGAAATCCAAATTCTCTGTAAATGTTCATTAGAATTATTAAAAAAAAAAAAGAGCTGAGCCCCCAGCAGGTTTTTCAGGTACAGTAAACCACACAGGAGGAGACTGGTCATCTTTCCCCCTCAGAGCCCCTGGGGGATGTGCCCCCCATGAGAGAGTCACCACCTTCGGTTAGCAGTGTAACTCTCTGCAGAGTTGTATACAACCAGAACACAACTGAGAATAGGGAGTTTGAACATCCATCTTTACACCAACAGCACTTGAAGAGTAACTTAATATATGTATTTAAAATCCACTCTTATTTGCTGTGTATATAGAAGTGAATGGCAGGCTGTGGCTGATAAAAATGGCTAACACGCTAGGCTCCTGACTGAAAGTTGAGTCTCCCCAGACATATCTCAGAATGAAAGCGTGGTGATTGACTTCTTAAAAATGAATCATTAGGGCCATTAAAAAGAGCTGTCAATCCAAAGGTTTGAATCCACCCACCAGCTGCTCCGCAAGAGAAAGTTGGGTAATATCTTCCCAGGCAATTTACTGCCTCTTAATATTCACTGGAGGGTCAGCTATGAGTCAGTCCTAGTTCCATGGCACACAGCAACAACAATCATTGGCAATTAGGGTTCTCTAATCAAACATTCTTCTAGGTCATATAGCCCTGGTGTGTCCACTTGCTGTACAGAGGTAACTCATGGTTGCTGTGAAGCTGAACACTGTGACACTGATGAGTCAAGTGTGATAATAGTTAGCCGTTGTGGACAGTGGTTGATGGAGCTCGCTGATTAAAACCAGCTTGGAAGCAGGAGTGGCATCCACTTCCGAAATGGCTTATCTCCAGAAACCCTATGAACCTGGAGAAAGGACGAAAGTTATACAAGTGTTCAGGTCTTTCATTCATAGGGTCGCTATGAGTCGCCTGTGACTAGATGGCACTTAACAATAACAACAACATAATGGCCTAATCATTGGGTATATGACACTACTTTGCTTGCTGAAACTGAGAAGGATGTGAAGCGCTTGGTGCTGAAGGTCAAGGACTGTAGTCTTCAAAATGGACTGAAGCTTAACATGAAGAAGATAAAGATTCTCACTACTGGGCCAACAGGCAGCACCATGATAGAGAAGAGATTGAGGTTGTTAACAATTACAGCTTGCTCAGCTCTACAATCAACGCTCTTGACACCAGCGGTCAGGAAATCAAAAGACAAATTGCACTGGGAAAATCTGCTGTCAGGGAACTCTCCAGAGTACTGAAGAGTAATGATGTCAGTCAGGGATTAAGCTGCTCCTAATCCAGGCCATGGTCTTCACAATTACTTGCTGTGTATCAGAGAGCTGGACTCTAAGGATGACAGAAGAAAAATTGATGTCTTTGAGTAGTGGTGCTGGAGAAGAGTCTTGAACATACTGTGGACTGCCAAGAAAACAAATAGGTCTCTCTAGGAGAGGGTGAAATCAAGTTTCTCTTTGTAGGCAAGGATTTTGAAGCTCCATGTCACATACTTTGTGCAGGGCCAGGAGTGACAGGTCCTTGGAGAAGGACATCATGCTCGGAAGGGTGGAGGGACAGCACAGGAGAGGGAGACCCCGGATGAGATGGATTGACACAGTAACAAAGGCAATTGGGGTAGGTATGTCGAGTCAGTGAGAGTGGCTCAGGACAGGGCAGGCTTCTGAGCTGCTTTACACACAGGGTACGTAGGGGGCCTGATGGTATAGAACAATGACAACAACAATGGCTAATCCATTGCTAATTTTACTACTGACCTAAAGGCCAAGCTTCTCTAACACTTGAAATCCACCAACAGCTGTATGGAGAGAAAGATGGACAATCTCTTTTCTTGGGATTCACAATCTCAGAAACTCAAGGGAAGGTCAGTTAAGATGGGTTGATTCTAACAAGACAAGAGAGGGGGAGAGAGGGAGAGAGAGAGAGAGAGAGAAGGAAGAAGAAGAAGGAAGAGGAGGAGGAAGAAG
>NW_006399798.1:10343373-10365041 GCF_000299155.1 Elephantulus edwardii | reverse complement strand
AGAAGGAGGAGGGAGAGAGAGGCCAACTGACTTTTGTGGGATTTTTTAGGTGAGTGACTAAATAAATTAAAAAAAATAGTATTTTATGCGGCTTTAGTAACTTAAAGGATCCCTGATAGTGTAGTAGTGAAATATTCAACAGCTAATCAAAAGGTAAGTGGTTCAAAACCCTTAGCAGCCCTTCAGGAGAAAGATGTGGTAGACTGCTTTTGTCTTACAGGATTGCTGCTAGTTGGAATCAGCTCAACAATAATGGATTTGAGATTTTAGAGATTTTCAGGCACCTTGGTGTCTCAAGGGTTAAGTTCTCAAACGTGAGCCAGAAGGTCAGTACTTTGAACCCACCAGATACTCCACAGGAAGAAGGCCTGGCAACGGGCTCTATAAAGATTACCGACCAGGAACCTCTACAGGGCATTTCAGTTCTGTTCCACAGAGTCCCTTTGAGTCAGAAATGAGTTGAAAACAAAAGCTAGCATAGCATTTTATAAACTTTTAAATAACACTGAAGCCTGAAGCCACATTTTCACATTTACTTTATATGAGTTCCTTAATGTGGTGGAGGCCGAAGAGATAGCTTAGATTTCAGCCATACCTGTCCTGAGGGTCATTGCTGGGGGTTAAGAAACACTGGTTTTACTCTATTTTCTGTTTGTCTAATTTACCCCAAACAGATCTCTAAATTAAGTTGTCACTCATTTGCAATTAGAAAATGTGTGTGAAAGTGTTTGGGGAAAAGGGGGGAGACAAGAGGAGAAGGCTGTGAAATAGACCGAAAGGTGTTGGTAAACTTCTAGTTACCAAGGTCAACAATACCTGATTGCTTTCTTGTGGATAGAGAGCCAAGCTACCAAGAAAAGCCTGTTTGAAAAATGCATTCTGAAATGTTGTCCCGAGCAAGTTTTTTGGCTTTGGTTTTCTTCGTCTGTTATTCTTACGTTGCAATACAGTGAAATTCCTGTACATTAAGTCCTCGGTGAGTTTTGAAATGCGGCACTGTGGTTAGCAAGGGAGGCGAAAACGTTCATTTGTTAAGAGACAACATTTCTTGACTAACTTTGTTGAAATGCAGGGATGATTACCTCCTGAGCTGCAGCTGAATGTTCAGTAGCTAAGAAACCCCCAAATATTCTGTCCCTTCCAGAAAATAAAAAAGAGAGCGAAGGCTAATAAGAGAATTTATAAAAAACACAGCAAAACAAACAAAAGTCTGTCTTTTCGATTTATTTGTTATTGTTGGGGTTTTTTGTTGGTTTATTTTCTTTCCCCCCCTCCTCTTCTAATGTTCCAAAGAAAGTACTGGGAATAATAGTTCCTTCAGCATATATTAGATGTATTTCTTTTATTAATATTGTGTTAAAATATTGGAGACAATGTAATTATAAAATTACGCAGCTAAATTTGACTATAAGGAAATGTTACAAATTAAATTTGGAATCATTGGCATTTTTTGCTAACCTCAAGGAATAGTTACTAAAGTGTATCTGAAAAGAGATTTTGAAAGAGTTCGATAAAAGTGTCTTTTTCTTACTGCCTGTATATCACCCCCATACCTCCACCACCACCATCCCCACTAACCAGCTGTCCCTCCACAGTACAACCAACAAGGTGACATTTATTGCAAGCTACGCATTTTCATGAATCTGTCTTGGACCACAAAAATTATGCTGAGCTCCCCAAAAGAAAAGAAGTTGTTTTTACTTTTTCCTCTCCTCTCTCTTTTTTGCCTGACCAGTAACAGGAAGTCCTTGGACACTGCCCAGGGAAAGGCTAGTCTTGTAAGAATCCCAAACCAATCTTGTAGGCGCCAGGGACTTGGCAAATTGGAAGCAGGGGTTATAAGAAGCACCTGCATTGCCCCTTTCAACCAAATTTGCCATCACTTACGTTCCAAAAGTCTCCATTATATTTTATTAACAGTGAGTCTGAAAGGGAGAAGGGAGTGGTCCTTCAAGAAGCCATAAAAGGCTTATCCCAGTCAGCCTTGTATGTTCTCACTTTAGATAACGTGAAAAAATGTCCATGCAGCATCTTAAGGTTTGTAGCCAGATTAGGGTTTTCACTTAAACGCTGACAGTGAACTTATCGCTGATCCTAATTCAGGATTTATCCTCTTAACAATTAAAAGGTATATTAAGAAGGAAAGTTTGTGGTATGGCTTCACAGGACTTGTGAGCAGATCTCATTTTCTCCTCAGAGCGCTCTACACATGATTTGTGGGGCAACTTACTCACATTCCTGTCTTAGTCAACTCCAAGTAGCCCTGAAGCCTTCAGCGTATTCCTTCTTTTTTTTCCTATTCTGTGGTTGGAATTCTGAGGGAATTGGAGATAAGGCAAGAACAACAAAGATTATGGGGATGTCGCCCCCGGTGCTCGGAGCTGAATGTCCTTTATTTGATGTTGTTCTGAGCCTGAAGGTGACATTGGGAGGAACCAGAGGCCTTCCTGGAGGGAGGCGGACTCAAAGGTCCCTTGAATGCGCTCTAAGAGCCGCACGGACCAGGGAATGCACTGTGATGAAGAAAGGGGCTGTAGCTGAGTGGTAGCTGAGAAATTGGATTCTGTTCTTTGTGTTTTCCCTTATGAATTGTAGTGCCTTCCTAGTCCCACTGGTAGCTGAAATCTTAAGAGCATAATTATATGGTTCCAAGAGAGGACTCCAAGCACGCAGAATATCTTCTTCATCCAGCTCGTTGGTATCTGTAAATCCACCATTGAATATTTATTTTATTGTTGTGAAGTCTGGTGGCTTGTTGGAACAAAAATGTTCTAGGGAAACAAATCAAGTAATATCTAGCACCGACTATTAGTACAGTAAATGGAGCAACCACCATTAATATATAACAATTCAGCAAGACCTTGACTTGTGACTGGGATTACTTGAAGGGTTTTGGATTTAGACTCTCCCTTAATATTTGAAAAAAATCATATAGATGGCATTTGCGGAAATTACTTTATAAAACACATGTCATTCTCTCAAGAAAGCTCTTTATTGTGCTTTGTGTGAACGGGTACAATGCAAATGGGTTGTCCACTCAATCACTGCTGTGGATTTTGTTTTATGATGTTAATGATATCATTTTGTTTATGATGTTAATTACATTTTATTTATGATGTTAATTACACTGTGAATATGCTTGTCCCATTACTCCTGATGAGTCTTATTCCTCCTGTTCGATCGTCTGCTCTACCCGTCCTTCTTTCCAAGATGGCTTTCCCTCAGAAAATACTGCCTTTTAGGACTGGTCTGATTGACTGCTCTGAGGAATGAAGATCAACCTCCCCAGTGTTACGGGTTCCTTTATAAGCCTGTCTATTGTTTGGTTGAAAGATGACACATATGGGTGAGTTTAGTTCCAAGTTTAGAGAAACTAAGGGCCATAGACTGGGCTAAAGACCCAAGGGTTGAAAATCCAACTTGTCTGCAAACTTTCATTAAAATCACAATTTTTTAAAAAAGACTCAAAAAATAGACTTTTCTATATAATGTATCACATCTGTGGTAACTTCAGGACCTTCCCTGAAATTCTGTTCCTTGTTTTTCCATGTTTCTTTGGACAAGGACATGTTGCCATGTACTACACACACACACACACACACACACACACACACACGCACACGGTGGGGGGGAATGTTGAATGAGGTGCTTCTGGAATGTTTCTTTAAGAAACAATATTCAAAAAAGATAGTCTTCTATGTGCCCCTGGGTGTTGCATTCATACGCCTGGGTGTGACACCTGGAGCTACTGCAATCATATTGCCACTATGAGAAGAACCGGTTTATTTGGTGCTTTTTTGAAAAAGAAAAAATTATTACTTTTTGTGTGTGTACCATCACACCAGATCTGATTGGTACAGAAGGAGATGGCCCCTTGTTCACCAGAAGAGCATCTGTTGGATTTGAACCGCATTCCTCTGGGATCACAGTGCAGCTTCTTGCCACTAGGCCACCAGAGCTCTGGGAACAACCAGCTTTAGTACAAAGACTGTTGAGCATGACTCAGGAGAGAGAGAGAAAACACTGGCACCTAAATGGGATTGTTAAGCCATTGGGAGTGTTAGACTCATTGGGAGTGTTAGATCCAGGGCTGGTATTTTCTATTCCATTTCCTTCCAGCTGTATGAGATAATGATGTCACTACTTATCCAGTTCTCATGGAGGTTCCTTGTTATGAAAAAGCATACTGATCGATATGTGGAGCTAGTGTTTTGGGGGTTCCCCCCCATTCTACTGCTAAGAAAGAAGTGAAATAAATTTCTATTTCTCCCAAGGAGTGTGTTATGAAGCAATGGTCTGAACCAACTAGTCAGACTTCCAAACCCACATTCTTAACCACAATGTCATGAGTTAATAAAACCTTAATAATGTTAAAGAGCAATGGGGCTGCTAACAAGTTGGGTAACCAGAGATTGATTCCATGGGTACATTCTAGTAACGTAAGGAAAGAATGTGAAACGCTGGGTCACTGAAGGTTCCCAGGTGGCTTGAACGTGAAGTATTTCTTGGAGAACCCTGCATAATTGCTTCGACAATCTACTTTTACACTTACTCATTAAATAATTATGTCTTGCTTTCTGTACTCTCACAACTAACATGCACATGAATAATTGACTATAAAACAAGTATTATGGGTGGGGAGGGATGGGCAGGGGGAAGAGTGCAACAATGAATGAAGGAAATTCAACGTCTCTAAATTTTTATAAAAAAAATTCAAGGAGGATAGACTCAAGGTCAAATTTTGATTCCTGTGGATATGATTTAACCTTCTTTATCTTTAATTTGAACTTGCATGTGAGCAGTTGATGGTCTGTTCCACAAGCAGCACCTGGCCTAGTTCTCACTGCTGATATTAAACTTCTCCAACGATTCCTTCCACAGATGTATTCGACCTGATTTCTGTGCATCCCAACAGGTGAAATAAACCCATATAAGAAAAAAAAAAAACCAACACAAACAAACAAACAAACAAAAAACCCAGGTATTATGATAATGGCAACGAAGCAATACTTTACATATAAATGAAGAGTAATTGCTTATAGGGGATGAGGAATCTCTCCATTCCCTCTTTCGTGGCTCAGGCTGCCTTTCTCAGTGCCATCCAATTGCCAATGTAAAGAGGCCTCCTGCTTCTTTTCCCCAGAATTTGTCGCTGGTTTGAACCAGTTCCGTCAAGAATGGTGAAGTGAAATAAGAACAGACCCACATCTTCAAAATTGGAGTGAATTGGAATGGAATAGAAATTTAGGCCAAAGCCTTAGAATGAGACATTCAGAATTTGATGCCGGAGATTGGATTCTTGCCAAGAGTGTAGCTAATGCCAATCAGAGTGACCCTGTTGGTTGCCATCTTTGAGTGAGATACTTTCCAACTGTCATTCAAGAAATTGGGTTGCCATGCAGCATGCATGCTGCCCATTTTCTCAGAAGACTATTAAGAATCTAACAGGGAATTCATCCATAATTTTCCCCCCATTCCACTTAGTGTTCCAGTTCACCCACATTTTACCAGTTTAGGCCCATTCTGATTCCCCTTTCTTGGCTGTGATGTAAGTAGGAAGAATTGGGCCAAAGCCGCGCATTTTCCACAAGCCTGGTGGAAGAAAGTCATCTCCAAGAATGAGGAAATATGGCTTCTTATCAAGGCTGTTGGCGAAGGACTGAACTGCATCTCACATAATCAACTAACGTGGCTCATTCTATATGCAAAAACTCTAAGCATATTGGATCTGAAAGCAGTATCTGTAGCCTCGTTACTTATCTACTTAGACACAAACTCCTTATGCCTATACTCAAGCTCTTCCATTGTGACGGTGAATGTCATGCGTTCACTTGGCCGGGCCAGGATTCCCAGTGGTTTGGCAGACACTAGGCTGAATGTTCTTCCATAATGTAATATAATCGCCGTCAGTGATGTGATCTGATAGGATCAGCCAATCAGGTGAAAGGGGGGGGTTCCTCATGCATTTGGCCTACCTCCAGGATTTTAATGGATGTGCTGGCAAAGATTGTTCTCTTTCTTGACCCTAAACGTCTCTCATATCTGACCTTTGGTTTCTGGGATATAAGCCTGCAGAAGTCTCTGGTTTGCTGTCTGACCTGTATTTTTGGGTTTACCAGTCTCTGCCTCTTGAAAACTCACTGGAGGGTCAGCTATGGGTCAGTTCTGACTCCATGGTACACAACAACAACAACAACAACTTCATAGCCAGAGTTCTCTCTCTCTCTCCTTCCCCCCCACTCCTGCCCTCCCTCCCTCCTTCCCTCCCTCCTCCTCCTCTCTCTCTCTCTCTCTCTCTCTCTCTCACACACACACACACACACACACACACACACGCCTTTGAAGGGACACTCTCAATACTTCCAAATAAAAAAAGTATATGCCAGCCAACTTAAATATTTAAATTATTTACTCAATCCTGAAGAATTTTTTTATATGTGCAATAAATCACCTTCGTATAGCAAATATGAGAAACGCTTTGTATATTTAGAAAATGGATACTTTGTATCTATTAGATGGCTAAGGCTGTGCTAGGTCATTGGTATGGTTTTCTTTTAACATCTCATTCATTATCATTTGATTACAATTGTAACAGGAAACTAAGACTATCATTAAAATTTTATTTTTCTTAAACCTAGGGGTAGAATCAAATCCTTTGATTAAAGTGTCGTTCTCATCCATCACCTGACAACATTGGACTCTGAAAAGTAGCAAAGAGTAAGGAGGGCATGTCTGCTTCCCGACAGGGAGAGACTGATAGAAACATTGAATCAGTGTATTTGAAACTCTGAAAACAGTGCCTTCATCTTAAGAATTCTTGTTGTTAAGTGCCATCAAGTTGTAGGCGACTCATAGCGATCATATGCACGAAAGTCCTGGACACCTGTATACCTTTGGTCCTTTCTCCAGGTTCATAGGGTTTCCAGAGGCAAGCTATTATGGAAGTGGATGCCACTCCTGCTTCCAAGCTAAGACATTAGCTCCTGTAATACCGGTGGCCATTTGTAGGGAGCTGCATTGATAACCCAAAGGTGGTACCTCTCTGGTAGTTTGGACCCAGTCAGTTGCTCCTCAGGAGAAAAATGGGAATCTCATCTCCTGTGATTTATAGTCTTGGAAAACCTGTGGCTACAACTTGACAGCAATGATTTAAGTTTAGAGAGTAATATTGATTTAATCTCTACTCTCCTTCCCACCCCTACTGTCCACTCCGTTGCAAGATCCCAAGGCAGGGAGATGAATTTTTCACTCATCGTTATTGATTCCAGACAACTTCACAGATCTCTTAGTCAGTGACTCTAGTTGGTAGATTGCCACAGTTAAGACCCAGTGGTTGACAAAGATGGAAAGCCAGCTCAAATCAAGTTACAGAAATATAAACCATCAGCACAGAAAAGCCCTGGTGGATTTTTTGGCTAAGATAACTAATCTATTTGGTACAGCTGGTTTCTGGCATCTCCTGAGCAACGATGTCTTCCAGACTGCCTTTCCTCATTTTGTGGACCTCTTGGTCTACGTTTGAATTCATTACATTATGACTTCTCACTGAAGGGTGGAAATAGATATTTCAGTCTCTGCCAGCTTGCATGATATGATTCCAAGCTCTTTGTTTCAGAAGATGGGTTTTAATCTTTCCAATTGCCCAAAGCAATCTCTAAGGCAGGCCATCAGTTGTTTCTGACTGCATTTACCCAATGCTAGTTAAGAGTTCCTTTGCAATGAGGTATTCCCATTATTCAGTCTGTCTTAATCATGTGTCTACCATTTGCCAAGATGATCAATCCAAAGGATCAGGTGGAATGAGCACTAGAAGAAATACGGAAAGGAAGGAATACAATGCGCTGTTGTTGTTAAGTGCTGTCAAGTTGTAGGCCGCTCATAGTTACCCTATGAACAAAAGTCCTCAACACTTGTGTGACTATCATCCTTTCTCCAGGTTCATAGGGTTTCCAGAGGCAAGCTATTTGTGGAAGTGGATGCCACTCCTGCTTCCAAGCTTGTTTTAATCGGGGAGCACCACCAAATGCAATACAGATTAAAATATTACAGACACACCAACTGAAAATGTAAGCTGTTGTGCTGGGGCTGATTCTGACCCATGGAGACCGTGTGTTACGGAGCAGAAGAGTCCATGGGGTTTTACACGGAGACCATGTGTTTCATAGCAGAATGGTCCATGGGCTTTACATGGAGACCATGCATCAGAGAACAGAACAGTCCATGGGGCTTTACCCACCGAGACCATGTGTTTCATGGTGTAATGGTCCATGGGGCTTTCTCAGCTGTCATTTTTATAGACATAGATCTTCCACCTGCATCTTCTTCCTTTGTTCTGCTGGATGGGTTCAGATTGTCGATCTTGGGCTATTAGACAAGTACAGACCATTTGAACCATCAAGAAACCTTTATAAGCATAGAGTACAGATGGCTTTTTAGCCTATCCTCACACATTTTCTTCCTCCGTTTTGACTGAATCACCTTCCCTATGAAGATTGTGCCTTATTTACAGTAAAGCAGTTGTCATACAATGATGCTGTTTGCTAAACGAATGGGTGAATGTATCAATAGTTATTTATGGAATACAATTTAATTCTATAAAGGAAAAAGTAATGTCAAGTGAACAAATAAAATATCTGAATCTCACATAAAATCTAGATGAGGAAAAGGGAAAGAAACGCCATACACATACTCCTCTCTTAACCACATGGCAACGTTCCAAAGACTAGAGTGTTACAGAAAATTTGGTGGTGTAACAAAATGAGGACCATCATGTCATGTCACATCACATCAAGACATGTCACATTATGACACGACATGTCACGTCACATCACATCACATCACAAAATAACTACCAAATCATTGCATAACTGTCAAGAGGCTGAAACAGGAACAGATGGGGTTTTGAACTGGCACACAATGGATCACTATGACTTGAAGTAAACTTGAAGACATCCAACAATTACAGTAACTGCCAAACCACTGATAGCATGGCTCAGCAAGTCAACACATAACTACAACTACCAGACTTGCATCCGTAATGCACAAAACAATAGAATATTTGCTATGGTTGCAAACACTAAGTGTTGGATAATGACGTAGTAAGTGTAGAGGAGGTGTAATTTGTGACCCTACAAAACAAAGCACAGACAGTTGTTGTGGGCCCCCCCAGTTGTAACTTGTAGAACCCTATAGAACAGAGCACAAGTGCCTCACATTTTCTAGGCTACATATTTACAGCTTCGGTCCTAGGAAAGGATATAAAAGATAACATCCATGAAGAAAGCAAAGGGTCATTACAAAGACAGAGGAGGAAAGAAAGACCAAAGCAAATGTCAGAAAAGACTATTGCACTGGAATTCTGTTAAGCTGAAACAAGGAGAATAAATGATGACTTAAAGAGTTGAACTGAAGATTTCAAAGGGCAGCTGCTGAAGACAAAGCAAAGTTTTATAACACAATGTGCAGAGAGCTTGAGTTTAGAAAAGAAGAAAAGATGAACTGACTCACCCTTTCTCAAGCTGAAGGAACTGAAGAACAAATTCAGCTTCGAGTTGCAATACTGAAAGGTGCTATAAGCAAAATGTTGACTGAAGCACCAAAAAGAAAGTGGAAGGAATATACAGAGTCACTGCACCAGCAAGAATTGGCAGGCACAAAACCATTTCAAGAAGGCAGATACGATCAAGAACCAAGGGTGGAGAAAGAAGGTTAAGCTGCTCTAAAGGAACTGGCCAAAAATAAGGCTTTAGGAATTGGTGGAATATTAACTGGCATATTTCAACAAATAGATGTAGCCCTAAATGTATTAACCAGGTTGTGCCAGGAAATCTGGAGGACACTTCCCTGAACAAATGACTAGAAGAGATGCATTTGTTCCCATTCTCAAAATAGGTGATCCAAAAGAATGTGGAGATTATCCAACAACACCATTATTATCACGTGCAAGAACAGTACATTGACAGAGAACTAACTGCCAGAAATAAAAGCGGGGTGTAGAAGCGATCATGGCACTAGGTATAACCTTGCTGATGTCAGATGGATCTTGGCTGAAAGTAGAGAGTATTAAAAGGATGTCAATTTATGTTTTATTGACTAGGCAAAGGCATTTGACCATGTGGATCACAAAAAATTATGACTAATCCTGGGAAGAATGGGATCCCAGAACACTTAATTGTGCTCTTGTGAAACCTGGACCTAGACCAAGAAGCTCTGTCTGAACAGAGCAAGAGAACACTGCATGGTTCAAAGTCAAGACAGGAAGTGTGTATGGGAATATATCTATCCTTTCTCCATACCTTTTTAATTTATATGTTGACCAGATCATTCAAGAGCTGGACTTTATGAAGTAGAATGTGGCATTGGCATTGGGAAAAGATTCATCAACAATCTGTGACACTTGCTGTAAATGAGAAGGAACTGAAGTGCTTGCTGTAAAAGATTAAGGGCTGCAGCCTATAATATGGATTGCATCTTTTTTTATTTTTATTTTATTATTTTTGTGTGAGTGTACCATCAAATCAGATCTGACTGGTACAGGAGATTGTCCCTCCTTCCCCGGCAGAGCATCTGGTGGATTCGAACCATGTGCCTCTGGGATTGTAGTTGCAGCTCCTTACCACTAGGCCACTAGAGCTCCCCTATGGATTGCATCTTGATGTCAAGTCAATGAAACTTCTCACCACCAGGCCAACAGGCAGTATAAGGATAAATGGAGATCACCACAACAAGATAAAGGTAAATAATCCAATAGAAAAATGGGCACAGGGTATGAACAGACACTTCACCAAAGAAGACATTCAGATGGCTAACAAGCACATGAAGAAAGGTTCAAAATTCCTAGCTCTAACAGAGATGCAAATTAAAACAACTGTGAGATATCATCTCACCCCAGATAGAATAGCAAAATTTAACATAACAGCAAGCAACAAATGCTGGCGAGGTTGTGGAGAAACTGGAACCCTTTATTCATTGTTGGTGGGAATGTAAACTGGTGCAACCACTGTGGAAGGCAGTATGGCGCTTTCTCAAAAAGTTGCAAATAGAGATACCATTTGACCCAGCAATTCCACTACTGAGAATATACCCCAAAGAAACCATAACTGACATCCAAGCAGATATATGCACTCCCATGTTTATTGCGGCTTTGTTCACAATAGCAAGGAGTTGGAAACAACCTAAGTGCCCATCAACAAATGAATGGCTAGAGAAGCTGTGGTATATTCACACAATGGAATACTATGCAGCATTGAAAAACAAGGAACGCATACAATATTATTCAAAATGGGTGAACCTGGAGGACATTATGCTGAGTGAAGTATCTCAGTCACAAAAGGACAAATACTGCACGGTGCCACTGTTGTAAAACAGGACTGACCTTGGGGTTGGGGGGAGGCTGAGAAAGATGAGTTCAATAATGTATACTGCATTGAAACAGATGAAGGATAATACTGTTCAAAAGGGATATGTGATTAGGTATTTTTATCATGACAGGTGTCCAGAGCAAAGGCTGCATAGTGGAGTGGACCTGGGGGAAAGGTTTGTAAAACAATGAAAGAATTTTTCTTTTACTTTTCAAAGAGGATAGTGTACTAGGGGGTAGGGTTGGGAGGGGAGAAAAGTGCAACAATGAATGAATGGAAATCTAAAGTATCTGTAAATTTTTACTGAAATTAAAAATAAATTTAAATCTAAAAAAAAGAAATTTTAAAAAAGAACCCAAACAATAAATTGTATTGGGAAAATATGCTGTCAAGTACCTTTTCAGAGTGTTAAAAAGCAATGATGTTAGTCTTAAGACTAAGGTGCGCCTGATACTTTGTTGGCAACAGCAACATAGTTATATTATTAATAACTACAACCATAACATCGCTATGAAATATGACATAGAATAAAGTGTGTGGAAACTGGGCTAATGCAAAAACTCTCTTCATCCCATACATGACAATTTTCTCTTCTCATTGTGCTAATTACTTCTTTCCACAAGTATCTGAAAGATACACAAGAGGAAAACATACTGTTTTAAGAGTATTTATTTAAATTACTAATAAAATCCTCCCAGCTTAGCGACCTCCCTACCTGATGAAGATGACCAAGGCACGTCTTCAGACAGCTTTCCCAGAAGGGTTAGCGAGAAGCATTTCTTACCATATTGCATGTCAAAGGACTTTACACAAATAACCAGTATGGCTCATGTATGCATTTGTGATAAAAGGGTTCCAAGTGAGAACATTGAGAACAGGCAGAAATGCACACGCTTCTGCTGTACTACAGCCATCAACACTCGAGCAGTAGCATATGCCTGTCCCCCGGGGACCTGGAACAACTCTATTATACCACCAACTCTGCGGAATGTAAATCCAGGAGCCTGAACACTGTATATTTTTCAAGAAGTGCAAAGTTGAAGCCATTGATTCCCTGGATTCACCAAATGGATGCATTGTTTCATCTGCATAAATCAACTGTCAGAAGTAAAGACCACAGAACACATTTTCTCCAGTTTTCCAAAGAGTTAAAAAAAAAAAAAGAAATGAAAATGAAAATACACATCTAAATAAAGCTCTACCTTTCCGGCAACTTTAAACAAAAACAAGTTTGGGGAGCAGAGGGAGTAAAGCCGATGTGTGCTATGAAAATACAGATGTGTAAATTCTAGCGGCCTGGCTGAGAAATATGAATCCCCATTCCCTCTTAGTAGTTAGAAAGAGATCTGATTTCTGCTAGTACAATGCAGAGCACAACCCTCAACTGCACATCCATGGTGACCTAAGTATATATGAGAAAGTACCTCTTACGTGGGATAGGGTCTTACTTTCTCCACACCTTTTTGGAATTTTTTCCTCCAACCTTTTAACTCCTAAGATTTTTAAAGAATTTCATCTTCTCTCTTTATTCTATTCTATTCCTAGCTTTTATTGTGGAAAATACATCTGGAGCAAAATCTTCACTACCTCAGCACTTTCTACCTGTTCTATTCAGTGCCATTAATTTATGTCTGTCTTTTTGTTCAATGATCACCTGTCCTTATTCACGGACTTTTTCATCATGTTTAACAGAGGTTCAGGGTTCCCTAAGCTTGGATCAAATTTTAGCATTTTGATAATCAGCTTCAGACTACTCTTTGATGATTCCCAGGTACCCCTATCTAAAATTATATTTTCTCTTCTACTCCTAAAACCACCATAATTTAAAAGTTTGTGTTTGTTAGTATTCTTGTTCATTTCTATATAAGCAGAGATGGTGGTGGTGGTGATAGGTGTTATTATTAAACTAGCTCTGACGCATGAGTTTAGGTCTATAACAAAACACTGGCTGGTTCTGTGCCATCCTCGTGATCTTTTTTAGGAAATTTGAGTCTGTTTTTGCAGCTACTGTCCCAGTGTATCTCCTTGAGAGCTATCCTCATTCTGCTTTACAAAGATCAAGATCACAATATCCTTTTTCAGAAATGTGGTCTTGCTTGATAATATTTCCAAACTAAGCAAGTTGGAGTCTGCCATCGATTTTTCTAAAGAGATACTCGGGCTGTGTTTATTCCAAAGCTGAGTTATTTGTCCCTCAGGCAGTCCGCGATATATTCAACAGTCTTAAACAACATCGCAACTGGAAAGCAGCAATTCTTCTCCAAGTCATTCTTTTCCATCACCAACCTTTTGCGTTTGAGGATACGGAGAAGCATATTGTTGATCTTTACATAGTAGCAGGATAATGATACAGGGGCTATCTGATTTCAGCCCCTTTAATGGATTCTTTATGCACATTGTTTCTAGAGTCCTCAGTATACTGGATAGAGTTCTGCCTTATTCCTGTTCACAGCTGCGTAGTACTCCATTGTGTGGCACTATGACAGCTGATTGGTCTCATTTTGAAAGACATTTACACTCACTTTGTATCGTTTTTTCCTTCTTTGCACCCAAGATAACCTATGATTGTATGGTACTGTCCCTGTCAGCTCTGGCAGTATCAGAGTGTTATGTACAGCTGCTCACATGGGCCAATTATTCCTGATTTTGTTTGTTTGTTTATTCATTTTTCCTTGTGGATTCTTTATACACTGAATTATGAATCATTCCATTGTCCTCTTGCTACACAGCATGTTTAGACATAGAGTTAGAGCTAGAAGAAATCTTAAAATGCTTATACTCTAACCCTCTTTTTATTAACAATAGTACTGGAAGTAAGGATTGGTGGACAATCTATCAACAATCTGCATTATGCAGATGACACTACCCTGCTCGCTGAAACTGAAGAGGACCTCATGCACTTACTGCAGAGGGTCAAGGACTTCAGCCTTCAATATGGACTGAGGCTCAATGTCAAGAAGACAAAAATTCTCACCACTGGACCAATTGGTAGCATCAGGATGGATGGTGAAGAGATTGAGATTGTTCACAGCTTCCGTTTGCTCGGCTCCACGGTCAACACTCTTGGCACCAGTAGCCAGGAAATAAAAAAACGTATTGCGATGGGAAAGTCTGTGGTTAGGGACCTCTCTGAAGTACTCAAGAGCAACGGTGTCTCTCTGGAGACTAAGGTGCGCCTGATACAGGCCATGGTTTTTGCAATCGCTTGTTATGCATCAGAGAGTTGGACAATGACTAGGGAGGATAGAAGGAGAATTGATGCCTTTGAGCTGTGGTGCTGGAGAAGAGTATTGAATGTACCATGGACTGCCAAGAAAACAAATAGATTCATCCTAGAGAGGGTTAAACCAGGCTGCTCCTTGGAGGCAAGGATTCTGGGGCTTCGCCTGACATACTTTGGACATGTTGTAAGGAGAGACAGGTCTTTAGAGAGGGACATCATGCTGGGCAGAGTGGAGGGACAGCGCAGGAGGGGAAGACCCTCTATGAGGTGGATTGATTCAGTGACTGGGGTAATCGGGATGGGTGTGTCAGAGGCAATGTGAGTGGTACAGGACAGAGCAGGGTTTAGGGCTGTTGTACATAGGGTTGCTGTGAGTCGCAAACCGCTCGATGCCACATAACAACAACAACAACTACTGAAAGAAAGAGAAGGTAATTGGCCAATTTATGCATATATTGTTGTTGTGTATCACAAGTAGGGACTGACTCATAGCTGACCATCCAGTGCTTTTTCAGAGGCAGTTTAATCTCAGGGAAGGAGACTGCGCTTTGTCCTATGGAGCAGCTGGTGGATTTGAAGTGTGAGTGATGGAGAGCAAGGCTAATGAGTCCTGGCTCCCTGAAGTTTGTTCTTTCCCAAGTGATGTCACTCCATTCAAATAAAAGTATTTGTTAGATTTTAGTTGTCTCTCAAAAGGCCTAGAACTTTCTTTCTTTTCCTTATGGAAGCTCAGGTGACTTAGTGGCAAGAAGCTGCTCTGCAATCCCAAAGGCACATGGTTCGAGGCCACCAGCTGCTCTGCGGGAGAAGGATGGGCAATCTCCTCCTGTGCGATTAACTGCCTCTGAAACCCACTGGAGGGTCAGCTATGGGTCATTTCCTACTCGACAGTACACAACAACAAAAACAACAACATGGGAGCAACAGGGGTTCATATCCTAAGGATAATTAAGCTCTAGGAAGAGAACTCAAACGTCCATCAACATACAGATGGATGGATTTTTAAAAATGCAGTATATAGGTACAGTGGAATATTATTCATTCATAAAGAGAAATCAAGCCCTGATTAATTTATGATATGGCACAGATGAATCTTAAGATTGTATTGAATGAAAAAAAGATACAGAAGACAAATCACTTTACTTACAAGAACTATCCAAACAGGCAAAAGCATGGAGAACAAAGCAGTTACCAGAATACAGTTCCGGAAACAAGAAGAAGCCTTAGTGGTACAGTATTTAAGAACTCAGATACCTGCCAGGTTAGTAGTTCAAACTCATCAGAGATGCAGCATGACAGAATGACTATCTCCTGTAAAGTGGCTGGTAGATTCGAACTGCCAACTTTTTTGTTAGCAATCCAGTGCATTATTCACTGTGCCACCAGGGCTCCTCTGGTGGTATAAACATTACAACATTGGAAAACCTACAGGGTAATTCTACTATCCTGTTACGTCAATGAGTGAGAAGCAACAGCAATAAATTTCATTTCTTACCAGGTGGGAGGAGGTTGGGAAAGAAAAAGTTATTACTTGAGGAGTAGTGAGTTTCTGTAAGAGGCAATAAAAGGTTTAACAGTAGTGAGGGTTTACAACATGGAGAAAATAAATACCATCAAGGAAGTACACATAGGAAAAAAAGGTTAAAATGGTCATGATTTTGCTCTATTCATTCCACCACAATAATGAATCTACACACAAGAGACTAAAGAAAAAACTTAAAGCTCTATAGGTAGCTAGATGTACATAGGCGTGGTTGAATTCCAGTGTAGACCGTAGAGAGATGTCTTGTAGGGAGACTTCACAAAGGGAGAAATCAAAGCAGGCAAGTGCTTTTTCAGTTGAGCGCTTAAGAGGCCAGTCAGCATAAGAGGTCATGGTCAGGGCAGTGGAAGAGATCATTGGAACATTAGAGGTCACGGTCAGGGCAGAGGAGAAGACCAGTGGACAAAGAGGTTGAACAACATAGCAAGAGGATTCCAATGACTCCTATAAGGTTCATTTAAGACATATCTCCCTACACCCCCTTTTTTGTGGACTTCTCCCCTCTTTTATATCCACACAGTTTAGCTCCCACCACTTCTTCATTTCTTGAAATGGTTTTTTATGGTAGCTATTGATTTTTATGTAATGTCACTGTTATAAAAAAATGGCAATACTAATAAAAGGAATTCTTATATGCCATTTTCCTACATTCATCAATCATTTTTCCCCTCCACTTACTTCAACCTTGTATCTACCCTTCTATATACCAAATTTATAAAATGCATGGAGATGCTGCATCCATTTATCTTATACATTTCAATGTTGTTTTATGGTGGTTGGTGTTTTTTTCTAAGAAAAAGTATATTTTCTTGTTTAGTGACTGGGATAATTGGGATGGGAGTGTTGGAGACAGTGCGATTGGTACAGGACAGAGCGGAGTTTAGGGCTGTTGTACATAGGGTCGCTATGAGTTGCAGGCGACTCGACGGCACATAACAACAACAACAACAATATTTTCTTACACGACCACATTATAAAAGTCCATACCATTGACTGCCAGGAGAACAAATAGGTCTGTCTTGGAGAGGGTGAAAGCAGGTGTCTCCTTGGAGGCAAGGATTTTGAAGCCCTTATCTCACCTACTTTTGCATGTGACCAGGAGGCGTGGATATCCTAGATCATAAAACGGCAGTCATGACATTAAGAATATTGACTCTGACCCCGATAGCAATGAGAAGTTTAGGGAAAATTTTAAGCAAGGAACAGTAATATTTAATTGAATTTGTCTTGTTTGAAAAGCTATGATGATTTTAACAAGATGCAAAAGTGCTGTAACAGTGTCGTTGACAAATAACTGAAGTAGGCCCGGGACCCCACTTGGTGGACTTTAAGTAACTTTAGAGGCATGAGCTGAGAAGGGACTGGTAACTCTTGGAGACAGGGCCTAACAGTGAAAGACTTTCCAGAAAGATTCTCCTGTGCTTTCAGGATGGGCCTGGATCCGTTCTACAAAACAAAATAGACCAAGTCTATGATTTTAGGCCATCAGAGCTTAGTCTCCTGACATTCTCTCTATATTCTTTGGAAACATGGATAAAGTCCATCTTCCTGAGTCCTGCCCACACAGTTCCCTGACTCTTGCACACAAGCTCTCTTGTCTTCTGGGCACGGCCTGGTCTGGTCTTGGTCCACGCTCCCTGGGTGATCTGGCCTTCTTCTGCCTTGCAGCTATTTCGCGGGCTCTCTTGAAGGAAAAGAGCAGCACGCCATCTTCCTTTCATTACTTTCGAGTCCCATGCATCATCCTTCCATGCCACCTACTGCTGCTAGACATTAGAATAATATCCCACAGAAAATTCATATTTTATACTCCAGAGTGGGCAGGATGTTTATCATTCCCCTTCAGCAAATCAATAAGCCCCCTTTTAAATGTAAGTTTTAATCTATGTCTCAGCCAAACACTTATTTAAATGTTTGGTGGTTTTTTGTTTTTACTTTCTTATGAAATCCAACATGGAGATAATTTCCAGAGCACTCACTTCTGTTCTTCAAGATTCAAGGATGTATCTTTCTTCCAAGGCAGATGGTTTGTTTTTTTCAGATCTCCTATCTTCCACAATTACAAAAACTTAGGGAAGTGTTCCCACTGACTCCTCCCTGCTTATTATATCATTATTGTTCTTTTTGTTGCTTCCAGGAGCCATCAAATCAACTACGACTCAGTAACTTTACAAACAACAGATCAGAACCTTGCCCTGTTCTACACTGTCCTATAATCTCCACCCTGTCCCAGCACAATGCTGCAACCACTGCAGTGTATCTTGGTGAAAGTGATCCTCTCCTTTGTTGACTTCTTCCAACACAATGTCCTCTTCCACCCTTGAAAAGGAAAACCTGACCCTCCCTAAAAACGTATCCAAGGTATGTGAGACTAACTCTTACCATCTCTGGGCCGCTATGAGCATTGATTGAACTTTTTCCAAAACAGTCTTGTTAGCTCTTTCGATGGTCAATGGAATAGTCAATACTCATCTCCAACATCATAATTCAAAGGAATCAATTTTTCTTTGGTCCATCTTTCAGATACATCCCGAAAGAATTGAAATAATCATGGCTTTCATCAAGAGCCACCCTGTCTTTACATTGTCCTGCTTGCTCTTGAGTATTTTAAAGAGGTCCTAAAGAGCAGATTTAACCAAAACAATCCATCTTGATTCTTGCACAGTAGCCTTCAGTATGGATTGAAGCTCAACATCAAGAAAACAAAGATTCTCACCACTGGGCCAATTGGCAGCATCATGATAGATGGTGAAGAGATTGAGATTGTTAACAGCTTTAGTTTGCTTGGCTCCACAATCAACACTCTTGGTACAGCAGCCAGGAAATTGGAAAAGTCGGCTGTCAGGGACCTCTCAAGAGGACTGAAGAGCAATGATTTCAGTCTGGAGACTAAGGTGCACCTGATCCAGGCTATAGTCTTCACAATTGTTTGCTATGCATCAGAGGGCTGGAAAATGACTAGGGATGATAGAAAGAGAATTGATGCCTTTGTGCTGTGGTGCTGGAGAAGCCTGTTGAATATACCATGGACTGCCAGAAAAACAAGTTCATCCTAGAAAGGGTGAAGTCCTTGGAAACAAGTATTCTGAGGTTTTGTCTGACATACTTTGGGCATGTTGCAAGGAGGGACCAGTCCTTGGAGAGGGACACCATGTCTGGGAGGGTGGAGGGAAGGAGAAAGAGGGAGACCATGGATAGATGAATTTCTACAGTGACTGAGGTAGTGAAGGTAGGTGTGACAGAGACAGAGAAGCTGGCTCAGGATAGAGCAGGTTTCAGGACTTCTGTACATAGGGTCGCTATGAGTCACAAGCTATTCAATGGTTCACAACAACAACAACCACCATGATACTGATTATGGATTCAAGTAAAATGAAATCTTTAATATCTTCAGTCTTCTCTCCATTTATCACACTGTTGTTTATTGGTCCAGGTGAGGATATTTATTTTCTTGATTTTGAGATGTAATCCATATTAAAGGCTATAATCTTTGATATTTTGCAGTAAATGTTTCAAGTCTTCTTCACTTTCTGCCAGCAAGGTTGTGTCATCTGCATAACTCAGGCTTACTGATGAATCTTCTTCCAATTCTGATGCCACATTCTTCTTCACATAGCCCCGCTTCTCCAGTTCTTTGTTCTCATATAGATTGACTAGGAAAGGAGAACAAATACAACATTGACACACACTTTTCCTGATTTTGGCCAAGCCATGACCCCTTGTTCAGATTGGACAACTGTCTCTCGGTCTGTGTGTTGGTTTCTCATGAGTACAATGAACACAGCTACTGAGTTAGTTCTCAAAATTATCTTGTCTCTAGTAACTGCCCTCTTGTTCTACAGTTGCTTGAAATTCTTTCCTTTGCGGTTCTTCAATTCCACATATTTCTTTCTCACACATTTTTGACTATTTAGTCCCCTTTGTAGAGATCTTTTCTTTGGAAGAAGTCCTTGGGGGGATGCAAATAGTTAACATACTTGTCTGCAAACCAAAAGGCCAGATAGAGGTTTGGATCCACCCAGACGCACCTTGCAACAAAGGCCTGGCGATCTGCTTCTGATAAACCAACCACTGACCACCCTGTGGACCTTCTTTCTACTCTGACACACGGGCATTATCATGAGTGGGAATTGACTCTTCAGTGACCAAATGGAAAAGAAGTGTGAGGAAGACAATTTGGAAATGTCAAGGATGTTCATTTGGAAGGGCTTTTCAGAATATGAAGGGCATCTCTCTCCACATGCCCTCTGTAACCACCCCCCGCCCCAATCTTTCTTTGTCTGTCTAATTTACCTTTCTAACATGTAGGAAAGTTATGCACTGGTGAAACATATATGATATGTTTTATTCTGCACTCTGCGATGTCATCTATTATTATTGTTTGTTATTGCGTGCAATCAAGTCAGAACTGACCCGTGGTAGGGTTTTAGAGGCAGTTTTAATCACACAGGAGGAGATTGTCCATCTTTCTCCAGAGAGTAGCTGGTGGACTCGAACCACATGTCTTCAGGTTTGCAGCACAGCTTCTTGCCACTAGACCACCAGAGCTCCTTAGTGTGAGTGTGATTATAGGTCGACCATTGACTTCTTTGGCCTGGGATCATCAACTTTAAGTGCACTGAGGTCCTTTCCATTAAGTTGTATAGTTCTGTGGTTTGAAGTTCACTGAATTGGGTTGTGTTTGCTTGTTTCATCTATTCTAACGTAGTGTTTACATTTCTCCTTTTATCCTTATGAAAAGAACATTCTCACAATATTTCCTGATATTCTCCTACAGCCCTTTCTTTTTTTATTATTATTTATTTTATATTCTTTTTATGTGTACCATCAAATCAGATCTGACCAGTACAGGAGGAGATTGCCCCTCCTTCTCCAGAAGAGTACCTGGTGGATTTGAACCACGTACCTCTGAGGTCACAGGGCAGCTTCTTGTCACTAGGCCACCAGAGCTCCCTTTCTCAAGGCCTCTTTTAAGTAGTTCTTTCTTCTCTCATCCTCTCTTTCTTCTTACCACAAATATGTGATTGTTGCTGCTATTGTTAGGTGTCACCGGTCAGCACCTCTGTGAACAACAGATTGAAGCCCTGCGTTGTCTTTTGTCATCTTCACAATCTCTGCTGTGCTAAGTCACTGCCTCAGCCTCCCTTATGGAAGGTCTTCCTCTCCTCTGCTTGCCCTCTCTCTGCTTTTCAAAGCACTCTGTCCTTTTCTAGGGACTAAGCCCTCTGCAGAGCATGTAAAAAGTAGATCTGAAGAAGCCTCATCACCCTTACCTGTAAGGAACAACACTCTAGATGCAGGTCCTTTATCAAGACAGAGACGTAAACACCAAGGGAGAAATCAGCAGTCATCACCTGTTAAAAGTTTCCACTTTGGAATACCGAAGCAGGACTGCTGTAAGACGGAACTGATTCAGTTCGGCAAGCTGCAGTGTTAAGTATATGTATACGTGTGACTGGGATAATTGGGATGGGAGTGTCAGAGGCAGTGCGATTGGCACAGGACAGAGCAGAGTTTAGGGCTGTTGTACATAGGGTCGCTA
>NW_006399798.1:10335353-10343273 GCF_000299155.1 Elephantulus edwardii | reverse complement strand
AAGGTATGGAGACAGGATGCATCCCTGGCGTACACCCTTCCCAATTTTGAACCATGCAGTGTTACCCTGCTCTGTTCTGACGACTGCCTCTTGATACAATAGATACATCCCATGACAAAATACAATGTTGTCTAGTAAAACAATGGACAATCAGTTGCTTTATAAACAGATCAGAAATTGATTCAGTCTTTCATTCTATCAATTTTCAAGAAATAATTCCTGAGAAACTACTCAGTTTTACAATGCTCTTTCAATACATAGAAACACATCACCAGTCAGTAAAGTTTTCTTCAATTGTCAAGATATCTGGAAGCTTATTGAATAAATTTTACACTTTAAGGATGCCTTGAATGTAATGAGGTGGGTAGTATTTAACTTCTTTCAAATATTAGTGTGTGTTCATTTTTTTTCACACCTCTCTATTCTTTGGATCTTTAATGTTCTGACCATGCCATAAATTTTATTATTGTGTTTTGTTATTATTATGCTAATATTCTCATTTGAACATGGTTTTTTCTTAATTTTCAAAAATATGACTTTTTATTTCACAATTGTCATTTTTAATCTCTTTCTATGTACTTAAGAAGTTCTAGAGATTTGGAAGTTTGCTTATTATATTGCTAACAGAAAGGTTAGTGCTTTGAAAACACTCACTGCTTCTCAGAAGAAACATCTACTCCTATCAATCTACTCCTATCAAAACTCACACCTTCAGACCTTTCAATAACGGTCACTATGAGTTATGGTTGATGCACTAACAGTGGGCGTGGTTTATTTTATACCTATATTATTTTCAAGGGACACTTTTTGTTTCTTTTTTTTTGGTTCTTACTTAAATTTTGTGCGTGTGTGTGTGTGTGCACCATCAAATTGAATCCGACTAGTACAGGAGGAGATTGCCCCTCCTTCTTCAGCAGAGCATCTGGTGGATTTGAACCACATACCTCTGGGATTGTAGTGCCGCTTCTTACTACTAGGCCACCAGAACTCCCTTCTTTTTTTGTTCTTATTCATTTTAAGTCTATATGCTTTATTTCATTGAGTAATAGTGATTTCATTTTTCAGTATTTATTTTTAAATATTGATATCTGGTTCAATTTATTTTCTCTATTATCATTACATTGAAAAATGTTTCAAAGAGATAAAAGCAACAAAAAATAGTGATGTCAAATTGTGTGATAGGAAAATAATTATTTCATGAAATAAATATATGAAGACTTCAAAAGAACTCCCAAAATAAAGATATATATAGATATAAATTTATATATATGAGTGTATATATATGTTTGCATATATGCATCTTTCACTGTTAATTGCTTCTCTAAAGAACCTAGCCCAAGACAAGATACTAGTAAAAAGCATATTCTGTTCAACAAACTGAATTTTTTAATTCTTATTTGCTGAATGCTAATAACAACTGCTTATTGAGACCTTACTCCAGGTGCCAGGTAATGTGATGTTATTTATATGTAAATACCTGCTGCTTTGAAGTCAGAGCCCACTCATGGCCCCCCCTCCACTCCTTTTCTGAAGCTGTAAAATCAGAGGAGACTGCGCACCTTTCAGCCACAAAACTGCAGGTGGCTTTGAACCGCCCGAGTCATGAGGCCTTTGCGTCAGCAGCATAACGCCCTATGGACTAGGCCACTAGAGTGCTCATTATTTTTAGGTAACATTTATTTTGGTTCTTATTATTGTTTGTGTATACTTAAATATTGTAAATTTGAAGCCATTTTTGGCCTTGTTGTGTCACACATGACTGAACAAATTTGAACCGGTCTGAAGTCTTCAATGTCCAAACTTTGAAACCTAAGTTCAGTGTTCTTCAGGCTTAGTTAAGCTACTTGGAGTCATCCGTGAACTTGCATAGTTCAGAAATCAGTCTGAGCTATGGGATAGCTGGAATACAGAATTTAAAGATTTTCTGACAATCCCTTTCTCTCACTTCCCAGATCTGAGGACCACAAGTTCTCCTCTTCCTGTTCGCCAGCTCACACGATGGAAGGTTTCGTGATTGAGTTCCAAGTTCCCCACCTGGTACAGACTGGAGCCTGCCTTCAGGTAAAAACCCATAAAAAAGTGGAGGTCACCTCATGCTGTTCCCATTTTCTAACTTCTCCTTACTGCTGGCCCTATTGGAGCCTCTCTTTGGTGTCTTCGTGTATTTGCATTTTGTCCCCTAAGAGAAGATTCAAATTTTAAGAGCTGCCCACCCACTGGAAATCAGGTCTTCACATTCTTAGCTACCAACACCAAACAGAATATGCATAATGAAGAAATTTTTTTTTTAAAAAATCACACAAATTTTACCACTCTGAAAATTTACTGTTTTTCCCCTGTGGTTCTTTCCACTTCTTGTCCGTGAATATAATTTAATTGGTTTATAAAATACCTGTTTAAGTTTCCATACAGTTAGTCCAAATCTGCCATTTTTAATTCTGTGTCCAACTCCTTGTAACATAGGTCATGATGGATATTTTTATACCTGTTTCACAAATACAGAGATGTAGGTCTGTAAAGCATTTGTAATTTCTCCAGGATATACAACCAATCAGAATGTGGAATACAGATCTCCTGACTTTATTTTAGAGAAGTAAAATAAAACACAAAAATTCTCTTGTCCTAACACTCAAGGAGATTCTAAATCTGTGTTTGTTTTACTCCAAAATATATAGTTATGCTTATAGATATATATCTCTTCAGGTATGGCAGTAAGCAGAATTTTTTAAAAAGGGATTAATCTCACTTTAATTAGAAGTATTTGAAATTCAATTTAAAAAAAAATGGCACAGAAAAACAATTTACCTTTCTCAAACATCCACAAATAACTCTTTTTAAAAAGTTAACTTGACTGCTGTTTCCTTACCTGTTCGTGTCTGGTCGCCAGTTACTAAAAACTAATATGCTTCATGCTTCCTGAACACAAGCAAATTCCAGACCAAGAAGTCAGTGCCCACACAGAGGGGATGGGTTCCCAGCAGGGTGTATGTGTCTTGGATTTATGATTTTTTTTAGTGTGTGGGATTTGGAAAAAGAATGTTGAAAATGTCTTTTCCCCATAACTGTTTAGAATTTGAAGTCAAGTAGAACTGAGACAGCTATTTGCCATGCAATATAAACACCAGCACCATGCAGCCCAGACCCTTTGCCGACTGTGTGATGCCTTGAAACTCGAAGTTGATCAGAGACACTACTAGTTCAAGAGTGTATTATCCTCTGAGTCTTTTCTTTTGCAAAAGCACACCACTGGCCTCCCTAGGTGGTTTGTTAAGACCATCTTCTGTTTAAAGGAAGGTAAGCTAGTGACAATTCAGCTACCAGTGAAATGAGAGGTGGTTTCCAATTCTCTGTGGTTCTAGCAACCTACTCACATCTGTTATTTCTTACAGAAGGTTATACAAATATCAAGCTACTAGTCTGTGAGATACTCGAGACCAACAATTTAATTTATTCTGATACTCTTTGGACCTTCTAAAATATTCCATACATAGCAAGTATTCCAGAGCTTTTTAGATTGAATGGAAAGATGAAATCGAGGTGGAATGAAGTGCATCTTCCAGTCTGTCTCTTTTTATGGTGAGATCGTGACAAGTCTTCTCTTGTTTTTCAAATCTAATTAATTAATGAGAGGGGAAGTTTATATTTTTAAAGCAAGAATGTTTATTGAGTAATAACATATACTTAACAGAACTATTTTTTCATCAAAATTCTCATCACTGATGTTTTGTTTTTTGCTTTTTATGAAAAAAAAATTCTGCCTGGCTGATAATATGTGATTACTTTAGCATTATCTGTGCCCAAGGGAAGCTTTCTCAGTCCATTTCTGCTAACATGACTACTGAAATATGCCCCTGGAGGGGGTGGGGGGTGGGGGGAATACTAATAAGTATTTTCAGGAAAATAATGTTACTAGTAGCTTCTCTTTAAAGATTGACAGTTCACTTTATAATACTCTCTATGCTTTAGAAAGTCCCATTTCTTTCACTCAAGTTTGCAAATAAGTTTCATTTTGCATGACACCGTGAGACAGGAGCATGAAATCTGAATTCAAGCAGCACCGCTTCCTAGGATGTCTCAGTTGTTTACTAGTATAAACTGGGGCAAGAATCTTAATCGTTGAGTCCCTCAGTTTCGTTATCTGTAAAATGGTATAAAATGTTTATCCCACGATGTTATGTTTTGACTTTAACATTAGCTGTTCTTTAGAGAGTTTCCTGTAAAGAGCTTGGCCTGCATTTAGCACGTGGCAGATACATACCTGCTGCTGTTCCTGCTAGTTTCTTCTTCCTCTTCTTCCTCTTCTTCCCTGTCCTCACCCTCCTCCTCCCTGTCCTCTCCCACCTTCTGTTTCTGAGTCTTTCTCCATCACCTCCTCCTCTTACACTTTCTATTTTTACTTCTTCTTCTTCTTCTCCCACTTATCTAATTAACAGTGGAAATCTAACTTTGGTGTAGTGGGTCATCAATGAGTGCTTTACTAAACTTTAGGTCAATAAAAGATAAATGTAAATTAAGATTCTTATTTATATTTCCTTAAAATAAAGAAACTTGAAGACAAAAGTGTGTCTGATTCAGGCCATGGTCTTTTCAATCATCCGCTACTCACCTATGAGCTGATATGATCAGGATAAAAGAAGAAGCAGTGATACCTTTGAGTTGTGCTGTGGCAGAAGAGTCCTGACGGCCAAAAGAACACATGGATGCATCTTGGGAAAAGAGCAGCCAGAATGCCTCTTGGAGGCAAAGATGGCAACGCTCCACCTCTCATCCTTTGGACATGTTGGTAGGAGAGGCTATTCCTTGGAAAAGACCCTTAACAGAATCGATTGACACAGTGACTGCAGCGATGGATCCAATGTGTCAAGCACAATGAGGATGGAACAGGAGAGGGCAAGATTCAAGTGTGTTGCTCATTGGATTTCTATGAGTCATACTTCACTGGATGACACCTAACAACAACAAAAAAGTGTAGAAAGTTTAGAGTCCTATTCTCATCTTCTCCTGACTGTTAGAGTAATGATGGCCAAGGTCAACAAGAAAGAGAGACACAGATGTTGTTCAGACAATGTGGCCGTGTCTTCCACATGGAAAGAAAGAATCCTGTCCCAGTACCCCCACTGCTACCATCCCTTAACACTTAACTTGAGCATGTGCAGTGCACTAGACTTAAAGCATCAGGGAGTTTGTATCTTAAAAAAAATCCTTACAGTCAAGTGTGATTCAAACCACTTGATAAAGAATGGTAAATAGACCAATAACCACCATATGAATGAGAATAACCAAATCTGTCTGAAAAGATGTACAATCAGAACTTCCTTAGAAGCAAGGCTGATGAAACTCAGTCGCATGTTCTTGGGACATGTTTTCAGGAGGAATAAGTCCCTGAAGAAGGACGTCATGCTTGATAGAGGGTTAGAATAAAGAGAAAGACTTCAATGAAATGGATTGACACTGTGGCTTTCACAACTTGTTATCTTGAAGATAGTGTAGGTTAACATGTACAGGAAGCCAATATTAAATGATTGTGATAAACCAAAGCTGTTTCAGGATGTGGAGGAGGCTCAGTACAAGCTAGAGTTCACCCTGAGGTACTAAGGCAATCCCCTTAAGGGTTTACCATCCTTGCATTGTATTTGCTGACCCTTCCCTCCTGAGTCAAGAGGAAGGTTTTCAATAGAAAGAGCTTGGCTTCATTTGCATTGAATTCTCTGTATGATTTGCCTCCCCTCATCCTCAATAAATACACAGAGAGGTGTGGCTTGAGACCCTTCAGTCATTGGAACTGCTGGTCCTCTGTCTTTTACATTCTCTGCTTTATCTCATTCCTGGTTTTCTGTCTTGTTCTTAATAGTTATAAAAATACTTTACCATCTGTCTGCAGCAATCATGCATGAGATTGTTATTTATCAGAGTCTTTTCAGTGGTCCCTAACAACAACTACTATTTAATAAAGAAAGTATTAGAGTATTATGAGCTGCCTTCTACAATGGTGGGAAATGTTCCCCAAAAGAGGCAGGTTCTCTGCTTTGTTCACCTATGTTTATATGACAACTCTGATACTTTTAACTTACTCTTCTAGATTTCAACAGAATCTTACCACTCTGCCACCAGAACTATCTATTTGCTTATTAGATGAACATACATTTCATTAAGACCAAAAAATCTAATTTGAAGAAATAAAGAGAGAGAGAGAGAAAGAACAAAAAAAGAAAGAAAGAAAGAAAGAAGTAAGAAAACACACACACAGAAAATCAAACCATTGTCTTCAAGTCTGCTCTAAATCAAGGAAGAATGAAGTGAGTCCAAGTGGCCTATGCTCCTCAGTATTGTCAAAGGCTGACATTGGGAAGTGGATCAACAAGTCTTTTTTTAGAGACACCTCGAGGTGGACACAAATTTTGACCTTTTGGTCTCTAGCTGAGCACGTTAACTGTTGTCATTGCCTCAAGACTCACACAACAATGCAACTTAGATTTAAGTGATAAAGAACATGGGTTCTGTGCTGAAAGACATGGGATCTATCACTGGATGGAAAGGAGCCACTGAAAGTTTTTTAAGAGAGCTATACAATCTAAGTTAATATCTGGGGAATTAACTTAGCAAGAGACTATGTAGTAAGACAGAGGAGGTGAAAAACCAAGTTAGAAATTTGAAGCACACACATCAAAAGAGTCTATGTGACAACAAAAATTACCATGAGGTGACAGAGACAAAGAAATATTACGGGAATAGCTATAATAGAACTTGACATGAAAAAAAAGTATCCTGAAACTGTCCAATTCGCTGAACTTAACTTTTGAAATGTATTAATTTTTTTCCCTTGTAAAATTACACAAATCCTTAAAACATGGGTTTGGTTTCAACTTGTTGGAGTTAAATCCTCTTGCAGCGTTATTACTTGGGGTGTAATTTTCTCTCCTCAATTTGTTTTTGAGGGGGAACAAAAGAGAAAGGGTGTCAGAGTCCTCAATTCCATATTTCAGGAGGGTTTCTGCCTGCAAAAAGAAACATCTGCTTCCCATCAGACACAGATGTGGCCGAGTCCCGCAGCCTGGCCCAGAGATGAAATGCAACAGATGCCCTGCAGCATCTCAGTCACGAGGAGCTTCCCAACAGCCTCCCGACCACGGGCAGGGTCCTTCACAGACACGTCTCCTCGTCCACTACCGCTAACGTAGACCAGACAGTGTGCAGGTTCTGAGACTGGAAGTGCTCTGTCTACCATCCAGCTGGTACCTTGTAGAGCCCATTGACTTCCTCTAAAAACACAAGGAAGTAAATCTTTAGAGTGAGAAAGGATAAGAATTTCATCTACAGTGCAATATGAGAGTATCAGTGGCTAGCCTTTTCCATTGCAAGAGTAGTTAGTGTAGATTTTCTGTGAAAAAGAAAATGAGGGGAATATGAGGGGAATCTTACTCCTTTCAGGAATAATGAGAGGAGGTGAGGCACCTGGGCACTCAAATAGCTAACATACCTAGCTAGCAGATGATAAAAAAGGTGCAGGTTAGCTTTCAACCAGTGGTACTGTGGAAGAAAGAGCTGGCAATGTACAGGTAATACCTGATTCACAACAGGCTTCTATTCCAATCCCTCTGTTCTATGTGTACTCGGACATATATCAAATGTTGTCGTTGTTGCTATGTGCCATCAAGTCGCTTGCGACTCATAGCGACCCTGTGTACAACAGCCCTAAACTCCGCTCTGTCCTGTGCCAATCGCACTGTCTCTAACACACCCATGCCGATTACCCCAGTCACTGAATCAATCCACCTCATAGAGCACCTTCCCCTTCTGCGCTGTCCCTCCACCCTCCCAAAAATGATGTCCCTCTCCAAAGACCTGTCTCTCCTTACAACATGTCCAAAGTATGTCAAGCGAAGCCCCAGAATCCTTGCCTCCAAGGAGCAGCCTGGTTTA
>NW_006399798.1:10327466-10334842 GCF_000299155.1 Elephantulus edwardii | reverse complement strand
ACCCCACATTTCTCCTCATAGAGCCCAGCCTCCCGGATAATCTGTTCTGCATACAAGTTGAAAAGGTATGGAGACAGGACACATCCCTGGCATACACCCTTCCCAATTTTGAGCCATGCAGTGTTTCCTTGCTCTGTTCTGACGACTGCCTCTTGGTCCAAGTATAGGTATCTCATTAGCATGATAAAAAAGTTTTTTGTTATTATTGTTGCCTTTTATGACCAGTATCTTTATAAATTTAATCTCTCTTTATCTGGATTAGACACATCACATATGAACTTACTGATACGACCACATTAGCAAGTGCTAGACTTCAGCTTTGTATGTAGTATATTACACAGGCAGCTTGGGAGCCGTACTGGGAAGGAGATATGCTGTCAACCCAAAGGCAAGTAGTTTGAATGAGAGAAAGATGGGTGATCTCCTTCCATGCAGTCTGGTTCAAATCCATCAGATGATCTGCTGGAGAAGGAGGGGCAATCTCCTCCTTTGCCAGTCAGATCCGATTTGATGGTACACAACAAGAAAGTGTGTAGGGGGAAGGGGGAACATAGTACACATAGGGTCACCAGACGTCAGAACTGACTCAACAGCAACTTGTTTTTACCGATCACATAGGAAATGAAAAAATATATAAATATTAGTGTGGAATACAGTGTCAAATTCCCTAAAGGGAATTTATTCCATTTCTTGGTAGCATTGAAGGGTCTCAAAGTCATCTAGATATCAATTCATTTCATTCACGCCAAAGCATCTCAGCTCTGCAGTACTGACCCGTTAAGGCTGAGACCACAGGTACGTGTGCCACTTGGATCTGTGACAGGATCATCATGTCTCTCTTATTGTCCACTCTGGGTACAATAGCCAGTTTGGGAGAAGCACACTTCTCTCTATAATCTCCTGGCTAAGTAAGTTATTACTGATCGAGTAAACCTGGAATGATTTAGGAAGTGTGTGCTCTCCTAGACCACGATAAAAATAGGTAAAGCTCTCTGCCACCCTATTACCTACAGTCTAGTGAAGGATACAAAGAAAAGAGATTAAGGGTCAGATTTCTAGTGTGGTAGATAGTGATAAACGTAATGCAAAAAATTAAGGCAGGGGATGGGACGACAGCTCTGTATACAGAATTAAGGGAAGTCACTGAGAAGATAAAGCAGAGTGGTGATGAACTGAGCAAGGTAACAGTTTTGAAGGCCTTTCCAGAAACAGGTAGAAAAAAGGGTGTGATGCTTAATTGTGTATGTCAACTCAGCTTGACTACAAAGTCAGTTTTTCTGGTCATGCGATATTGAACATGTTGTAATAAAAGTATTTGTATTTAATTGGCATTTATGTTGTTGTGACTAGATGCCATTAAGCTGGCTACAGTTCTTAGTAACCCTGTATAGAACCTTTTGCTCCATTCGAGTACAATCCTCACCATCTCTGCCATGCTGAAGTACAGCCCCTGTGTCAGTCTGTCACTTTGAAGGGCTCACTCTCCTTCCCTGAACTTCTACTTTCCCAAGCACGAAGTCCTACTGCAAGGGCTAGACTAGGACCTCATGACAATACAGCCAAAGTTTGTGAGACAAAGCGTCACCATCTCTGCCTGTAACACATTTAGCATAAGAGTCCACCATAAACTAAGAAAATTAACCTCACTCCATACTGTAGATTGGTCTCATCCAGTCAGTTAAGGCTTTTTTTTTTTGGGGGGGGGGGGGGGGGGCGGATAGGAAGTTCCCTGAGAAAGAAGGCTAAGTTTGAGACTGTAGATACCCGAGATTTCCACAGTCTCCAGACCACTGGCTGAATCACACGTTTGGGACTTGCCAGCCTTCACAATCACGGGAGCAAAATCCTTAATGTGTCAACCTTCATCTTTCTTTCTAGGTGTGCATTTGGCTTAGTTATCTACAACCTACATCTATGTGTATCTATCCTTTGACTTGGGCTTGAAATCAAGACAGCATCAAGTCTGAATCTTTTCTCCACACCTGTTCAATCTACATGCTGACAGGACTGCCCATCTTTCTCCACAGGAGTACTGCTGGATTCAAACAGCTGACCTTTAGGTTAGCAATGCAGCATGTAACCAACCAGGCCACAAGTGTGTGTGTGTGTGTGTGTGTGTGTGCGCGCGCACGCGCGCATGCAAAATGTGCACTATCTTATCAGTTTTGTTTTTAAAGTGGGGGTGGAGGAGAGGGAATGGATACCCAAGAACACTTCTCCCAGGTTCATAAGATAATAGAGAAACTCTTACTGGAATAGGAAAGAGATTAACGTAGACAGGTAGGACACCATCGATTTTGAGTATATTTATTACTCGACACTAAGCTTGTACACTGAGCAAGGCGGAGATTTTGAAGGGTTCAGCACAGACACGGTATAAAATCACTGAAACGGTCACAGGGCTGTGCTGGCTCTGTGTCGAGAAGCAGCAGTGATGTCAGGGTTGAGGATGGATTAATGCTAATAAGGACCTGTTAAGACTGAGAAGAGGCCTGTAAGGCAGATGTACCAAAAGCAATGGAGGTGAAAAGGGATTTCGAGCTAGGACAAAACCCATTATGAGTCCAAGTGTAACTTGTCAGGAAGTCTATAGAGAAATTTCCTGAAATTATCATTGCATGAATATGAAATTGAGAAACGTCGTCTCACTTCAACGTCTCTTTTTCCTGTTGGGTTTCCCCAGTTCAGGAGCTGCATTTCTCTCTTCTCTCCTTTAATGAAGAAACCATTTACCCACCTTTGCTTTTTGCTTAGCTTTAGGAAAGCACTTTCCTTTTTTTTTTTTTTTTTTTTTTTTTTTTTTTTTGTTTTTTTTTTTTTTTTTTTTTTTTTTTTTTTTGAAAGTGGGTAGTCTAAAACTTTTTCCCACAGTAAATGCTGAGTCACAGATTCCGGGACATCTGGGAAACCCTAGTTGTATTACAACCCCGACTTGTTGTGATTTGGGATGGTGGAGGGAAGCCTGGTGTTTCACAAGAGCATGCGCTGTGCCTAATTTTAAAGGGGGAATATGCTACATCATCACATAGACCCTCTGGTGAAATTCAAGATCCCGTTACAAATGGTTTTGAAGGCCAATTATTAGACAAATGATGCCCATTGAAACTAGGCTGTGGTTTCCCTACCAGGTAAAATGTTGCTGATTGCTCTAAGATGTACTTTTCAAGAGAAGTGTGCATGGGCTTAAAAGGGCCCACGGATGGTGGTTTCTTGTTTAGTGGAAAATGGAAGAACAACATGTGAAATGATAAGGAAAAAGGTTAATTGCTCACTGTATGCATTATAATCTCTTATCAAGGGAGTACAAAGTCTCATATTTGAACCCAGATAATACAAATTGTCATTTATATTACACACATGCTTGGGGGGGGGGCACAGTGAACGTATTGCTTATTTCTGTAAGAGAAGTGTCCTTCATCTGCTCTGTAAAATGTTTGTCTGTCAGATGTTGTTGTTGTTGTTGTTATGTGCCATCGAGTTGTTTGCGACTCATAGCGACCCTATGTACAGCAGCCCTAAACACTGCTCTGTCCTGTGCCAATCGCACTGTCTCTGATACACCCATCCCGATTACCCCAGTCACTAAATCAATCCACCTCATAGAGGGCCTTCCCCTCCTGCGCTGTCCCTTCACCCTCCCAAGCATGATGTCCTTCTCCACTGTTCTAAAACTAAACATCCAAATTAAGACAGACTAGGAAGAAGGATTGACCATCCACTTCCAAAACAGAACAGGCCTTCGAAAACCCTGTGTAGAGCGCAGCATACTTAAGAATAGACTAACAGATATGGTAGCTGAGGCTGAACCCTTAAATTTGGAAACACAGAGGAGGAGGAACATTTGTAAGAAGAAACTAACACTTGGAACGTGGAATGTGAGAAGCACAAATGTAGGAAAACTAGACATTGTTAAGAAGAAAAAGGAAAGCATAAATTATAATGGCTGTAATAACACACGACTACCAAGTAGATTCTTGGTCATCGTAACTCTCCAGTTGGTTTCTGAGACTGCAAATTCTTACAGGAGGAGACTTCTATTTATCCCACAGAGAAAGTAGTAGATTTGAACTGTTCCCTTTTCTGTTAATAGCCAAACACTAATTATGAACTATGCCCCTTGTTGGCTGTAGATGTCATCAAATTGACCCTGGCTTATAGCAACCCTGTATACAGGACTTCAGAGCCTTGCCTGATTCTACCCATCCTCACAATGTCTACGGTGCTTTAAGCCCATTGTCGCAGTCACTGTATCAGCCCATCTTGGTTAGGGTCCTCCTTTCCTGTGCCAACCTTCCACCCTTCCAAGCTTGGTGTCTTCTTCCAAGGACTGGCCCTTCCTGGCAACATGATCAAATACTGGGAAACAAGTGTGACTTACACCACCAGAGCTCCTTGTGACCATAGTAATAATGACAGCCATCATTTATTGACTATTTATGACATGCCAAGATTTTTTTTTATTAATTTTAATGAAAGTTTACAGAAACTGGGGATTTCCAGTCATTCATTGTTGCACTCTTCTCCCTGCCCATCCTCTTCCACCAATTCACTCTTCTCCTTGAAAAGCAAAAGGAAAACTTTTTCATTGTTATGCAATCCCTCCCCCCAAGTCCACCGCACTGTGCAGCCTTCATTCTGAACTCCTGTCAAGACAATGTGCCAATAATTTTATAGGTAGTTTATCAATCATTCTGAGTGTTCTGCTATTATCTTTATCAAATAATGGAACAGAGATTTAGAGGCATCTATTTAACTTTTAAAATTATTATTAATCATCTGAGATGTGCAATTTTAACAAACTAAGTAAGTGATGGATCTGGAACTGAAACCAAAGCAGCATCTGTAACTGTCACTTTAAAGCCAATGTAAAGCTGAAGTCATTTTCATTTCTCTGTAAAGGGGACATATTCCTACCTGTGTAACACTATCATGAAGATAGTTAAGCTGATCAATTTTCTCTTCTATATTTTGACATTCGAGTCCCTGAATAGCAAAGGGCTAATGCTCAAGTTCTAACTGAAAAGTTAGAAGTTCAAATCAGCCCAGAGGTACCTTGGAAGAAATATCTGCCCATCTACTTCTGGGAGGGGAAAAAACTCAAACAAACAAACATTGGAAACTGTCGAGTACAGTTCTGTTCTGAACATGCCTAGGCTCACCAATAAATCAGAATTATCTCCATAGCAAGGTGGAATTTTTTAATTCATTAAATTTCTTGCATTTCTCACCAAGTCTCAGCTATAATTCTACAAAAATTCTCCTCTTTTGAAGCTTTGATTCTGTCATTGTGCCAGGTAGAACTGTGCCCAGGAAAAGAAAATTCTTTTATACAAAGAATTTGAAAGAAAATTAGTAATTCTTTGCTTTCTATTCACAGTTGACGACTGTGAGGCATATACCTCAAAAGAAGAAAACAACCAATTATATACTTTGCATTGCTTTTTAGTGATAACAATTGTATTCAAGAAGGAGCCCTGGAGGCATAGAGTGTTAAGCCTTGGGCTTCTGACCAATGAGCTGCAATTATAATCTACCAGCCCTCAAGGGAGAAAGATGGACAGCCTGCTCCAGTGAAGATTTACAACTTCTGAAACCTGACAAGTGTCCTGACAAGCATCATCAGGGGTTGAAACAGACACCTGGCCGGGAATTTGATTTGGAGGTTTAATAAATTCAAGAAACAATTCCAGGAGAGAGAACTTAAGAAATAGCTCTTATATCTCATAAACTTGTCGATGGTAGTTTGATGCCATGTTCACGTTGTTGGCGGTGATTGTTGTCAAGTTGAGCACGACTCATAGCAACTCTATGAACAAAAGGCCTAAAGCCTTTCTATAACTATTGTCATTTCTCAAAGTTCACAGTTTCCAGAGGCATGTTGTTTAGGAAGTGGAAGCCACTCTTGTTTCTTATTGTTGTTGTTTGATGCCGTCGAGTCATAGATGACTCATAGCGACCCTATGAACAAATGGCCTGAGCACTGTTCATACATAGGTTTCCGGAGGCAAGCCATTTCGGAAGTGGATGCCGCTCCTGCTTCCAGGCTTGATTTAGTCGAGAAGCTCCAGCCAACACTATCCCACGATTGGCACATCACTGTCACAGGCTTCAGCATCACAGCAACCACGAGTTACCTCTGTACAGCAACACACAGACCAGTGCTATACCACTCTTGCTTAGTGGATGAAATATTAGTAATTTGCAAAATATATCAGATTCCTGGTCTTCTACACTTCAGTTGAAAATCAGTGAAATGCCAGTTTGACATACTTTCTTTTTTCTTAGCATTTGGAGTATTTCTTTTCCTCTTTTTTTGTGCCCCCCAAAGGTAATGACCCTTTTGTTTTCCTTTTATCCAATACATTCAGGCCTGAAAAATAATAACCAAATAGCCTCTGGTCTGGGAAGTGTGTGAGAGGTCTTAAAATCTACAGTAAATTAGTCTTTTTAAAAAAGTGTAGAGGGCTTTTGTAGGCTCTGTCCAAAGTGAGGCTCAGTTGCCAATCTAGCTCTAGGCTTTGGTTTGAGCTGCTTTTGATACTCATCGTCTAGAGTGAAGATTCAGTGACAATTAGTTTTTCTTGTGTTTCGTGTGGAGCTGCTAATCCAAAGGTGAGCAGTTCAAATCCATCCGCCACTCTTCCAGCCGAAGAAGATGGGCAGTCTTCTCCCCCAGAGGACTGCAATTCCAGAACGTCACGGAGGGTTGGCATGAGGAAGACCAGACTCCGTGACACTGCATAGAGTCATTTACATTTCACTTCTCTTTGTCTCTTGTAAATCGTTTTAAATGAAGTAAAAACCAAACCTGTTGCCATTGAATTGACTCCATCGTTCCTTAAATTAAGGCACAACTCAACACGGAATGAGTCTTCAGTGAAATATTTTTTAAAAAAATCTGCCTCAGAGAGAAGACAGGCTCAGTTCTACTGACTTTCATTTTCCATTAAAGAAGATTTTTCATTCCATATCATCACTGTGACATTTTCAGAACACAAAATAATATTTTATCATTTTCCTTTTTTAATTATCTGTGTTCAGTGTTATTTCACATATATTTTTTTCCATCTTCATTTTAAGTGTATGTGAATGGAAAAAGAAGAGCAAAATAAAAAAATAATTTTAAAAACTCTAATGCCAGAACATTTGATTGTGCTTATGTGAAACCTATACTTGGACCAAGAGGCAGTCATCAGAACAGAGCAAGGAGACACTGCATGGTTCAAAATCAAGAAGGGGGTCCATCAGGGATGTGTTCTGTCTCCATACCTTTTCAATCTGTATGCAGAACAGATCATCCAAGATGCTGGGCTCTATGAGGAGGAATGTGGCATCTGGATTGGTGGAAGATTTATCAACAACCTGAGATATGCAGA
>NW_006399798.1:10324026-10327067 GCF_000299155.1 Elephantulus edwardii | reverse complement strand
AGGTGCACTTGAACCAGGCCATAGTCATTGAAATTACATGCTGTGCATCAGAGAGCTGGACGGTGACTAGTAATGATAGAAAGAATTGATGCCTTTGAGCTGTGGTGCTGGAAAAGAGTGTTGAATGTACCATGGACTGCTAGGAGAACAAACAGTTTTGTCCTGGAGAGGCTGAAGCCAGCCTGTTCCTTGAAGTCAAGGATTCTGAAGCTTTGTCTGACATATTTTGGAGATGTTACAAGGAGGTACCAGTCCTTGGAGAGGGACATCATATTTGGGAGAGTGGAGGGACAGCACAGGAGAAGAGGACCCTCGATGAGATGGATCAATTCAGGGATTAGGGTAGTGGGAATGGGTGTGTCGGAGATAGTGAGGTTGGCCCAGGATGGAGCAGGGTTTAGGACTCTTGTACATAGGGTCGCTATGAGTAGCAAATGACTCAATGGCACATAACAACAACAAACAAACAAACAAACAAACTCAACTCAGATCTGTGGAGTTGGAGCCTATTCATAACTGTTTCTCCAGAGGGTTTGGGGCCTACAAATTGTAGGGGAGGAGGGTGCCCAACTTTCCTCCATGGAGCAGCTGCTGGATTTGAACAGCATGCCTTTGGGTTGGCAGTGCAACTTCTTACCACTAGGCTACTAGTAATATAAATGATAGATAGGTAGGTAGATAGATGATAGAAAGATAGATGATAGAGATAGATAGATAGATAGATAGATAGATATAGAAGATAGGTAGATGATAGATAGATAGATGATAGATAATGAAAAAGAGATATAACAAATATATTTTAAAGGTAAAAATAAAATATTTTGAATATTTAACTGCTGTCTTGAAGCAAAGAATTTTGAGGAGGATGCAAATTATAGGGAGGTTGTGTTTTTAAAACTTTTGTATTTCTTTTAGTTGAGGGGTGGTGTGTGTGTGTGCATGTGCGTGCTTGCATTTCAGTCTTTATTAATGATATTTCTTTTTTCCAATGTAAGTAAATTTTATTTCTCACAGAGACATGAGTTTTTCCCATGCACACATGCAAAATATTTTGTCAGTTATAATCAGAAGAAACGTAGACATATTTTTCAAAAATATATAGTAACACATTACTAGTTTAAAATGCTTAAAGATAAAAAGTGTTTTAAAATACGTTGCCATTTCAGCTGGCTAAGAAGTGCAGCAGAGATCATTTTAACTGCTGAGCATATATTCTCATTTAAATTTTTACTCAAGAACATGGAACGACATATTCTGAAATCCGGATGCACTGTTACCTCTTTCCATCATATTTTCTTTGCCGGCCTTTATCTTACCAAGTTAGAAGTCAAGCAGACATTAGATGCTGTCCTCAAATTCACAAACATTACAGGAGGATCTAGAGTAAAAGAAAGTAAGAAACCGTCTCCTAAGAACAAAAAGGGAAGATTTATAGTCCCTCAACAGGCAGTATGAGCAGGGTCAATTTATTCAGCCTCGAGCCCCACTTACTCATTCCAGAGAAGAACACACTGAAGGCCACCTTTGCCAGCAGACCCATCTCCAAGCTTCTAAAGGCTTCTGCCAGTCTTGGCAAGCTGCAGAAGGACGTCCTACCTTCAGGCCAACTTGACGGCTGACATGTGAGCTGCTGCTGTCTGCAAGGGCACTGCCTCTCAGGGGATTTGTATGATCCTCACGGTCCTTGTCCACATGATGGTCTCTGTCGCCCATCCCTCACCTCACCTCCACATCCACCTCCACCTGAGTAATTAGAACATTCCTTATGCATCCACTAAAACCTTCGAATCCACCAGATGCTCTGCTGGAGAAGGAGGGGGACACCCTTTTCCTGTACCAGTTGGATCTGATTTGACCGGTACGCACTCAAAACCAAAACAAAACCCACCTTGATATATAAGGCTCTTTACCTACTTTTATAAATTTATATATGTATGTATGTATGATATATGTATATATAAGCATCTGGGCGAGGAGAGGAAGCAGCCATGTTGTTCCTGGTTGGCTGGCTCCTCCCGGGGTCTTGGGAAGATCTCCTTGCCAGAAGGAGGGAGCATGGTGGTGTGAGCGCAGGAGTCGTGGCAAGGAGTCATAGTAATGGGCACCCATGGTGGACAGTGTTGGCTGGAGCTTCCCGACTAAATCAAGCCTGGAAGCAGGAGCGGCATCCACTTCCGAAATGGCTTGCCTCCGGAAACTCTATGTACGAACAGTGCTCAGGCCGTTCGTTCATAGGGTCGCTATGATTCGTCTACGACTCGACGGCATCAAACAACAATAACAATGACGACAACCAAGAGAGCTACATTGGCCTAGTGGAAAGGAAGCTGTGCTACCAAGCCAAAGGTGGGTGATTTTCATCTGTGGCCCTCGGCCAGGTTCCAACTGTCAAAGATTCTTCTAGGTGGTATAGCACTGGTCTGTGCATTGCTGTACAGAGGTAAGTCGTGGTTGCTGTGATGCTTAAGACTGTGACAGTGATGTGCCAGTTGTGGTAATGGGTACCCATGGTGGACAGTGTTGCTGGAGCTTCCCAATGAAATCAAGCCTGGAAGCAGAAGTGGCATCTACTTCCGAAAAGGCTTGCCTCTGGAAACTCTATGTATGAACAGTGCTCAGGCCTTTCGTTCATAGGGTCGCTATGAGTCGTCTACGACTCGACGCATCAAACAACAACAACAACAACATATATGAAACAGCAAAAGAGAGGAAGACCTTCAATGAGTTGAAGTGACACATTGACTACAGCCATGGACTCAGGTGTGTCAGAGACTGATGATGACCCAGGCTAGAGCAGGGTTCAGATCTGTCGTTCAAAGGGTCACTATGAGCTGTATTCAAATCGACAGCAGACTGAGGAAGACTATGGCAGTTGTCCCCCATCCCCCCTCCAGGCTTGATCACTTCCTGAGAAACCTGATAACATCTAAGCTGATCATATCAAAGAGCAGACCAGACAATGGATCCTGATAAGGGTCTGAGCCTGATCAAAATAGCCCAAAGCTAAATTAACAACCCAAAGTCTGAGTAATATCACCTTA
>NW_006399798.1:10311866-10322644 GCF_000299155.1 Elephantulus edwardii | reverse complement strand
TCCTTCCTTCCTTCCTTCCTTCCTTCCTTCCTTCCTTCCCTCTCTCTTTCTCTCTTTTCTCTCCCTTACCCACTCCCTCTTTTTTCTAACAAACACAAAGACAGCTATCTATTGTAACCATTTATATCTTAGTTGGGCTAGCCTGCACAAAGGTTTTTATCACCTTTACCAACATTATAGCTCTTGCTATCTCTGTTTATAATCCAGAAGTTCATGTAAACAAAGGAAAATGAAGAATTCTAACACAAATCATTCTTGGGAAAGTACACCATCAGAATTGGCTTAAGGGCATTATAAAGTATCTTCAGTTACAAAATTCAAATCGCCCACACAGTTATCATTGTAAGGAGCTCTGGTAAGAATCTTTGCTGCAATTCCAAAGGCATGAAGTTCAAATCCTCACTTAACTGAGTTCATCTCCTTGTCAAAGATCAGTTGACCAAATAGATTCAATCCATGTTTAATGTATAATTATTCCAAGTAGCAAAGAGATGAACGCAGTCCAACTGCCCTTCCAACCAATGAGTGGATAGAAAAGCTGTGGTACATTCACACCGTGCAAAATTATGCAGCATGAAAAACAACAAACTTGTAAAATACTCCACAATATGAGTACGTCTGAAAGACATTATACTGATTGAAATATATCAGCCAAACAAGGATGGATACTGCATAATATTGATGCTATAAATTAAGACACATGGTGGACCAGAACAAGAAAAGTTGTTGTGTACCATCATGTCAGAACCAACCCATAGTGGACCCTCCCCTAGCTACCCTCCAGCAAGTTTTCAGAGCATCTGTTGGATTTGTACCTTGTGTCTTTGGGATTGCAGCACAGCTTCTTGCCAGTAGGCCACCCGTACTCCCTAGAACAGGAAAAGAGTGGGTAGATATTGAACACAGTGTTGGAACAGATGAAGGACAGGACCGTCTGAAAGGAATGTGTCACTAGGCATCACACATCTAACCGTCTGGAACAAGAGATGCATTTACAAAGTGGACTGGGGTAGCAGGAGGGAGGAGGAGGAGAAGGAAAATGTGCATCAAAGAATAAATGAAAACCGAACCTTACTGCAAACTTTAATTACAATTACAATTTAAATAAAAGTTAAAAAAATTCTAGAAATGCCGGTTTGGATGAAGGCCTCTGGTTGACTGGGCTCCATGTATATCGTCAGGCATCATTGCTGGACAAGTAGGCTCTGAAAGGCGAAGGAAGAAACTCCCCCAGTGATTCCTGGACCCTTCGAGAGAAGCCTTGTCCCTTGGAGTCTTCTCATTCGTATCCCTGCGCGGACATAACCTGTAACCACAGAGAGAAAACAATGATCGCTCTGTGTGCTGTGAAGCCTTCGTAGGGGTGTGAAAATGGGTCTTGAGAACTCCAAACTTCAAGTTGACATCAAAAGTAAACAATGCTCTCAAGGTTGTTGAAAATCTTAGCTTTTAATTCTAGAATATGTTTACAAGAATTTTTCCACTTAACCGTAGAGTGCCATTTAGTAACCTTGGCTTTGCCCACTGTACCTCTGACTAAATCATAGCTCATGAAGCTCTCCGTCATACTTCAGAGACTAAATTGTTGTGGAAGGAGATGATACATCTTTAGCTCTAGATCTTAGTTCATGATCTAGTCATTTACACACTGTGCCACCGGGACTCCTTTGGCTGTGCCCTTGAACCACCTTAGAGCTTTAGAAAATGCTTATAGCTGAGTTCTAATCCTAGAAAAAGTTGGACTTCCAACATGGCTCAAATCCACCAACTGCTTTTCAGAAGAAAGATGGACAATTCATCTTCTCCCATGCAATTCACTGCCTTGGAAAACTTGCTGGCGGGTCAGCTATAAGTCAGTTCTGACTGGATAGCACAAAAGAGCAGTAACAATTCTGGAAAGTTATTCATTGACTTTGGGGTCAATATAGGCATTATTTTTTTTAGTGATCCATCTCAGCTGAACATTTTGTTGTTGTTGTTGTTGTTATGTGCCGTCGAGTCGCCTGCGACTCATAGTGAACCTATGTACAACAGCCCTAAACTCCGCTCTGTCCTGTGCCAATCGCACTGTCTCTGACACTCCCATCCCAATTATCCCAGTCATTGAATCAATCCACCTCATAGAGGGCCTTCCTCTCCTGCGTCGTCCCTTCACCCTCCCAAGCATGATGTCCCTCTCCAGGGACCGGTCCCTCCTCACAACATGTCCAAAGTATTTTAGACGGAGCCTCAGAATTCTTGCCTCCAAGGAGCCACCTGGTTTAGCCCTTTCCAGGACAAATCTGTTTGTTTTCCTAGCAGTCCATGGTATTCTCAATACTCTTCTCCGCTGAACATTATAGGCAGCCAAAATTGAAAACCTCTCCCTCACTGGGATACTCTCAGAACCCAATGATCCAATGATTTGAAGTGCTCGTTTGAGGTCAATTATCCAAAGCCAAGAGACACTCCAATACCATAGAGTTATATGAAGGTTGTCACCATCTATTTGAAGAACAAGAAAGAAAGAACGACAAGAAAGAATGAACGTATTACAGGGAAATTACCTAGGATTTTTCCTAACTGCTGAAAATAAAATGTTTACCTAGAAAGACCTCAGATTAATAGCTTACGTCTTCAACAACACAAAAAATGTCTTTAAGAAAGATGGTTCAGTAAGAAAGAAAAATATTTTGGTCCAACAAATGATGTAGAGGTCTATAGGGTAATTGAGACTGCTTGGATTTGTAGCTGTTCATACAGAAAATATACTTTCTGCTTTCTTTGGAACTGATGGTAGCTCAGTGGGATTCGTTTGCCTTTTTTGTGTATCTTCTCTTCTCGGAGTTATCATATGCACTTGGTCCAGACTGTAGGAGACAGCTGAGACACTATGTGAAAGATGACACTTGCAAATGTGCATCAGTGAATGGGGAGAGCCGATAGTAATTTCACACGGGGACTTTTCAGATGGAAGTATCCAAGAGCCTCCATGCACTGGAAGTGGCCTAAGTCTGTGAGTTGTTGTTGTTGATTGCCTTTGAGTCAAGCATGACTTGCAGCAACCCTATGAACAAAGGCCTGAAGCCCCTCTCCAACAGGAATGATCTCTCCTGGCCACGTGCCCAAAGTAAATGAGGTGGAGCTTCAAAATCCTACCTTGTCAATACATTGGATCTTTTCTTCTCATGTTAAAGCACGGATTTACACAGTTAGTACTCAGGAGGAAAGCCACAAGCCCCGAACAAAACACCCAGGATTCAGTTCTCCACATGGGTAATATGATCTAAAATGATACAGGGACTGTATGTTGTGGGACAAATACTGCCTAATACCATTATCGTAAAAATGGAAGGATAACTAATAGGATATCTATAAAAGTCCAAAAGGGGGAAAGCAAGCAGGGAAAAAGGGCAGGAAATTGGGAGGAGAAAAATCACTAGGATAGTAGAGTCTGGTGGGTTGAATACGGGGCGTGAAGGAATAGCAAAGAACCAATAGGTATCTGAAAAGATGGAGTAATGAGAGACATCGATCAAAGGTGATTGATTTTATAAAACACGATGTATATAAATGATTGCACGAAGCACAATGTGAATGAAGTAATATGTGAAACATAATGTATATACATTTTGTATGCAAATTAATATAAAGTAAAAATTAAAATAAAAAACCCAAATAACCAAGGATCTTCCTTAAGGACTTGGGCAAGCACGATGCATGAAACTGACTACCAAGTCAGTTCTTGTTCATGTCGATCCACGTGTGTCAGGATTTTCACTGCCCTGGGATGTGGTGTGTAATGTAACAGGCTGCTGACCGAAAGATAGTTGATTTGAATCCACCAGGCACCCTGTAGGAGAAGGAAGGACAGTTTTCTCCTGTGAACATTTGGTGTCTCAGAAATGTGATGAAGGGTCGCTGTAGGTTGGAAGAGTCTTGGTTTGAATTGGATTTAATTTTTAAGGAACAAATTGCCAGACCTTTGTTCCAATGTGCCTCTGAGTTGACTTCAGCTTCCAGCCTTTTATTTAGCAACCAACTGTGTTATCCATCACTTCTGGGCCTCATCGGAGGTTTTTAAAAAAGACCTTTGTAAAAGAAAGAAATACGAAAACCTTTACAAAATTAATGTGTAGATAAAAAAAGTGAGCTTTTTATACCCTTAAAACTCATTGCTATCATGTCGGGCTTAACTCATAACTGGCCTTCCAGAAGAATTTCAGAAACTATAAACCGCACAAGAGAATATTTTCACTTCTCTCCTGAAAAACAGCTGGTGAATTCTTACCGTCATTTAAGTGGTGGAAGGCTGTTGACAGATGCATGAGATTCCACGGAAGAAGGTAGAACTTCTGTGTGTTCCTCTTGTTGTTGTTCTTAGACCTTACATGGACAGTCCCCTTCTTCAGATTCTAATATTGGTTATGGTAGACATTGAAACTTGTTGAGTAGTTGTTGCTATGATTGAGTCGAATACAACTTACGCTGATCCTACAACTCTCTTGCCCTGTCCTGCACCGTTCCCACTCTCTCCACCATACTCACAGGGGTCCATTTGAGTCCCTGTGTCAAGGATCTCTCTTTTACCCTCCCTCCACTTTTCCAAGCATGATGTCTTTTCCCAAGGTCTAGAAAAGCAAGCCATAGCCAAGAACAGTTCTCAAAATTGTTGGCCTAGGTTTCTTGCTAGATTGTGATAAGAATTGTGGGTTTGTTAGAAGGAATTGGAGTTAGCCTATTGTGGAGGCTGACGCTATAGGCTTCAGGATTGGGGGAAGACTCATCAATAATCTGTCTTATGCAGATGACACAACTTTGCTTGCGGAAAGTGAGGGGAATCTGAAGCTCTTGCTATGGAAGATCAAAGATTCCAGTCTTCAACATGGATTACATTTCAACACTGTGAAAGCAAAAATCCTCACCCCATGAACACATAGGCAACATCACAATTGTTGTTGTTGTTATGTGCCGTTGGGTCGTTGGTGACTCATAGCGACCCTGTGTACAACAGCCCTAAACTCTGCTCTATACCGTGCCAATCTCACTGTCTTTGATACTCCCATCCCGATTACCCCAGTCACTGAATCAATCCACCTCATAGAGGGTCTTCCCCTCCTGTGCTGTCCCTCCACCCTCCCGAGCATGATGTCCCTCTCCAAGGACCGGTCCCTCCTTACAACATGTCCAAAGTATGTCAGATGAAGCCCCAGAATCCTTGCCTCCAAGGAGTAGGCTGGTTTAACCCTCTCTAGGATGAATCTGTTTGTTTTCTTGGCAGTCCACGGTACAGTCATAAAAGACTGAAAATGTCGGTAACTTAATTTAATTTGGTTCCACAATCAACATCCTTGGCACCGGCAGTCAAGAAAGCAAAAGATGTAGTTTGTTGGGAAAGTCTGCTGTCGGGGACCTCTCCAAAGCGCTGAGGAGCGATGATATCAGTTTTAAGGCTAAGGTATGTCTGATTCATACCATAGACTTTTCTATCATTTGATATGTATCAGAAAAATGAATATGAATGGCAAAAGAACTGATGCCCTGGAGCTCTCGTGTAATGGAGAAGAATGCTGACTAGTCCACAGAACGCTGAAAGAATAAATAGCGATGTCTAGGAGAAGGTGCAACTAAGGATGGAGACGCTTCGGCTCACTTTGAGCATGTTGCTGAAAGGGAGTATTTAGATCTGTTGTTCATGGGATTGCTGTGAGTCATACTCAAGTTGACAGCATCTAACAACAACATAAGGCTGTTGAGAGGCCCTGGATGGTCCAGACAGTTAATGCACATGAACAAATGGTTGGAGGTTTGTGTTTACCCAAAGGCACTTTGCAAGAAAGGCCTGGCTGTTTAATTCTAAAACACTGGCTATTGAAATCCTTCTGGAGCACTGGTGTACTCCCAAAAGCTTGGCTCCAGGGCAACTAGTAGGCAGGTATGCTGATGCTGATGTTTGAACTTGAAGTAGGAGAGGTCCTGAAAAAGAATGATGGTCATGAAGTGAGCTAAAGCAGAGGCAGGCTTGACCTCCCTACACACAAACTGAGACAACCCCCCAGATCGGTTGAAGCTTATGTCTTCTTTTTTTATCATGTTGATGGGGTTATACTAGACACACCTGATTACAAAGCAATTGAATACACCTGATTGTGGGGAGGGACGAGTTGAAGGATACAGGAGATGGTATCCATATTATGGGCAGAGAGGAAATAAGCCAGCAACTCAGTCACACTGTACACGAGCGACACAGGGGCTCCTACCTCCTCTCCACTGGAATCTTCCAGTGGTCACTTTTACTGGAAACATACACTCATTGTTGTGTAAGAACTGACTCATAGCTGACCCTCCAGCAGCTTTGTGGGAGGCTATTGGCTGCCTTTCTCCTGCACAGCTGCTGAAGGATTCGAAGCGTTAGAGACGTTGTTAACGCAATTTTTCTTGCTTGAGGTTATCAGTACAAATCTCTAAGAGTTATTCCACCAGAAGATACAATAACAACAAAATACAAGAAATTAGAATTGTCGAATAAAATGCAGAATTGCTAACTGATGTCGAATTTCAGAAACACAGCAAATATTATGCGTATCTCAAATATTATCAGAAATATGTTGTTGTTGTTGTTATGTGCCATGGAGTCACTTGTAACTCATAGTGACCCTCTGTACAACAGCCCTAAACCCTGCTCTGTCCTGCGCCAACCTCATTGTCTCTGACACACCCACCCCATTACTCCAATCACTGAATGGATTCATCTCAGGGAGGGTCTTCCTCTCCTACACTGTCATCTCACTCTCCCAAACATGATGTCCCTCTCCAAGGACTGATCCCTCCTTGCAACATGCCCAATGTATGACACACTGATCCCCCAAAACAAATCTTATTTGTAATTTACTTGAGATTCAAATGTGAACAGATAGCTTGTGTTTATATTTGAAATTGCTACATGATAAGGAGTTATGGGAAATGTCGGTTAGCCCAGCCAGTAGACACATTATAAACACATCATGTTAGGACACAGGAGAGTCATAAACTGAGATTATAGTGATCCCAGGTAAATTTGAGCCATTTAGCTCAAATTCTGCCAAGGGGATGAGATGAAGCATACTAAAACAGGCCTGCCCTGGGACTGCCTTTTAGAAAGAGGGATTGGAGAGAAAATGTTCCTACATAGAAATGTGGATGTAAGGCAAAGCTAAAAATCCATTCCAAGTCTAGTAACAATTCCCAGATTCTAGGAAGACTTCATGTGAGAGTAATGTTTACTTAGACAGCCCACCACAATTGCCCGTGGAGATGTTTTTCAAAAAAGAGGCCAAAGCCCAGACTAAGTGTGTTAAGAAAAAAAAAAGCCCTATCTTGGTTTTAGTTTCCAATCTGCAACCAATAGTCCAAGTGTGCCCTCCTCAGTGAGGATCACTGACTGAGAGCGACAATTTCAAATAAGATGTATTTCTTTATGTTGTGTTGTTGTTAGGTGCCTGGTGACCCTATGACCAACAGATCTGAACCCTGTTCTATCCTGTGCTGTTCTCACACTTCCTGACATGCCAAAGCCCATTGGGGTAGTCACTGTATCAATCCATCTGGTTGGGGGTCTTCCTCTCCTTCCCCGACCCTCTGCCTTTCCAAGCATCATCTCCTTCTCCAAGGAATATCCCCTCCTCGCAACCTGCCTGAAGTATGGGAGGTGAAGCTTTATCATCTTTGCCTCCAAGGAGAATTCCAGCTGCACCTTCTGCAAGATGTATTCGTAATGCTTCATACTATTCTCCTAAGACCCCGTAATATTCCTGATCACACTGCATAGACACGTAACAACAGAAATATCAAGAATGAAAAGTGTCAGAGCAGCACATTTTACCACTGCATGGCATCATGAGGTTTGAGTTACCACCTTGCCCCCCCCGGTGTGGTTGATGTGTCTGCATCTATATCATTGCAAAGGGCACATTAGATGTAACTCTGCCTTCAAGTGTCTTGTTTGTCAATCTGCGATTTTAGTCCTTGACAAGAATGGCTAAGTGCTCACCTGGGGACTGAAAAGCTGGCTTGAACCAACCCGAAGGTAGGCTTGGTGATCTGTTTTTGCAAAATCACAGCTTTGACAAAGCTAAAGGGCACAGTATAACTGATGTGCCTGAAGCAAATGCAAATTCCATGACAACAAACAACATCTAAAGATGGCCCTTTACCTTTGCCTCTCTCTTCCCACATGGCTGAGAGTCAAGGCTGGGACCTGTCCAGTGCTTTTCCTCACCTTCCACAGAAGTCACAGGGCGTTGGAAGCACCCGTCATTCACTAACAGGATCAAAAAAGTACACGTGTTCCCCTTCTACCCTTCTCTTACCCTTCGAAATTCTTCACCAGAAAGATGTCCAGGGACCACAAAATAAAAGCTTCTCTGAGTGATTTCCAGAAACCGAATTCTATTGTAAGTTCCTTCTGTTACCTTATTTAGTCTCCACATTAACACAGCTGAGAAATTAGACGTGTCCAAAGGCTCGAGTGCTGGCTCATCACCTCATGGCTGTTGGTGAAGGAGCCAGAATGGAGCCCAGATTCCTCTCTCAGCCCCAGGCTAAGGTGCTTCCTTTGAGAAGTTTGGACAGGAACGTACACGCAGACCTTGGAGATATGGTGGGTCAGTTCCAGGTCAGAGGAGAGGAGAGGGGAGGGGAGGAGAGGAGAGGAGAGGAGAGGAGAGGAGATGTAAGGAGGAGCAAAAAGAGAAGAGGAGAAGAGAGGAGACAAGAGGAGAGGGGAGGGGAGGGGAAGGGAGAGGGGAGGGGTGAGGAGAGAAGAGGAGAGGAGAGGGGAGGGGAGGGGAGAAGAGAGGAGGGGAAGGGAGGGGAGAGAGGAGGGAGGGGGAGAGAGGAGGGAGGGGAGAGAGGAGGGAGGGGATGGGGGGAGAGAGAGAATAATATCACAAGTGTGAGTCACATGATTTTTGTTGTTTCCCAGTACGTGTAAAAGTATGTTTGTACCATTTCTTGTTGTTATGTTCCATCAAGGTGACTATTACTCATATTGACCCTTTGAAGAATGGATCTGGACCTTCTGCTCTCCTGCGCCATCTGTCCTCATCATCTTTGATACACTTGAGCCCATGGTTACACTCTGTCAGTCCCTCTCATTGAGGGTCTTCCTCTTACGGGGCTCTGGTGACCGAGTCTGCAGCAAGTTGTGTTGCCTAATTCAAAGGAGTCTTCCCTCTGACATCTGAAACCCACCAGCAGCTCTACAGGAAATAGACGGGGACTCTCCTCCATTAAGATTTACAGCTTCAGAAATCTGAAGGAGGGTCAGGAAGAAGTGAAATCGACTCAAAGGCAGTGAATTGAGCCTGAGTTGTGGTATAGTAAGTCTGCAACAGCATTCCAAAAAGGAATTCTGTTTGTGTGTGTGTTTGTTTTAGAAATTGACAGAATCCTTGCAATGTGACATGCAGGCAAAGTAAGCATGTTATTGGAAACAGGGGACCTGTTAGTTGTGGGATTGCACCAAAACTTCAGTGTGTAAGAAAACCCAACCAACAAAAAGGAAATCCTGTATCCATGAAGTATAATAAATCAGCAAGCCATTAAACAACAAGGTGTGTTGTCTTGCCTTAGGTTGATTTTCTAGAGACCTCTGTGACAGTGAATTTATTATAATAAAATCCAAAACCATTATTCCCCTCAGCTTCCTCTCCTTTGGTGAATGGTATTCTCCCAGGAAACGTGCCTTCTGTTGTAAAAGAAGGAAAAGGAGCTATAACATCTCTTACCACAAGATAGAAAACAAATCTCTGGATCTGCTCATCCTACTGCCTCAATAAACATAAAGATGAAGTGATTCACTCAAGACCACATGGCTAGAGGCAGCAGACCTGAAATTAGGGCCTGTCTGCCAATTCTGATTTGAGTCACATGCATGTCACACTTCACTCCCTTCTTTCACTGAAGTTGCTAACCTGTTGATGTGTAATAACTATCATAGGTTTGTTCAAAATGAACAAATTTCTGATTCTCTTTCTTTCACTCTACTTCACAGCTTATAGTTTAAGCAGAGTAAACAGAGAAGCTCTGTGACCCCCAAGTCTAAACAAAACTGCTCCAGGAAGGAAAGTTCTAGAAACACAAATCATATGGGCTCCTGATCTCAATGAGAGAGAAGTGCAAAGGTGTGATCATCCCTTAACAAACCAAGAAGCTTAAGGAAAAGTCTGTGCTGTTAGTACTGTCATTAGTTGCCCTGAGATTGGCTCCAAGCCATGAAGATGTTATGTAAAACATCAAAATACTTCTCCATGCTTCTCCTTCCCCAAAACCATTGTTACGTTTGAGCTCTTCCTTGATGCCACAATATTACATCATCTCATGAGTTCTTACTGACAAGCCCCCTAGCCAACCAGAACACCCTTTTCTAGGAATTGGTCTTTTCTGATACCATCTCCAGAGTTTGAAAGATCGAGTCTCTTCCTTTAAGCACAAAATTAGGATGGATCTAGTGGAGACCTGAAGAGAAGGGGTGATAGTGAGCATATATCAGTGGTGATTAATTTTATAAAACACAGTGTAGAGGATCTTAAGACTGCGGCCTGTCTCTGATGAGTTTAGGAGTCTCTAAGTCCAAATCTGTTGTACATATGGTTTTCAGAGGCCTGCTATTTTGGAAGTGGATGGCCAATCCTTCTTCCTAGTCCGTCTTAATTTGAATGCTCGGATTTAGAGACGTACCTGACAGACAACAGAGAGTTGGACAATGACTAGGGATGATAAAAGGAGAACTGATGCCTTTGAGCTGTGGTGCTGGAGAA
>NW_006399798.1:10285696-10310486 GCF_000299155.1 Elephantulus edwardii | reverse complement strand
GTTGCCAGGAGGGACGGGTCCTTGGAGAGGGACATCATGCTTGGGAGGGTGGAGGGACAGCGCAGGAGGGGAAGACCCTCTATGAGATGGATTGATTTGCTGACTGGGGTAATCGGGATGGGTGTGTCAGAGGCAGTGCGGTTGGCGCAGGATAGAGCAGGGTTTAGAGCTGTTGTGCATAAGGTTGCTATGAGTCGGAAACGACTCGATGGCACATAACAACAACAACGAAAGAAAATTTAAAAAATTTTTAAAAAGAGTAAAGAAATCTGTTAAAAAATATCATTCTGGCTAAATGTTGGGATTCTTTCCCAGGGCCCCACAGGTACCTTTCATCTGGAAGATAGATACAATCAGGGTTCATTTCATGGCAGAGACGTCAGTGCATACAAGATGCAGGAATCAGGACATATTCAGGTCCTGTGCCCTTGACTTTCTTTACTAATTGTATCCTCTCCTTTTCTTCATAGAACAATGTTTTGGTTGTCTTGTGCCATCTACTTGGAACCAACTCGTAGCTGATCTGCCTGCATATTTTCTAAGGCTGGAAATCGCATAGAAGGAGACTGTGCATCTTCTCCCTTGAAAAGAGCAGCTGGTGTATTAGAACCACTTACCTTTGAGTTACCAGCCTAATTCCATACCTACTACAACAGTCATGCTCTTTTGAGAATTATCAAGATAGTTTTGGGACTCCGGGAGGGGAGAGAGGCGGAGCTTTCCTGACCTCCACACCTCTCTCCTTCTCCTGCAAGGAAAGAGCACTTCAAAAATTAGATAGGAAATCCAGAGGGTAAGAGTTCATATTCATCAAGCAGAATCCAGAATGAGTAGAAGAAAAGATTACCAACAGTACTCAATTTGACACATAGACATTGTTGAATGGGTGTATATGTTGCTGAGTATATTTGCAATAACAGAAAAGAAAGAAAATTCTACATGAAAACAAAAAGCCTCAACTACACTGAGACAACTTCCCGGATGGGGATTGCTAAATTGACCCAGACCTGAACAGCAAGCGGTGGGAGTGAAGGGGGGGAAGAAGAAGTCTAAGGAGGGAGCCAGTGGGGCCGTGATAACCTGACATAAACAAATTAGAGCACATTAAACACGCAGATGCCCTTGAAAGAGCTAGATTGAATGAGTGCATTTATTTTCTTAGTCTTATTTAGCCAGGTTGGAAAACAAAACCCTGAAATGAATGCCAAGAGAACAGACATGGGGGAAAGCCTTTTCTCTTTAATAATTATCTTATTATCTTCCCATCTTAGAGCAACAAACATGCATGACTGACAGGCTAAGATGTTTAGGCTAGTTTGACAGAAACCATCTTACGTTTTCTAGAACGGGAGAAGGCTATAAAACAATGAAATAATCCTCTGTCTTCCTACTTTGCGAACTTCTCCTCACCTATCTGCTCTTTTTTTTTTTTTTTTTAATCTGTCAGGAAAGAATTCCAGTTGTCAGAGCTATGGCTAACCTGGTGGGTGTGAGCTGTTTGTGAGACCTAATACATGGCTATGTCCTTCATAGTAAGAGAGAAGGAACGTGCTTAGAAAAAAGGTAATAATTTTCAGTGTCTCTCTTACAAAGCGTGGATCTCCCAAGGGGTCTCAATCCTTTAAGGTGGAAAATTAGCATTGATGAATATGAAGATAATAGAGAAGCTGCGAGCTTCCCGGTTAAAGCCCATGGGAAAGAAAGACAGATTGTGACTGAAAAGAAAAAGAACTGACTCCAATCTGCAAGATTGGATGGAGGAGAGGGAAGGAGGAGATGAATCCTATGTCTGGGAGAATTTTCTTTGAAAACATGAATGCAAGTTTGGTTGATGGACAGAGACCATCAACATACAGATGGAAACAGGTTCTAGAAAATCTTGGGCTATTTAGTAAGCGGAATGAAAGTGTACCTGTTATTGATAGCAATCAAGATAAAAATGTCTTGTCGATGAATGTCGGCTTTGGACGGGTGTTTATGCGAAGGTGACACTTCGTGGAAACAGAACAGGAGGTGTCCAGATTTGTGTGGATTACGGAGACTTAATGGTCTGCTTCAAACGACGCCTTAGTTTATTGTTCACGCCCTCCTTGCCCTCAACACCACATTCTGTATAGAGGGGGCGGGGGGGGGGGGAAGGAAGCAGGAAAGCAAGTGTCCCGCAAGATTACTTCAATACCAAATAATTTTAAAGTCCCAGGGCCTTCATTCCAGGAGAAGCTATCAATGCAACAGAAAATGCAGGTCCTCGAGATAAAAGCTGCTGTAAAATGAGAGGTCTCTTCCATTTGCGATTCAATTTAAAATGGTATCGTGAAGCCTGTATTTGCTTAAGCCTGTTCCACACAGGAGGAGCCCTAGTGGTGCAATGGTTAAGCACTCAGCTGCTAACTGAGAAGTTGGTAGTTCAAATCCACCTGATGGCTCTGCAGAAGGAAGATCTCGTGCTCTGTCTTTGCAAAGATTATTACAGGGGTAATATAACTCGACAGCACTACCAGTTTCTGCGTCATGTGATTGCCACAGTGAACACAGTGAAGACACATACTATCTTCTCTTGTGACACTAACTTTCTAGAGGGTAGAGATGGGTCATACATAATTAAATAAACAAAATGTCATCTGGGAATAAAACCCACAAAATATATATTAAAGTGACAAAAGGGTTTAGGAGCTGCCACAGGATAGACACAGGATTTTGAATTTAAATAGAACAGGCAGGGAAACTCGGCCCATCAAATCTACAGCCATGGAGTTCATGCCAGCCTTTATGGATATGTTAGGATAGAGTAGAGCTTCCTCACTGGGTGTCCAAGGTTGTCATATTTTTTAAATGTGTTTATGTGTGTGTGTGTGTGTGTGTGTGTGTGTGTGTGTGTGTGTACTGTCAAATTGGGTCTGACTGGTACAGGAGGAGATTGTCCCTCCTTCTCCAGCAGAGCATCCGGTGGATTCAAACCATGTACCTCTGGGATTGCAGTGCAGCTTCTTGCCACTAGGCCACCAGAGCTCCCTTCAAGGTTGTCATTTTTATGGAAGCAGACGATCTTGGTTTACCCCAGAAGAATGGTTAGTGGGTTTGAACTGCTAAGATTTCTGTTAGCACCCAAGCACATAATTATTGTACTACCAGGACTTGTAAAAATTGAATTAAGAAAACAATGTCATAGTTACTGATTCAGTCTAAACTCATGCAGACAATCCAGGGTGGAGTTTCAGAGGTTGTAAATCTTGACGGGAACAGACTGCCTCATCTTTTGACTATGGAGCAACAATCAGACTGAAACGATGAACTTCTCGAGTAGCAGACGAACACCTTAGCCCCTACGCTCCTGCTGGCAACCCTAGTCTACACTCAGCTACACTGTACTCAATACAGAATAAAGGTTAATAAGTGGTAGCATTTGGTACCTCCACTCACGTTATTATGTTGTGGATGTTGTTGTTGTTGTTCTTTAAATGTCATTCAGAAGAAAGATCTCCTTTGAAAATCAACAGAAAACAAATGTAAAATCATCTTTCACTAGCTGGCAGGGTTGGAGACGCATACGCCCATCACCAGGACGAGCAACGAAGAGCTTTGGTGTCAGATCATCACCTCACGATGATAAAGCGTGAGTCAGAGCCTTGAGTCCTGCGATGCAAACCAGGGACGATGAAGAGCTTCACTCTGGTCCCAGATAGTCTAAGAGTAAGAGCAACAAATCATGGGGGAAATGCACTGTAGAGTGTCTTTCAACATGACTTAACTGTTATCTCTCTGAACACCTGAAGAAGTCATCACTATAGAAATTTCAGAGAGACTATGAGCTTCCTGCTTGGAATGCAGCAGAAAAAGAATTTAAGCAGGGAATCATATCCTTGAAAATCGAATTATTTGGCTCACTACTCCCAAGCCAGTTATGTGTGCTCTCTTGCATGCACACGCTCCCCCCCACCCCCGTGTGCTCTCTCTCTCTCTCTCTCTCCTCTCTCACTCTCCATTCTCTCTATCTCTCTCCATTCTCTATATCTCTCTCCACTCTCTCTCTCTCTCTCCATTCTCTATCTCACTCTCCCCTCCCTCCCTCTCTCTCTTTCCCTCTCGCTCTCATACACACACACACACACACACACACACACACACACACACACGTGCACACAGAGCCCTTCTTCCTTTTCATCATTCAAGTAAGTTTGCACAGATGGTTTTCTGAATTGACTTCTTTAAAATAACTCACTATAGAGCTGATTCTTCTCTTCCCCTGCCAACTTTAACTAGAGCTGCTTCTGCAAGCTTCCTCTGTAGCTTTCACTCAACTGAGCCTGTCTACTGAGTTCCAACATGTACACACACACACACACACACACTTACAAAATTTATTCTGGCAAGTTCCTATACTTTCAGGGGATCAAGCAAAGCCTATATTTTGACCCTTACAAAGAATTATCATCCTTATAATGAAAAAATATATCTTCACATGCTGTAGTAGGAATAGAATCAAACTTCCAGAGGCAAAGTTTATTCTGTGGCAATGCCTTACAGTATCTATGTAAATCTAATGTCGCAGAGTGAATTTCCTGATAATAAAAGAAATTATGTAGCTCTTTGTTGCTATCAAAATATTCTGATTCGTAGTGCAGAGCAGAACTGTAGGTTTTCCAATACTTTAATCAGAGTGCCATGTTTTTCTTCTGTGGGGTAGGTGATGGATTCAAACTGCCAACCTGTTAGCAACTGGACATGTGTTTACTTCACCACTGGGATGCCTTCAGAAAGCCAAGGTCCCAATAGGTAGCTATAGTAGGAGAGGGGGTTAGCCCTTGGACAGAGCAAAGTGTTGTCAATAGAGCTACATCTCACCACAACAAGATAAATAATCCAATAGAAAAATGGGCACAGGATATGAACAGATACTTCACCAAAGAAGACATGCAGATGGCCAAAAAGCACATGAAGACATGTTCAAAATCTGTAGCTCTAAGAGATGCAAATCAAAACAGCTATGAGATATCATCTCACCGCAGTCAGAATAGCAAAATTTAACAGAACAGCAAGCAACGAATGCTGGTGAGGTTGTAGAGAAACCGGAACCCTTATTCACTGTTGGTGGGAGTGTAAACTGGTGCAACCACTGTGGAAGGCGGTATGGCGCTTTCTCAAAAAGTTGCAGATAGAGATACCATTTGACCCAGCAATTCCACTACTGGGAATATACCCCAAAGAAACCATAACTGACATCCAAGCAGATATATGCACACCCATGTTTATTGCGGCTTTGTTCACAATAGCAAGGAGTTGGAAACAACCTAAGTGCCCATCAACAGAGAATAGCTAGAGAAGCTGTGGTATATTCACACAATGGAATACTATGCTGCATTGAAAAACAAGGAACTCATGCAATATTATTCAAAATGGGTGACCCTGGAGGACATTATGCTGAGTGAAGTATCTCAGTCACAAAAGGACAAATATGGCCTGGTGCCACTGCTGTAAAACAGGACTGACGTGGAGGTTGGGGGGAGCCTGAGAAAGATGAGTTCAATAATGTATACTGCACTGAAACAGATGAGGGAGAAAACTGTTTAAAAAAGGATTTGTGATAAAGTATTTTTATCATGACAGGAGTCCAGAGCGAAGGCTGCATAGTGGAGTGGACCTGAGGGAGGGTTTGTAAAACAATGAAAGAATTTTTCTTTTACTTTTCCAATAGGGGAGTGTACTGGGGGGAGGGTTGGGAGGGTAGAAAAGTGCAACAATGAATGAATGGAAATCCAAAGTCTCTCTAAATATTCATTGAAATTAATAATTAATTAAAAAATTATAGAGAGCTACATCTGCTTCATTCCATGAGAATTTTTACATCTGGTGGCCTGGTGGCAAAGAGCTGTGCTACCAAGCTGAAGGCACATGATTTCGAACCCACCAGCTGCTCTGCAGGAGAAAAATGGGCGGTCTCCTCCTGCATGATTGAACTCCTCCGAAAACTTTCTACAAGGTCAGCTCTGAGTTGGTTCTGACTCCACGGTACTCAACAAAAACATGGAGCCCAGATACACTAAATCAGAACCTTCATTTTCATGAGATGGCCAGGTGATTCTCCTAGATCCCCAGGTGAGACGTGCATATACTCAGATAAGTAAAAACGTAGATTCTGATTCACTAGATTTGGGGTGGAAGTAAAATTATTCAGCAAAGGGCTGAACCAGAATGAACCAGTCTGATTCTCACCCAGGCTATAGGGAGACCTCATAGTATAGACTTCTCTGTGTGGTTGGTTTTGTAGACCAACTAAGGCTGATTTTAGGTGGTGCTTACTAGTCACACACCCATCACACAGCCTCATGCACGCACACTCTTAGCTCTAGGGATAGCTATCTGTGAAGTCACTTCACTTCTGAGTGGGAGCCCACCTCAGACTCACCTGCTGTTCTCTAACCACATGATCACTTCTCTTCCTCACTGGCAGATAAACTCATCCCCAAATAAGTTATTCTTACATCCAAAAAGCAAGCTTTTTTATTTTCATCTTAGCTTCAAATTTGTCTATGTTCTCACGTCCTCAACCAAAAAGAGAACGAAAGAGGGGAGAAAGTTAAAGGTATCCCAACTCTACTCCAAACAAAACAGTTTAAGACGCAATGAAAGAGAACGGCAGTCGGGCTTGAGTTAAGCTTCATGTCAGTCATTGAACTTCATGGTCATTCCCTGAACTTGATGTTCAGTCACTGAGCTCTATGTTAGATCATTGAACTTCACCTTGCTTTTCAGCAGCTATTTGGCACCACTGGACTTTATCAGCATGAACATCTAATTACCCCATTCCTCTACTTATATGTACAAATCCCATTACTATGGAGTTGGGGCTGACTCATCACTGACCTTCCAGTGGGTTTTTGGAGGCTGTAGGTCACCAGGGAAAGAAACTGAGAGATAGAACTGCCAGACAAGTAGACAAGTTTGGCCCTTGAGTTAACACTGCAACTTCCAACAGACTATATGCCTCAGGTCTCCCATATACGTATATACTCGTTCTATATAGGTATAGATCTATGATATAGATATAGATATAGATCTATACCTATATAGATATAGAGATATAGACATTGACAGATAGATAGATATGCATACATACATACATACATGTATATATACATACTTATACACACACGTATATATTTATATATATTTGTTGTTGTTATGTGCCGTTGAGTTGCCTGTGACCCATAGTGGCCCTATGTACAACAGCCCTAAACTCTGCTCTATCTTGTCCCAATCTTATTGTCTCTGACACACCTACCGCCATTACCTTAGTCACTGAATCAATTCATCAAGGGTCTTCCTCTCTTGTGCTGTCCCTCTACCCTCTCAAACAAGATGTCCCTCTCCAAGATCTGGTTCCTCCTTGCAGCATGTCCAAAGTATGTCAGACAAAGCTTCGGAATCCTTGCCTCCAAGGAGCATCCTGGTCTCACCCTCTCTAGGACGAACCTGTTTGTTCTCCTATCAGTCCATGGTATGTTCAGTACAGTGTAATGACCCCTCATAAACTAAGCAATAGTTGGAGGCTAAGGATGGAATGCAACACCCCTTAAACTTGCCACAGCCTTTTTTTTTAATATAAGGGAAGATTCCCTAGGGAAAGTGAACTGAGATGAGAGGGCACTTTCTGTACCACCAAGAAATAATTTCCAGGAGTGAAGAGGGTTCTTTTGAACCCGTGCCTCTACTCAAGAGAAATGTAAGCCACATCTCCAAAGAACACCAGCCTACAGGTGCTGAAGGTAGAAAGAGCCTTCACTCAGAACCAACACCCAGAGCGAGTCTTCCTCTAGAATTGGCATCCAAATTCACACTCCTAGCATCCTACACTGTTTGGTAAGGCTCTCTGCTTGTGGTATCTCTGTTATAGCAATGCTGAATCACTAAGATGCTCTTTAATATTTCTCTTACAAACTAAGCCTTGCTGCTGTCTCCCCTCCAACCTTTGCAGATTGTCATCCTGTAAAGAAAGAGTTAACCCGATGCCTAATCAGAAGCAAGGAGGGCTTCTCAATGAGGTACCTTCATTCCAATAACATTTTCTTTGTCCAAGGTGGAGTTCCTGCCAAATTTCCCTTCTCCCTTAATTTTCCTCCTACTGCAGGAAGGTGAGAAATGGAAAGAAAAGTAGCAGAGGAGCAGTGAACAGTGTCAGAGTCAAGACACAATTAGCCCCTGGTCGTCCGAGGTGCTTCTCAACGCAGTCAGGGCTGCCCGGAATATTTTCTCTCACCCCCGTCGCCTTTGGTCTTCTTGCTGAGTGTGTTCGGCAAGGCAGTGAGCTGTGGTTTTCTCAGCCAGGCCAAGGCAAGCAAGCTGGATGCCACTTGGAATGCTGAAAGGCCCCTGGGCCACTTGATGGTATGCAGTGAATCAGAAGCTTACCGGACTATCGATTCACGTTCTGGACATAGGAAAATATACAAGCAAGCCTGTGTGGCTTCCAGTCCCAGGTTTTCAAATGTTTGTGTCTCTGTCTTACGGGTGCCGTGAGTTGGAATTGACTGGAGGGGACACAATAAACACATGTCATGTGAATAATCAGGATATTCAAGCAAGTACTAACCCAATACTTTTCATCTGAAGGAAGTATTACAATGAGGTTCGGTCCTCGTGACCATTGCCTTTTTCAGGAAGATTTCCTCCCGGGATAATGTGTGTGTGTGAGTTCCTAGGAACATGACAGCACACAATAACGACAACAATCCCTGTTATCCATAGTGCATTAGTGCAGTGATTGCAGCGAAGCACAGAGGAGACTGTGATGAGACAGGGTCAGGCAGGGTTTGGGTCTGTCACCAAGACTCAGTCCACTGGGGATACCTCGCAACAACAACATTGTGCATTGTGTGAAGTTTGAGTTCGGATGGAGGCAGAGGGGAGTGGTAGAGAGGAGCCGTAACCAAGGAAATAAGTGTCACAAGGGATGAAGCTGGAGACTCAGAATTAAGGCAAGAACTCCAGGATCTTCGGAGATCCGTTCAACTCTCTTCCATTCCATTCCTTTTCCCGTAGGTGAGGGATCTCTTTCAGATCTAAATCACAAGGTGATTCTAGAAGAATGTACACTAGAGCCACCACCTTGGAGTTCTCAGAAGGTACAAATGACTGCAAAGCAGTCTCCAACAAAAGGACTGGTGAGCTCTTAAAAAAAAACAACAACAAACCAACAACAAACAGTTCAGTCATTGAGAAACAATATGGCGTATAACGATGAAAGAATTTTTCTTTTACTTTTCCAAGAGAAGAGGGAACAGGGGGGTGAGGAAGTTGGGCAGGGAGAAAAGTCCAGCAATGAATGAATGGAAATCCAAAGTCTCTGTAAACTTTCATTAAAATTAGTACAGAAATATTAAAAAAAGAATAGTGTTGCATGAGCCAAGCAGTGATGGCTGTTAATAAAAGAATGCTTCTCAAATGGAAGAAGGGAGAGAAAAAAAGAAAAAGAAAAGAAATACTTAATATGGACTGTTCCAGAATTAAAAGAGGGTGAACTGTTGCAACTTGAAAGTGTATTTTACTATTATCTCAACTGCTGTACACAGTTTAAACTTTTAATAAAGAACTTTAACTTATAGAACCCCTCAAAAGGAAAACAATATGGCGCCAGTTCCACTCTGACATACACGGGATCACCAGGAGACATAATGACCTGCTTAGTAACAGACACTAGTTAATTTATGAACAAGAGGTCACGGTTTCATCAAGCAAAATCTACAGTCTTTCGGCTGTGACTCAGAATAACACTCAGCTCTCCTGTTGTTATCAAGGTGAAGTTATGTCAGTCATTGAAATCTTTATTGTAGAGGAAATACCTTATCATCTAATTCCAGAACCATCAACTATCAGAAACCCTACGGAGTGTAATCCCACTCTGGCATAGGTAGGATCCTCATGAATTGAAATAAATTCCTTAACAATTGGAAAGTAGTATAAAAGGATACATTCTTTGCTATTGTTTTAAAACACAGTACCAGGATTAACCCACCCCCTCCACTGTTGTGCAGTCATTCCTGGCTCATAGTGATTTTGTGAGACAGTGAAGAATAGCTTCATAAGCTCTCCAAGGCTGTAAATCACTGCTGGACGAGACGGCCTCATGTTTTCTCACAGCACAGCTAACAAATTCAAACCACCGAGTCGACAGGCTACAGCACTCTAGCGTTCCTCAGTAGTTTAAAGCTGTTTAAATCTCATTCCTTACTCTGCTGCCTGGGTACTTACAAAGCACAAATGCAATAAAGAGAGAACCCAGTACAGCCTCCTGACAGTGGGAGATGACCATGTAGGAGGAGCAAAAGCCACTTTGGATGGGAAAAGGAGGGAGGTGAATTCATCATTCTAATAAGAGCTTTGTCTACTGTGTAGAGCATTGTAGGGGTATCAAGTTCTCTCCAGACCTCTCACAACCTCAACTCAGCGAAGTACTCTAATCATTTATTCTAACTAGAATGCATACTGATCACTCTGTCTTAAAGGAAAAAAAAATCTCCATGAATTTCATAAAAACAGGCAAGTTGGGCAAGCTCTGGTGGCCTAGTGGTAAGAAGCTGCACTGCAATCCCAGAGGTGAGTTAACTCTGTTGTTGTTAAGGAGTTGTCATGGTTCAGCGTGTTACACGTTGAACTGTTAACCTAAAGTTGGTGGCGTGAACAGTCTCCTTCCATAGATGTTCACAGCCTCAGAAACCCAATGGGAGATGGATGACCATGCATCAATCCAACTCAATAGAAGTGTTTATTTATGTTGTCCTTGTGGTCAGGTGCTGTTGATTCAACTCACAGCTACCTTACGTACAACAGAATAAAGTCCCTGGTCCTTGGCCATCCTTCCAAGTAAGAAGACTGAAAAAGCATTCTAAAAACCAAGACACTTGACCTTACTAATAACTGACTGGTCTGAATCAAACTCCATTGTTTCCTGCCCCTTCGCCTGCATTTTACAGTAGGGGATCCACAATTACACTCTTGATTAACCAAAATACTTGTTCTTCAACCTTCTGAAGTGGCTTGTCCAGCACATTGAAGGAATCATAAGAAACCAAGTCAGGAATGCAGAAGACTGTAGGTAAGGATGTGCACCTAAGCTAACAGAAAACCTTGAGAATTGAGCGTGAAGGGAGCATGTTGAATGTGAATTGACCACCCCCTTTCCAGTTCTGTACAATGTTCTGTAAAATTGAATATAAAACCTACAAACTTGGGCTCCCTCTTGGGAACACGATTTTGAATTCTTATTTTGGCAATTACCAATTTGCAAATCTGAATCTGAATTAAGTTCGTTTCACAGAAACTCTCGTTTTTTTGACAAAGCAAATGAATAAAAAAAGTCCATCTGCCATTTTAAGGGTCCTCTCTGTGTTTAAATCAGACTGGGTTCCCCTAATTGGCCATTTCCTCTCCATGCAGTAGAGTTCCAAATTGGATTAATACCTTATCTGATCTGTAAGTACTTTTCCTTCTTTGTAAGCAAAAACCTACAAAGATTTTTCCAGTCCAAAGAGAGCCAATCCCTTGGTGAAGTCAAAGTAGTTCTTTTCCTATTCGTTTACTAGCTGCATTGGGTTAACTCAGATTAAGAAAAATTATCACCTTGTTCTTAAGAAAACTCAGATTTCACCAGGACCATTGTTATGCTAGTTTCAGATCCTCTGTCCTCTAAGGTCGCGGAACACAGTAGCTGCATGGAAGGAACAAATTAAAAGAGAAAGATGAGATGGGCCTCCTCTTCTTCTTCATTAAATCGCCAAAGATCTCTGAGGCATCGCCGCCAAGAGAATGTGAGAGCGAACCTTCACCTGGATTTCTCAAAGCAGGCTCAGTCTTTGCTTAAATTACTTGGTACACTTATCAGTTTGACTTCAAACACCCACTGGAGTTCTGTTTGAATTTAGGTTTCTGTAGATGACTTGGTAATTCCTAATAGATGTCAAATAAGACAAAAGTTTAGATGTGGAGCCAACCGTATTTTGGCTGTAATGTTTTAGAAGCCTGGAGCGGACTCTCTGGATAGACTTCCAGGAGGTATGGGCTAGTGTCTCTTTGCCAAGGTTAGAACCCCTTCCAGATTCAGGAGGGTTAGCACAACTCAGGCTTGGCCAGAATCTTCTGGAAGTTGAGGAGGAGCTATTCTGTTTTATTTTCCTCCAGAATTCTTCTCCAAGGATCTGGGTATAGATATTCAGTGGCTCTGAGGGAACCGCCTTTCAGTAATTGAATGCAGTTTTCAGTACTTTTATTTGGGACAAATGCAAGTTTTCATCCTCCATGTCTTAGCATGACACACAGAGATTTGATCATTGGAGGGAGGGGGGATTTAAAATTGACTTCTAAATATGATAGAATTTTTTTTTATTTCTCCTTAAAAGTTAGTATTCATTCACTGCTCCAAGACACATGGTTGTGTCCAAAGGATAGTCAAAATGTTGCAGGGTTGCTGGTGATCGCGTATGAACTGCACAAATGCAATGCTATGTAGATCCCACTTTCTTCCCATCTGTGAAGATGTTATAGCCTGGGTGACTATATTAGTAGAATGAGTCGCAGAAAGCAGTACAAATGAAACAGCTTGGATCTGTGTTAAAAACAGCAAGAGTGACACAGAATCAGGAGACCCGGGCAAGGCTCCAGGACTGCCAGTCCACGGACTCACTGTAATCTGTCATTGGCAGGTTTTAATGACTCATCTTGCCTGTGGAAGAGGAAAAACAATACCTGCTTTATTTTCCTTGAGCGAGGATCATGTATATATATGAAAGTACGGCATAAAATAAATACACAAGTAGACAAAATTCTAGGAACTGTAAAAATTGCTTATCCCAAATTTTGTAATCTGCATCCATTCATTTTAGAGAACGTGAAATTGGATCCACTTAGATAATCCAATGGCATTATAGTCCTATAAGGTTATGCAATTTTTTTAAGGAACAAAATAACTGAAGGCTGAGGAAGGCTTAATAAAAATCTGCTCCCCAAGTCTAACTCTGACTTTTCTCTCCAAAAGGCTCCTCTTTAAAACTTAAAAGATTGTCAGGACAAGTTCAATGATGGCTGTAACAGACTGGCAATGAACAGGATGTTGCTCTTCTAATTGGGGACAAATTAATATCCATGTAGTCCCAACCCTGAAGTCCCTGGTTTTTATACAACTGAAGTAATCCATCATCCAAAGGGCAAAGAGGCAAAATTTCTGGGCACTTTCTTTCAAACTCCAACAGAAAATATAAACTCACATTAATCCCCCTCCCCAATCCCTCCTTCCTTTGTAAAGTGAGAGTATTGTGGATAACTGTGGTCCCATAATGCATTTTTGGCCAGCCAAGGCAATACCATGGCTTCAGAAACTCTCTTTAGTAGAAGTTGGCCAGTGTTCTATTGTTTGCATCTGGGACAAGGCCAGTAGAAATCGGACATCTGCCCATTGTGCTAGCTTCTTGGGCGCCAGTGTGCTGAAGCCCATTATTCCATCGGGAATTATGCCTCTATTCCTTGAAAAGGATAGTGACTCACTCACAGCCGTCTATCACATCTGACATTTGGAAAATTAAAATATCTTTGCAAGGTTAAGTGTGATTTCGTCGATGAGTTTATATTATGACCAAATTTATCTAGAAAGGTATGGCCAAAGGAAGTGCACGCTTGACCATCCCAGTAGAATTGTTATTTGGAAGCAAATTTGGGAATCTTTTTTGTAGATATGCCTAGAACGGTGCCAGCCCAAATGGTCAGCCCCCCTCTGGCTGCAAAACCAAGGGCTAAAAAGAGAACAGACAGTACAAGAAGCTGTGGCAAAATACAAAACACTGAGAAGTTTCTAATTCCTCTCACTAACTTTCTTGCTTCTTGTCCCTTGCTTTTAACTTTATTACAATCGAGTCTTCATCCTCTATAGCTCTCAATAAGCATTTCTTTCTGTTTTCCACTCCCATCTTTAACTAGTTGTGGAACACTGGACAAGTTTATTAACCTAAGCTTAGTTCTTTGCCTTCAAAAATGGTGAATACGTTATTACTTACTTAACTGGACGGTGGAGACTAAAGAGCTGATTAGAAGAGTGAAGTAAATAAGATCTCAGTAAATGTCAGTGATTAAGAACAAAGGCAATCGTGGTATTTCTAAAGAGCCTAACACAGTATTTATATATTTCATCATGGCTGAGAAGTTATCAGAATTATTAGGAAAACTTTTACTAGTATTATCTGCTTTGGGGAAATGGTAAGAAGAGTGGAGCTGGCTTTGTTAAAGTTTAGTCATAGACTAAGGAGCTCGTGGGGTGCCCTGTGGATAGTTAGAATGGTACACTTTGAAGTCAAGGTCAACCAGTGGGATATACCTTCCATTTACTGGTATGAAGTTTGACAGTTTCCTGCCATAAAGATGTATAGTCTCAGGAATTAAGTGGAGGGTCATCAAGCACTGGACTTGACTGCAGTTGCTCAACGTTTTGGAATATTCCTTCCTCATTAAGTTGGCACGTGCCTTTAGGCAGACTTGAAATAGAAGCTTCATCTCAAACTCTCAAGTCCGCTTTTCCTTAACTTTGCTCTTTATTCCCATTGACCCTCCCTTTATGTTTTAACATCTGAAGCCCTTGACTTGGAGAACACTGATGACTCTAATAAGATTGTAATACCACATGATTCTTACCATGAACTCACATAGCATTTGGATTTCTTCTTCACTCTGTCCCCGTCATGTGGTTTTGCCCTCAAGAAACGTACAACGACCAGATGAACTTGGTGAGGAGCCACTACCTTCACTCTGGTGTTCTTCATGTTTCCCCTAAGTCGTATTTCTGACCACTAGGAGCAGGGGCAGGGAACCAATCCTTTAAGTTTGAAATCTGAAATTGTATACGTGTCTCAGTCATGGTCTTTCACCATCCAAATCATTTCCACCTACAACAGGGCTCAGAAACTTATACATGAAAGTAGTAGCCATGATGTTAGATAACTGCATTGGTGTCATTGAGAATGAATTTTTCCATTTTCTGAAATGATTTTGTTTATCTATCTTTGTCCTGTTTACGTCTTAATAAAATTTGTTCAAAGTTGAGATGTCTATTTCCCCTGGAATACTGTTTTAAGGGTCCTCTCTAGACAACAATAGCCAATGACTTCCAGAAACCGGAAGAGCAGGATATCAGGGTCTTTTTTGGCCTCTGCATCAAAGGACAGCTGGATCTAATTCAGAGCTGCAATTGAAGAAAGAAAGAAAAATGGATACCCTTCCACTGGCTCCGTATCAGCCGTTAAAGACGACTCCACCTGCAGAACCAGATTCAACGTGAGGCATTTCTATTAGGTAAGTCTTGAATGCCACAGTGAGAAGCCAGTCCCACGACAAACATGCTATCAATACCTTCAAGAATGCAACAGCAAGGGGAGCTCTGGTGGCCTAGTGGCAAGGAGCTGCAACTACAATCCAAGAGGCGCATGGTTCGAATCCACCAGATGCTCTGCCGGGGAAGGAGGGCCAATCTCCTCCTGTACCAGTCAGATCCGATTTGAGGGTACACTCACACAATTAAAAAAAAATGCAACAGCAAGCAATGGGCTTTGGAGTAGGAGTTTCAAGTTCAAATCCTGATACTGCCCTCTGTAACATTGGCAACTTCTTTATCCTACATGAACCTAAGTTTTCTCTTTGTACAAAGAAGTAGACTAGGGAGTTATAATACATGGAAGGACCACTCGCTCCAAGAGTTAAATGAGATACCATCTTATAGGTTGGGCCATGACCTGCATGTTTTATTAGTTGCTTTGAGCCGATTCCGTGGAGTCACGGTGCTTCTTCCAAGTGTCCTGAGAAGTGCTTTGCTCCACTTGACTTTCACGCATTGACTTTCCAGAGCGAGTAACCTGGATTTTCTTTTGTGTCACTCCAGGGTGACCAGAACCTTTAATCTTTAGGTTATCAGCTCAGGACATGAACCATTTGTACCATTCAGGGGTTCTTCATAATTCTTAACATGTGTTCAGTAAATGGTGCTTTCCTTTTGAGAGTTCTTCCAAAGAATTGCTGTTATGTGCAGTCTAGTCTATGGTAATTCATAGCAACTCTATGCACAGTAGTTCTGAACCCTGCCCTCTCCTGAGCCAATCTCACTGTTTCTGACACACATGGTGCCAGATATGCAGCAGTTTCCGTGCTTAGTGGATGGCCCTTTCATAGGAAGCACAGGCTGGCTCTCCTCTTTGCTCATTGGGAATGCTACTGTTGCCTCTGATGCTGAGTACCAATCACAAATCACAATCGTTTGAGCAGCTGGAGGCTGGCAAGAGAAGAAGCATCAATCCTGAGCCTCCCAGAAGTCCGTCCTTCCTGTTTCGTTTACCTTGAGAGAAGATCGTATAGTTGCAAACACTTCATAAATACGCAAGTAGATAAAATTCTAGGGATTTCATAAAAGGTTTGATTCTAAATTGTGTAAACTGTATCCATGGTAGAGGACAGGAACGAGGTCAGCCTGTGGGGCTGCCGTATTCTACTTACTCAACTCCTCCATCCTCTTTTGTAATCAATGGTGGCTCATCCGGCTGCCCTTGAACATCTCCCGGACGCCCTTTCTTCCCCCTCCAGGGAATCTGCAATCCAGCCCAGATGCTCTCAGAGATTAAGAAAGGCTTTCAAGTCCAGTCTAAAAAATAGGTCTGTCCTTTGTCTCAGACCATTATTCCTTCCTGGACTGATTCTGGAGGAAGTGACTTCCCATTCCTCATGTATATGCTTTCGTTGAGGGTGTGTGGAAATTGACAGCCTATACGTCAAATCTCCTACTTGATTGCACTATATAAATCCGGTCCTCTGTATGAGCTGAAATGACAACTACCACTACAATAAGAATTAATGATGTCTCTGCTTTGAGAGGCAAACCAAACTCCTTTTTCTGACTTAGTGTCTTTTTTGTATGAAACATCCCTAATCTATTAAAGGGGCACAGATGAAATCTTAGCACCAGAGAGAATGCTCATTTTTGAGGTGAGAAAAGTGGAGAATTTGCCTTAAGGGAAATGTTGCTGATGGCAGAGTGAGAGTTCACACCCAGATGGCCTGGTTCTTTTTCAGCCCAGTTGTCTTCCTTACCACATAATACATGATCTGCCGGGGTTATTCACAGTTTAAACTCTTAGTTTCATATGAAAGTCCTTGACATCTGGCCTCCAGCTGAGGTTTCCTGCCTTCCCTGCATGCATCACTCAGGCTCTGGGTCAGTTGTCTTTGAGCTACGGCCCATTCCTTCCAATGGGCCCAGGCAACTTTCCCCCTTTCCCTGAAGTGACCAACCTTACTCTTCCACCTGTAGCATCCACCCATCCTCTGACCTTCCCTCCCTCATACAACGTCCTACTCATCCTCTGAAGTGTAACTCATCAAGCCTGCTTTCTTTCCACATCTCCAGAAAACCCAATCATTCCTTCAACTGTATTCTAATAGATCTTAGCTTATATGATTTCATTTGTAGATCATACTCTACTGAATTGTGTGCTTTTGTTATTATTGTTGGATACAGGCAAAGATCAATTCCAGTTCCACAATCCCACATGAACTACATTTGCAAAGTTTCTTAGGCAGTGACAGTAGATCACTAAGATTTTCTCTCATTGAGTACCGGTGGGCTTAAACTTCTAATCTCTGATTAGCAGTCAATCACTTGAGCATTGCATCCTTAGGACCTCTTTCTGTTCTAAAAGAACTTACATCTAATCAGTTACTTGCGTTTCTCTATGGTGGTGTTGTTATGTACTGTCAAGTCACTTGAGACTTATAGCAACCCTATGTACAACAGCCCTGATCTCTGTTCTATCCCTTGCCAAACTTACTGACTCTGACACACCCACCCCCATTACCTCAGTCACTGAATCAATCCATCTCAACCAAGGTCTTCCTCTCTTGTGCTGTCCTTCCAACCCTCCCAAGCATGAAATCCCTCTCCAAGGACTGGTCCCTCCTTGCAACATGCCCAGTGTATGTCAAATGGAGCTTCAGAATCATTGCCTCCAAGGGGCAACCTGGTTTCACCCTCTCTAGGATGAATCTGTTTGCTCTTTTAGCAGTCGGTGTATTTAATACTCTTCTCCAGCACCACAGCCCAAAGACATCAATTCTCCTCCTATTATCTCTAGGCATTGTGCAGGTCTCTGATGCATAGCACCTAATAGCCAAGACCATGGCCTGGATCAGGTACACCTTAGTCTCCAAACTGACATTGTTGCTCTTCAGTATTCTGGAGAGGTCCCTGACAGCAGACTTTCTCAAATGCAATTAGTCTTTTAACTTCCTGAACGCTGGTACCAAGAGTGTTTCTCGATCGATTGTGAATTATTTGAAGTTGGGATCTGTGTTTTATTCATCCTTGTGTTCACAGGTTCCTAACAACTGTCTGACACCTGATGAGCCTTAATAACTGGTTTGGCAGGTGGCTTTCATGATACTGTGTGTTTGATAACTAATAATGCCCTTATGTGGGGCATAACTATATTATTTCTGTTAGTTTTGAAATGTGTCTGAGCTTCTTTGGCTAACTTAGATTGCTAGAAACTAGAAGTACTAAAATGAATGCTAGCTGCTCAGTTTTGCCTGAAGGAGTAAATGTAATCTTCCTCAGAGACACTGGGAGGAAGTTCATGGAATGAAAGAACCACACAGAAAATCCAAGAAATCCCTTGTATTCTTAAAGTAACGTAATTTGTTACTCTGAAAACATCCAGAACTTTCCACCTTCATCTGAAATAATACATAACAAAACGTTACTGAGATACGGGTTGCAATGTTTGGATATCTGAAAATAAAAATGTAAATTGTGACAAAATAAGAACATACTGGTTAGGATTTTTGAATACTATGTATATTTCGCAAATCTCTAATGACAAAGAATTTTTATTCCAAACTGATGACTCCTCTAGGTATAATAAAAATACCACTAAAATGCTCACTCAAGAGCCTTCATAGCAGAACTCCTTATAAAGGACTCCGGACCCTGAGCCATGCTGCCTTCCTCGATGACAGTGCGGTCTTTTCCCCAATACTGTAATTTAGTTTTTAATACTTTCTTCTTCATTTCCACAGCCGAAATCATTTCATATTCACACATGTGGTAAGTGGCTTAGGCATGGTGAGACAATCATGTTTAATGACCAAAACAATCCTTTAAATACAATTCTATAGAAGACACCTAGGGCATTTTGTGGCCATGTGAGTAATGAATTGTGCTGCCAGCCAAAGGCAGGGGGTTCAAATCCACCAGCTGCTCTGTGGGAGAACGGTGAGCAATCTCCTTCCGTATAATACACAGCTGCTGAGAAACTGCTGGAGGGGCAGTGCGGTTCCAGCTCAATGGCGTTGAGAGGGAGGGAGTGGAGGCATTTTCTTGCATTGACACATCAGTGGAGTCTGTCAGTGCCTCTCCCATCTGTGATCTACCATTTGATCTACTTGGGCTGCAAAAGTTAGGGTTTCAGTTCTATTCCATTGCTTTCTTTTGTGCTTTCTTCTATTATTACTATTAATTTTAATGAACGTTTACAGAGACTTTGGATTTCCCTTCAATCATTGTTGTATTTTTCTCCCTACCCATCCTTCCTCCCCCAGTTTACTCTTCTGTTTGAAAAGTAAAAGAAAAAAAAAATCTTTCATTGTTATGCAATCCCTGCCCCCAAGTCCACTCCACTATGCAGCCTTTGTTCTGGACTCCTGTCATGATAATAGTACCTAATCATATGTTACTTAAACTAGATGTATCATTTAAGTCTTGTTTGATTCTTATTAGCACTGGGCAACCATCAGAGTCAAGTGAAAGTTATTGTGAAGTCAGGATCTACCTACAGTTGACCCTCCAGCAGGTCTCCAAAGCCATAAATTACCTAAGAGGAGATTATCCCCCTTTCTCCACATAGCCAGGATGGAGTCAACCCCCCGTCCCAAAAGGCATGGCCTTTAAAACATCAGGGCAACTCCCTTTAGATAACATCCTCAAAATATTTCTTTTTCATTTGTATTTCATATTGGTTTGTTTACAAAGTTCATATACATTGTTTCACACTATCCTTCATTCACATTGTTTCATACAATCATTCTCATCCATTATGTTTTATAAAATGAATCATCATTGAACTATGCCCACCATTACCTTATCTTTCCAGATTCCCACCAGATATTTCAATTTCTTTTACACATCCCCCCCATCAAATTGGACATTATTTTTTTTTCTCTTAATGAGAAAAAATATCTATAATAAAAGCAGAAAACTTCAAGTTTGTTCTAGTGTATGTGCTGTCTGCATTGGAAAGAAGGCAAGGAAACATTTAAGTACATTCTCGATCAAAGCACAAATATACTTGGACACAAACTACAAAGAGGAAAGGAAGAACTCAGTCTCTCTACACACACACACACACACACACACACACTTTACAGTAATAAATCTAATCAAGTTCTAGAGACCAGGTAGTTGTGCAAAATCAGCATTGCACACCATATGGAAGATGGGTGGATCAGATCACAGAATTGAAGAGAATTACATCGTTACATAAACTTCCAAATGATGTTATTACATAATTGACAAATCACTGAGAATCATGGCTCAGCCACCACAAGCGTCACTCTTAACTCGCCCCTGAGCAGTCACCACGGCTAGATGTACATGGTCAGAAAGCTCTAGTGGCTACGTCCATAGGATTTGTACTGTTAGTCTTAAGATCACGCCTGCTGCTGAATACACCTCGGGAGAAAGATGAATAATGGTCTCAGCATAGGAGGAAGACTCACCAACAACTCGTGTTATGCAAATGACGAAGCCTTGCTTGCTGAAAGAGAACAGAACTCGAAGCATTTGCTGCAAAAGATCAAAGGCTACAGCTTTTAATTTGGATTACATTTCAACATCAAAAAGACAAAAATCTTCACCATTGAACCAATAAATGACATAATAAGAGATGAAGAAAAGATTGAAATTGTCAATGGTTTTTCTCTTACTGAGATCTACAACTAACACCTTTGGCATCGGCAGTCGAGAAATCAAAAGACATGTTGCAAGGAGAAAGTCTGCTGTCAGGGACCTCTCCAAATACAATAATGGCAGTTTGGAGACTAAGGTGTGCCTGATTCAGGCATGGTCTTTTCAATCAATTGCTGTGCATCTGAGAGCTTGACTAAGTAAGAACAACAGAAGAATTGATGCCTTTGAGTTGTGGTGTTGGGAGAAGAGTAATGAACATCCCATGGACGGCCAATAGAACAAACAGATATATCTTAGAGACGGTGCAGCCAGAGTGATCCTTGGAAGCAAGGATGGTGAAGTTTCGTTTCTCATACTTTGGGCATGGTGTTAGAAGGGGCTATTCCCTGGAAAGGGACTTTATACTTGGAAAGATGGAGGATCAGCAAAAAATAAGAAGACCCTCAACAAAATAGATTGATGCAGTGACAGCAACAATGGATCCAAGTACATCAGAGATAATGAGGATGGCACAGGATAGGTTGCAGCTCTATTCTTCCTAGAATCACTATGAGTTGAACTTGACTTGATAGTAGATAACAACAATGATATGAATTTATACACATACTTGCAAACACATATAACAAAGCCCTATTTCTGTTGAGTCAAGTCCATTGGTTTTTGAAGACTGTAAGGTTTGGTTTTTTTATAGTTCGGCATTATTTATAAATGTATTCACAAACATTTTAAGTATTCAATATACACACCTCATGAGAAATTTACCCTTAAGACAATGATTTTTTTGAAGGCCATAAATTTTTATAAAATGTTAGATAGTTCTTCCTTGGAGCGGCTAGATTTGAATGGCGGGTCTTCCATTTATCAGTTCAACATGCAGTGAACTACACCACAGCTTCAATTGGTTTCTATTTTTTTCAACTTCAATTGGTTATTGGGCAGTGAGATAGAACTGAGAAATGTAGAGAATAAGATATGAATAAAATTCTTCCTTTCCTCTAAGTTCCAAAGGGTAGGAGCAGTGAACGATTCAATAGGTAATGCTTCCATATTTAGTTGAGAGGTAAGAGATAGTGGAGAGATAAACCCATCCTCTCTGAAGAGTCACAACTTCTGCATGTTGTCCCAGAAGGACTCTGAATAGCTAGCTCCCCTTTCTCTGAAGTGTTTTGTTTTGATCCAATGATTACATGAAGACTCTTTACAGTGTGATAAACATATTGAGGGGTTAAAGAGAGCTTATCTTGTGTAGGAACTTCAGGAGGAAGTAATATCCAGGTTGCTAGGTGAGGGTAATGGAGGTGAATTACTATGATGAAACGCAACCCAATGAGAAACAGATCAAAACGGTGCCATGTCGTGTGCCATCTGCAAGATCCCCACCATGCTGTGTAAGTCCATTGTCACCACTGTGTCAATCTTTCTCCTTGAGGTTCTTCCTCTTCTGTGCTGACCCTCTATTTGAGGTCTTTTTCCAAAAGCTGGAACTTCCTGACACTATGACCCATGTATGAGAGATGAAGTTTCACCATCCTTATCTCTAAGGAGCACATTGCATTGCATTTCCTCCAAGACAGATTTATTTGGCTTCTTGGCAAACGATATATTCAATATTCTTTGTCAACATCACAACTCAAAGACATCGATTCTTCTTCAATCTTCTTTACTCATTGCTCAATTTTCACATGCATACAAAACTGTTTAAAACACCATGGGTTGGGTCAGGCACACCTTGTTCTTTAAACTTCTTTGCTTTCTCACCCTTTAGAGAGGTCCGTGATAGCAGATTTCCCCAACAGAACACATCTTTTGATTTCTTGACAGCGGCTACCATGGATGTTGATTATGGAGCCAATTAAATCCTGGACACCTTCTGTCTTTTCTCCATCTATTGTGATGTTGTCTATTGGTCTAGTTATGAGAGTTTTTTGTTCACTTGATGTTGACATTTAATCCATATTGAAGACTGTAGTCTTTGATCGATATATATAGTTAGAGGATAGATAGATGGATAGATGGTAGATAGATAATAGTAGATTGATAGATGAGATAGATAGATAATAGATAGTAGATAGATAGATAATAGATAGTAGATAGATAGATAATAGATTGATAGATGATAGAGAGATAGAGAGATAGAGAGATAGAGAGAGAGAGAGAGAGAGAGAGAGATTCAGAACAACATACAATGTGTATGGAACATGGGGGAGTGGGGAAGCTATGGGCTTAGGGAATAGTCACTAAAATTAACTGCTATGGAGTTGGTTTCAACTCATAGCTCCTCCCCTGAGTTGCTGAAGCTGTAAATATTGAAAAGATTTCCCACCTCTCTCCCATGGAGAGCCTGGTGGACTAGAACTGCTGGCATTTCAGCAGCAGCGTGATACATTACCCTCCACCACCAGGGCTCCCTCTAGAAAGTACACGACCAGTTTTATCTGGAAGTCTTTGGGGAACTGCTGATTTCGGAGCAGACTAATGTCACTGTGGTCGTGGTATCCACTTTCCAGCCCATGGATGTGATACGGCCATAAGCCCCAGATGCATCATTCAATTCTCCATACAGCTTGCATTTCAGCAAAACAATTTCAGAATGAATCATTGCACGCTCAGGTAGTTGGTTATGCCTGGTTTACAGTCCATTTTCAGAGTTCCTTTCTACGTTTTCGTCCATGACCGAGTTTGTGGAGATTTATGTGGAGATTTCTTATTCTCCTTAAAACATATGAAACATTTCGCCAGCATATTCTTCTCACTTAGTAAGGCTAGGCTGGGCCTCTCTGTTGTAATTCCCGACGAGGACTTCTCTTTCTCCTCTCAAATCTCCAGCATTTTTATTTAAGTAAAAATCAGGTACTTGAAAATGGAGAAATGAGTCCCCGACATAATCTAAAGGATGAACTGCCCACTAAATGCAACCCTTTGAAATCAGAATAATGTGAAAGAGAAACTGGTCACTCTAGGAAATGAAACTATTGGCTGAAAAGTAAAGACAGTGATTTTAGGAGGAATCAATTTCTCAAAAGCCTTCATGTCTGAAACCCAGCCAATGTGGAGCTGAGTCATGCAGATGGGGGCTGCCCAGGAGGAGAAGTCAACGTGGGGAAAGAATCTTCGACAAGTCCGATCAAGGCTACATCAAATCTGTAATCTGGAGAGTGGCCAGGGAGGGGACTCAGTTTACACAGGGAGATTCTGGACTCCTGAGGAGAGACGATAAGGAATAAGCTACTGAAGGAAAAATGATCACGCAGCGCTTGAGAGCTAGGCTGGGCTTGAATCACGTATTTCCACTTACGTGATTGTGGCCAAGGTTTTAACTGCCCAAATTATCAGTTCTAAGCTTCCTTTCACCTATAAAATGGGGTAATAAGAAGTGGTATAGCACTCGTCTGTTCATTCACTGTACGTGGTTGCTGTGATGCCAAACACTGTGACACTGAGGTGTCAAATGCGATAAGAGTCACCCATGGTGGACAGTGTTTGGTGGAACTCCCCAATTAAAACAAGCTTGGAAGCAGGAGTGGCATCCACTTCCGAAATAGCTTGCCTCCAGAAATTCTATGAACCTGGAGAAACAACAAAAGTTATACAAGTGTTTAGGTTTTTCATTCATAGGGTCACTATGAGTCGTCTGCAATTCAATAGCAGTTAACAACAAGAGTACCTACCACATAGAATTAAGTGTGTTAACTGGGAATATACCCCGAAGAGACCATAGCTGACATCCAAGCAGACATATGCACACCCATGTTTATTGCAGCTTTGTTCACAATAGCAAGGAGTTGGAAACAACCTAAGTGCCCATCAACAAAC
>NW_006399798.1:10272943-10283570 GCF_000299155.1 Elephantulus edwardii | reverse complement strand
AAAAAAAAGAAAAATTTTTTAAAATAAAAAAAGAATTAAGTGTGTTAATGTTGTGTTCACAGTAATGTTATATATGACATATTTGCTAACAACTTATCACTAACTGTTGCTCAGATATGACGCCATCTGTTCTAAATACTCTCATTTCAAAATGCCCATTACTCTGAAATGATTTAATCCCTGACTATGTTCTTGTCCTGATCTTTGAAGAAATCCTGGCAGTATGGTGGTTAAACACTCAGCTACGAACTGAAAGGTGACAGATGGAACATGCCAACAGACTGCCTATTCTTACTTCCATGTGAAAGCTGAAACGCAATGAGACAATTCTGCCCTGTCCTGTATGGTCATTGTGCGTCTGAATTCACAAGACAGCAAAGATGGTTGTTACCCTATTGTCCTCTTTAAATAATACTAAGCCCAAAATAAAACTATTAACTCCCCTAAAAATAAAAAGTTTAGAATGAAAACGATACACAATATGATTTTTCAAAAATCTGGGAGGGGTGTGTGTGTGTGTGTGTGTGTGTGTGTGTGTGTGTGTGTCCTCCAAGTCTTTTGATGAATAGTACATCTGCCCAGGTGGGGATGGATGAAATGGTCAAAACTTGAGGGAGAAAGATGAATTTGAGTAGAGTCAGAATTTACTTTATCTTTATATCTCTTTGTCTCCATTTAGGGATAAAAAAAAAAAAGAGTTTCAACTTCCAGACAGCCATGAAAACAAAATAAACAGGCATGTAAATGAGATATGTTTTGGATGTGAGTTTGTATATATTGGCAAGAAGAGCAATGAAACTTATGACTCTACTTTCTTGTTCTTTTTTCTCTCTTCTGTCCCTCTCAGCGCCAAAGGACTTATTTTGAAAAGCATGGGTTCGTGTTTTGTATCATAATGTTGTGGCAAAAGGGAAGACGACCTCTACATTCTAGTTAGTAGCTGTTATACAAGCAACCAGCTCCAAATGGCAGCTCCTCTTGTCTTATCACTGATCATGTGGGTATTTCATAGATTCTTGGTTCTTCTCCAATTAAACAGCTCTTTCCAAGCTTGGCCATGTTGAGATTGTCAGTCATCTTTTCCTTAATGCACTAAAAGGATACTTATTCCCCACCAAAGTCATGCTTTTTTTCATCATCAAAGCAAGTCTGGTATGAGAGAATATGCAGTGATTGAGGGCCCCTGCTAAACTCTAAAGCATAGTAATCAGAGTCTGTGCTCCAAGACTGAGAAAAGATAGGACAACTGGAGATATTTATCATGAAGAGATAATCTATACAGAGTCCGTGAGGTGAGATGATACACTCTTAACCAGAAGACCTGGGCCTACAAACCCGGAAGGTTTCTGTCAATAAGAAATGATTGGAAACCCATGATTCCTATCATGCCCTCATTATTCAAATTTATCATTTTCATTTTGTATCAGCTTTAGAATTTTTTTTTTAAGTTCTGAGTCAATTTTCCTAAAGAAAAGAATGATGCATTCCTGGCAAACAATAATATCAAAAGTGCTGATATTGTGTGTTTTGTGTTATTTCTGGTTTGGGGAGAAAAGAGTAAATTACTTCCGCTGTCTAATATTTTTTTCAGTCCTTACCTGACACACCAACAAAAGCATATTTGTACCATGCCAAAATTTTAACAGAAAACTAAAAATATAGCTAATAATCCCACACTAGTCTTTCCACAGAATTAGACAACTTGGAAAATCTCCATGCATCTAAGTGAACTTTCTGTTTTGTTTGGATATTTGGTGATCTAAACCTGTCCTTTAAAATGCATTCATATAGAAGATATACAAATAGAGAAAAATATGTGTACTCATAAAAAATTTATATGATCTCCCTTGTAATTTTTTGTTGTAAAATGACGTTAAGTTTCAACCCCCAAATCTCTGATCTTCAGTAAAGACTATATAACAAAAATGGCATGACACAAGATTGGATCCACCCAGAAGAACCAAATACTTTTTATTTCTCTTAAAATGAGATTAAAACAAGGAGAAGGGGCATGTCTCATCATCTTCCTACAATAAAAGAATAACATTTAACTTTGGAAAATATTTACTGTCTAAAAAATTTATTTTTCTTTTTACCAATAAAAATACCAGGTTTAAGATTTTAAATTGAGCAATTACTCCTATGCATTAGGTTAAAAATCTCAAATTTCTATTTGTTGTTGTTGTGTACCATTAAGTCAGAACGACTCATAGCTGACCCTCCAGCAGGGTTTCAGAGACAGTAAATCCATCTTTCTCCTGCAGAGAAGCTGGTAGATTCAAACTGTATACCTTTGTGTTGATAGTGCAGCTCCTTACTCTGTGAACTTTGAAAAACTACGATAGTTATAGAACTGCTTCAGGTCTTTTGTTCATAGGGTTGCTACAAATAGTTGTGCTTAACTTGATGGCAATCAATAACATCAACAACAGCAGTGGCTAAGAGGTATGGAAATTGAAAAGATATGGAGACAGGACACATCCCTGACACACTCCCTTCCTGATTTTGAATCCACGCAGTGTTTCCTTAGTCTGTTTTGATGACAAGTATAGGTTTTGCATGAGTACAATTAAGTGTTCTGAATTCCCATTCTTTTCAAGGTTAGTCACATCACATAGTTCAGCCCATAAAGATTATTATATATAAGAAATCTATTATAGATGGTGCTAGCAATTTCTCTTCAGTTGACTCATGGATCTCAATGCCTCTGCCTGATGACCCTGTCATCTTGAAGTCCCTTGGTTCCAATAGCACAGATGATGGTGATCCAGAAAGGGTGGTAAATCAAGTGGAATAGTTTTTAAAAAAAAAAAAATGGATATTTGTGTTGGCTTCAATGACATCTGATTGGCTAGAGACCATAGACTCAGAGTCTTGCTGGTTTTATCATTGTAATTACTTGCTACCTGTTTCATAATAGCCAAGTCTCTGTAAATCAAACATTATCTCTGAAAGGGGAAGAATAAGACAGGCAGAAAGGCCAAAGATGCAATCGTCAAAGCCTGATTTAATGACGAGTCACTAGAACAACCCAGCAACCAAGAAATCAAAAGACCTACTGGGTCGCTATGAGTCACAAGCGACTCAACAGCACATAACAACAACAACATTGCATTGGGAAAATTTGCTTTCAAAGTTCTCATTCAAATGAATGAAGAGTAGTATGAAACACATTATATACAAACTTTATAAGCAAACCAATATGAAATAGAAACGTAAAATAAATTATGTGTTAAAGAACAAGAATGTCAGAGGTTATTGAATGTACACTGGGCTGCCCAAAGGAAACCCAACTGTGTCTTGGACAACGTGCAGAGTTCAGAAGTGAGGGTGGTGAGACATTGTCTCACACACTTTGGGTCTGTTATCAGTGGTCAGCAGGGGTCAGACTCTGACGAAGGGCGTGATTCTTGGAAAATTGAGCATCAGGGATGCGAGCATACTCAACAACATGGATTATCGATATCAAGGTTGCAACAATTGGCCAAAGCACAGCAAGGGCAGTACAGGCGTGAGCAGGCTTTCTGTTTGTTGTACATATGGGTTGCTATGAGCCCACAGTCTGCATTATGCAGGTGACACAATCTTGCTTGCTGAAACTGAGGGAGACCTGAAGCATTTGCTGCAGAAAGCTGAGGATTGCAGTCTCCAATACGGATGGAAACTCATCAAGAAAACAGAGATTCTCATCACTGGACCAATTGGCAACGTCCTGATAGACAGTGAAGAGATCGACACTGTTAACACCTTCAGCCTGCTTGGCTCCACAATGAACATCTTGGATACCAGCAGCAAGGAAATCAAACGTTGAATTGCACTGAAAAAAATCTATTTCCAGGGCCTCTCTAAGAGTACTGAAGAGCAATGTTGTCAGTCAGGAGACTAAGATGTGTACTATCCAGGCCTTCGCAATACTTGCTATGCATCAGAGAGCTGGACAATGACTAAAGATGATAGAAGAAAAATTGATACCTTTGAGCTGTGCTGTTAGAGTATTGACTATACAGTGGGCTGCTAGGAGAATAAACATGTTCCTCCTAGAGAGGGTGAAACCAAGCTGCTCCTTGGTGGCAAGGATTTTGAAGCTTCGTCTGACATACTTTGGGCATGTTGCAAGGAGGAACCAGTCCTTGGAGAGGGACATCATGCTTGGGAGAGTGGAGGGACAGTGCAAGAGAGGAATACCCTGGATGAGATGGGTGACTCAGTGACTGGGGTCATGGGGTAGGTGCGTCAGAGACAACAAAGTTGCCTCAAAATAGAGCAAAGTTCAAAGTTCAAAGCTATTATACATATGAGTCATAAGAGACTTGACGGCACCCAACAACATAAACACCATGAGTCCCAGCCAAATCGATGGCACCTAACAACAACATAGAGTAAATCATCTGTATAAAAAGAATCAATCACACTATAAAGCAATTTCCCTTTAGATATCATTGCCAACTTGTCAAATGCCTGAGATACATGACCAGGTGTCTCTCCCAGAATAACTAAGCTTGAGAGCTTAATCATCTAAGAGTCGAAACTTCTCCCACAGTATATATGACTTAAATATCTGACTGATTTGAGCAAGTTGATCTTGTCTTTCCATTAGGTACCTGAAAGCACTTACATATTAGGAATCAAGTGACTATTACCTGGGTAAACAGATATTTAAAATCTTCATCAAATGGTACGTACAGGCATCAATCAATGTGACTATATGATGATCAAAGAGCAGGGATCTGGAAAGAATGATTGCAATAAGCATTTAATGTTTTGTTTCTACCTCGAGGCCAGAATAAGAGTTCTGAGGAGGGTGTCCTTAACTGGCATGTAGGTGGTAAGAAACGTTTAGGAAATGTTATTGGTGGTGTTGGTGTTAGGTGTTCTCGAGTCAAATAAAACTCATAAAGACCCTGTGAACAACATATCTGAATCTGGCACCATCCTCATCCTTCTGATACCCTTGAGCCCATTGCTTCAGTCACCATGTCAATACATCTTATTGGGGGTCTTCCTCTCTTTTGCTGACCCTCCACCCTTCCAAGCATGATACTCTTATCCAAGGAATAGCTTCTTGTAGTAACATGTCCATAGTATGAGAGACAAAACTTTGCCATCTTTATCCCCAAGGAAGAGACCAGCTACACCTTTTCTAAGACAAACACGTTTATTTGTTCTTGTGGCAGTCCATGGAATATTCAGTACTCTTCTCCAACACCACAGCTCAATATTCTTCTAGTGTCCTTATTCATTGTCTTATACTCAGATGCATATCAATTGATTTAGAAGACCCTGACCTGAATCAGGCACAGCTTATTCTTCAAACTAACATCGTTGCTCTTCCCAGACAATGGACTTGCCCTGTGGTGTGAAGAGTGTTGTTGTTGTTGTAATGTGCCATCGAGTCTCTTCTGACTCATAGTGACCCTATGTATATCATAGAGGCCCTATGTACAACAGTCCTAAACTCTGCTCTTTCTCTTGCCAACCTATTGTCTCTGACACACCTATCCCCATTACACCAGTGGCAGAATCAATCCATCTCATCGAGAGTCTTCCTCTCCTGCACCATCCCTCCACCCTCCCAAGTATGACATCCCTCTCCAAGGACTGATCTCGCCTTGCAACATGTCCAAATTATGTCAGGTGGAGCTTCAGAATCCTTGCCTCCAAGGAGCAGCTTGGGTTCATCTTCTCTAGGATGAACTTGTTTGTTCTCTTGGCAGTCCGTGGTATATTTAATCCTCTTCTCCAGCACCAAAGGTCAAAGGCATCAACTCTCCTTCTATCCTCCCTCATCATTGTCCAGCTCTCTGATGCATAACAAGTGATTTCAAAGACCATGGCCTGTATCAGGTGCACCTTAGTTTCTAGACTGACATCATTGCTCCTCAATACCTTGGAGAGGTCTCTGACACCAGACTTTCCCAAAGCAATTTGTCTTGTTCACAATTACTCTCCTAGCCATTGAATTTTACTTTGCTGTGTGGATGGATGGGAATATGTGAATAGGGCACATTAACTTACCCATAAGGGGACTGGTTAGTCTCACCATTAAGTTGAATGGACCAAATAGCATCTTTAAAGTAAGAATTATTCTTTCTTGCCCTTCAGTTGAGGGTCAGGGAACAGCAGGAAGAATGTCAACGCCATAAACTGATAACAGTGACTACAACAACGGGCTTGAGTAAGGCAGATGTTGTGCGGACGACACAGGACGAGGCAGAATTTTGAGCTGTTGTTCACAGTCACTCTGAGTCACTGTGGACTTCCCAACACCTACCAACAACAATAGTATGTTCTCAATAACCCACCTGGTTTTGGTTCCTTGGCTCAGATGCATAATTGCTGCTTCTGTCTGTGGCTTTTCAAAATTTTCCCTGAGAATATAATAAATATAAATAGTCTTACACTTGCAATCTATGCTTGTGGGTTAAACTGTTCCAAGAACTGCTTTTCTGGCCCTGCTGCTGAACCTTATGTCCACAGCAGCATCTTGAAGTATGTCACCCCATTCTTCTGCTTAAATTGCCTAGTCAGTCTCAAGTATTCAGCTGGGAACCAGAAAGAGGTCTCTTAATCATTCGTATTTTATTAAGTGTCTAATACACTATAGGGGAAAGCCAGTTTTCTGTTTTCCCAACATTTCAGCCGCATACCAGAATTTGAGGCCAAACAAATTACAGCAAGTTGTTTTCTAATAGGAAAAAAAAAATTATATATATATAATCAAAATGCCTCAGGAGTTCTATAATGTCCTAAACAGAGCAAACAAACTCTGGGTGTCTAGAGTCCTTATGCAAAAGACTGTCCACCATAAACCAACTGGAACTCAATTTATCTCAGAAAAGACGAATGGGTGAGTCACCGTGGCTGTAATTTGAACTTTATAGTTCCAGGGAGTCCTCCACGTGAAATTCAGACCAGTAGGCTATCTTGCTTAGTAGATTTATTTGCCTCTTTTTATTTCCTTGGTTAAAAATGTCTGAGTAACCGTAACCCAGAGAGTGGAAGAATCTCTACTTTGAGCATTTAAATGGCATTGATGGATTTGGTGGAAGATGGAAAACCCTGCTTTGTTCTCTGAGCATTTTGAAGGACATTACTACATTCTGGAACTATCCAAGGGGGTGACAGCAAAGCCAACTTCTTCACTTGACAATGATCTCTATTGCCTTTTGTTCTGTCTAAAACTGGATGTCCCTGCTTGTTCCTGATAGAGTAGATACATCAGTGAACAAACAAGGCTTTACTTATCTAATGAGTTAAGGACACTGTGAAATCATTCTTCCTGCACTGAGGACAGCGTTCATTCATTTACTTTTTTACCAAGTATTTATTGAGTGTCTACCATGTCTGCATGCTATTCCACTTACTTATGAAGAACAGGACCTAGGGCTTTTGGGGAACCATATTAATACCCTAAGATGGCAAGCATGAAGGAAGAGAAAGAGTGGGAAGTGAAGGGAGCCATCATTAATTCCATTTTACAGATGAGAAAAGAGAGGCAGAAAACACTGAGTAAACATGCTCATACTCACATTTATAATTGTTGTTGTTGTTAAAGGCCATCAAGCTGTCTCCAACCTAGAGCAACTCTGCCAACAACAGATCTGAACCTTGCCTGTCCTGTGCCGTCCTTACGGTCTCTGCTACGCGCAAGCCTATTGTTACAATCACTATGCCAATTCATCTTGTCGAGGGTCTTCCTCGCGTTCTCTGATCCTCTTCCTTTCAATGCATCATATCCTGTTCCACGCACTGGCCCCTCCTGACAACATACAAAGCATCTTTCATCATCCTTGACGGATAAGTAGGATGAAAATCCTGGGGCTTCTGTTGGGACTTGAGCGTGGAGAATCAAAACTTCTATGTTCTGATAATGTGGTGTCATTGACTCTATTGTTGTTGTTGTTGTTGTTATGTGCCATCAAGTCACTTGTGACTCATAGCTACCCTGTGTACAACAGACCTAAACCCTGCTCTATCCTGTGCCAAGCTCACCATCTCAAACACACTCACTCCCACCACTCCACTCACAGAATCGATCCATCTCATTGAGGGTCTTCCTCTCCTGTGCTGTCCCTTCACTCTCCCAAACATGATGTCCCTCTCCAAGGACCAGTCCCTCCTTGCAACATGCACAAAGTATGTCAGATGAAGCTTCAGAATCCTTGACTCTAAAGAGCATTCTGACTTCACCCTCTCCAGGACAAACCTGTTTGTTCTCCTAGCAGTCCACGGTACATTCAACACTCTTCTCCAGCACCACAGCTCAAAGGCATCAATTCTCTTTCTATCATCCCTATTCATTGTCCAACTCTCCTAGGCATAGCACGTAATTGTGAAGACTATAGACTGGATCAGGCGCACCTTAGTATCCAGCTTGATGTCCGTCGTTGCTCTTCAGTACTCTTGAGAGGTCCCTCACAGCTGACTTTCCCAATGCAATTCATCTCCTGATTTCCTGGCTGCTGTTACCAAGAGTGTTGACTGTAGAACCAAGTAAACTAAAACTGTTAACTATCTCAGTCTCTTCTCCATCCATACTGATGCTGCCAATTGGCCCAGTGGTGAGAATCTTTGTTTTCTTGATATTGAGCTTCAATCCATACTGAAGACTGCAGTCCTTGACCTTCTGCAGCAAGCGCTTCAGGTCCTCCTCAGTTTCAGCAAGCAGGGTTGTATCATCCGCATAACGCAGGTTGTTGATGATTCTTCCACCAATATGATGCCACATTCCTCCTTGTACAGCCCAGCATCTCAGATGATCTGTTCTGCATACAGTTTGAAAAGGTATGGAGACAAAATACATCCCTGACGGACCCCCTTTTGTTTTTTGGGTTTTTTTCTTCTTCTTCTTCTTCTTTTTTTAAGCAGACCCCCTTTTGAACCATCCAGTGTCTCCCTGCTCTGTTCTGACGACTGCCTCTTGGTCCAAGTATATAGGTTTTGAATTAGCACAATCAAATGTTCTGGTATTCCCATTCTTCTCAGAGTCAGCCACAGCTTGCTGTGATCCTTCCCTTCTCCCGCTCCCAGTTGTCATTGCAATGTGGATAGATAATGAACACTGTATTGGAATATTGAGGGAAAAATTTGTTTAAAAGGAACATATGATAAGGAATTATATCTAAGACAGTGGTCTAGAATAAAAAGTACACCATCTTTCTAATTGACAGAAATTTCAACAGAGACCATTGGCCTAGTGGACCAAAAGGGATGCGACCAAGCCAAAAGTGGCCCTCAGGCCTGTTTTAAATTGTTGTTGGTCAAACATTCTTCTAGCTCATATAGCCCTGGTGTGTTCACTTGCCATACAGAGGTAACTTGTGGTCGCTGTGAAGCTGAACACTGTGTCCATGATGGAAAGTGCTTGGTGGTGCTCCCCGGTTAAACCAAGCTTGGAAGCAGGAGTGGCATCCACTTCCGTAACTAGCTTACCTCTGGAGACCCTATGAACCCGGAGAGAGGATGAAAGTCACGCACGCAAGTGTTGAGGACTTTCGTTCATAAGGTCGCTATGAGTTGCCTACAAGTCGATGACACTTAACAACAACAACAACAACAACAACATTTGAAGTTAGAGTAGTTGACTGTGTGCCATCTGGAGTTAGAATTAGGAAATAATGAGCGTGTGATAGGATGGGGAAAAAGAATGTTTCTCTGCCCCAAAACTCTGCCTCTATTAGGACAGCTTCCTTTTTCATCTGTCTTTTAACACTGTTGCTATTACTCAGGAACAAAGCCACTGCCATGATAGAGAACTTCCACTGGCTTTCCCAAGCTGGAAATCTTCATGGGAACAAGAAGCCTGTCCACCTTTCTCCTGAAGAGCAGGTCATGTTTTAAACTTGTGACCTTCTGGTTAGTAGCCCAACACAAAATGCACTACACCACTGGAACACTTTTCTGGGCTACTATTTTTGTTGTTAAGTTACATCAAGCCGGCCAATGACGCAAAACAACCCCCTCTGAACAATAACAGATCAAAACCAGACACATTCACATTATCCAGTCCCGATTTACAGTGGCCCTCTTTACTTGGCTTTCGAAGGCTGTAAACACTGGTGGAGGAAGACGGTCCTTCTTTCCCAGAGGAACTTCTAGTTCAAATTGCTAGAGACAAGTTGCCTTTGGGTGAGCGGCACAACTCACCAGTAGTAGGGTGTCGTCACGTGACGATGATTCACAGTGGGTCTCTATCCAGCAGATCGAAACCTTCTCCTACTCTGCACCATCTATATAATCTCTGCCATGCTCCCATCCATTGTTACGGTCACCACGTCAATTCATCTCACTGAAGGTCTTTCTCTTCTCTGATTCTCAACCCTTCCAAGCATGATGTCCCTTTTAAAGGGATCGGTCTCTCTGGATAGTACACTCAAAGTACATGAGACATAGTCTTATTATATTTGCCTCTAAGGAGCACACCCTTTTGGTACCAATTCTTCTTAACTCTTTCTTCTCAATTGTCTAACTTTCAAATGCATATGAAGTAATTAAAAATACTATGGCTTTGATCACATGCCCCTTAGTCTTCAGGCAGACATCCTTGCATTAAAACAATTTTTTTTCTGTATTTTACGAAGTTTTTTTTAATTTGATTTTGGTTCCCTCTGTAACTTGATTTGTGCCA
>NW_006399798.1:10236027-10272213 GCF_000299155.1 Elephantulus edwardii | reverse complement strand
TTGGACTTTGCCTATCATTTTCAGGTCCCCGCTGGATCCTTCCCAATTCCTTCAACGTCATCCTCCACCCACCAAACTGTACAACCCTGTGGTTTCATCCCTACCCGTCCTCACTCCTCTGCCCCCACTCTTGTTCCTTAGATCCCTATACATATGTTACTAGTTATCCTTCTATTTTTACAATAATGGTCTTGTTAAGCATGTTTAAAGATGTTATCGGCATTAGATTTGCCCCATGCAGTAAGTCTTGCTTTCTTGACTGCTGCTGCCCAGCAGCTCTGGTGGGGTAGTCCATAGGGAGTGTCGCTGAAATCCAAAGGCTACAGTACTCTTTGCCAGTTCAAATCCACCAGTCACTCTTCAGGAGAAAGATGGGCAATAGTCTCCTGTGAGTGATTTATACCTTCAGAAATCTGCAGCTGGGTCAACAGTAGGTTCTGGTTCTACAGCAATGGGAGTTGAGCTTCCACTGATGTCGATTGCTGGCCTAAGTAAACGAAAATCTTTGACATGTCCAGTTGTGAAGAATTTTATTTACTTAATGTTGAGGTGCAATCCATACTGAAGACTGCAGTCTTCGATTTTCTTCTGTAAGTGCTTCAAGTCCTCTTTGCTTTTAGAAAACAGGATTGTATTATATGGATAATGCTGGATGTCAAGGAATCTTCTTCCAATTCTGATGCTGAATGTCAAGGAGTCTTCTTCCAGTTCTGATGCTGTATTCTTATTAGTATAGTCCAGCTTTTCAGATTATTTTATTACATTCTGAATAGCTATGATGAAAGGATACTGGTGTAAATCTCTCCTGCCATTTAAGCTTCCAGTATCTCCTTGTTCAAACAGCTGCTTCTTGATTCATGTCCAATTTCCACATGAGCACAGTGCAGTGTTCTAGGATTCCATCCAGTGTAGCACTGTGCATCGCTATACTGAAGAACAGTGTACGTGAAATCGACTGGAGAACAAGGGACAACTTTTAGAAACAGCTTATCAAGTAGCGATAAAGTCCATTTCCAACAGTGCTCGTGTTAGAGAAGGAGAGAAAGAGGAGAGGTGGAAGGCCACAAGGCAAGAGACTGTGAGCCGTCTTGACACCACCTCATCCTGCATCTAAAATCTTAGCAAAGATGTTACCAAATGCGAAGGTGATCTGGTCACATATCTCATCAACTCGATATTTTTTCTGATTATAAAGAGGAGGAGGAGGAGAAGAAAGAGAAAGGTAAGAAGAAGGAGAAGGAGAAGGAGGAGAAGGAGGAGATGGAGGAGGAGGGGAAGAGGAGGAGGGTCCTTTTTTACCTCCAAAATCCATCCACAAAACTATAAACTTAAAAGAAGTGCTGAGCATAAAGCTGAGTTCTGTGAGTATGAGGTTGAATTACACAATGAGTCGTGATAAGGATACAGTGGTGAGCGGATCCCAGAAGCAGCACAGGGAAATGAGAACAGACCTGAGGAGTTTCCCCTTTCTCTCCTGAAAACAGGACTACAGTGATGAGGATGGAGATATAAGACCCCACGATATTTTATTTTCAATATAAGACAGAACTCGAGTCAAGCCCCTCCGGAGAGCCCCACTTCCCAGCGCTGGGTCTGCAAGGGGAGGCCTGGCATTTCCTCTCTCACTGGGGAGCAGGGCCAGCACAGCAATCACGCCCCTCTGGGAGCCCCGTGAGCTCAGTAGTTAATTAAGGCTGCATCTTTTATTCTCTAGGGCAATTCAGCACAGTTTGAATGAGCCCCAGAACCAGTCTGCGGTGGGAATGTCTCCCAGGGCACTGGGAGAATCCAGTCTAAGAGGCTGGTTCATCAGCATGACAATAGCCGCCTGGATGCACTTGGACTAATGTCACCCAGAGTTTGGGGAGGCGGGAGGGGCATGAAAGCCTTGTTGGAGGAGCCCCGAGCATTTGCAGCTGACTGGGGCTATTTCAGTGCATGAAATTCCTTCCCTCTTCTCTTTTTTATGAGAGATGTTTGCTAATTGGTAGAGCTCAGAAAACAATATACCATTAAGAATCCCCTTACTTCCTCCTACTCCCCACTTGTTGGGGTTTGTTTTGTTTTTTTTTTTTTTAAATCCCTGCTTTCTTCCTTCACTGGAAATCTCCACATTTGGTCTGTGGTTTTCATGGAGTCTTAATTTTTCTTTCTCTTTAGCATGGAACTTATAAACAACAATTTACTCAGAGACGCTGCAATGTATCTCCGCCCCCCACCCCCATGCCCAGGTTCCCCCAACCCAGGCTCCCCCTTCAAGATTCTTGGCTCCGGTCCTACTACAAAACTCATACATTTGCCTGTATGTTATATATTGATACAAAACATTTTGGAAAAGTGAGTCATGGAAAGTTAGTCTGATTTTGTAAATCCCCCCCCCCCTTTAATCACGAGAACGTATTTAAAGCTGGAGCAACTGAATCATTTCAGTTGGCAAGACAGTGCCCAAAATGCAGGCAGTGTAGGACAGGCCAGTTGAGAGTCTGAGAGTAGATGCTGTTTAGCTTTGCCACCAGCTCAAGAAGTGACCTATCTGGGAAGTGACCAACCTGGGTAACAAACTATTCTCACCTGCTAGGGCTTCCGTTCACTCATCCATCCAAGGGTGTGAAGGTGAGATGAAGAATCAATGTTTTTGAAGCTTCCTCCCAGGCCTGGTTTCAGAATTGATTGAGTTAGATCATATTTTCGTGTGATGTACCAGCTTTGAGATGCCAGGGAAAGCATGTCATGCTCCTTTACAAAGTCCATCTAGAACAAAGCCAAACCCCACCACCATTGAGTCTATTATGACTCACAATAGAGCACAAGTCTAGAACCCATAGCCTCTGAAGCTGTGTGTTCATAGGAGCAGACTGTCATATCTTTCTTTCACAAAGGAAGTAGTGGGTTTGAACTACTGACCTTCGGATTAGCAGTTGCTTTAACCACTGCATAAGCAGGGCTCCATATAGTTCATCTAGACCTTTTTTTTCATTTTCATATATATGGGTTCACTTACAAAGTTCATGTCTTGTGTTTTACGCTATTCCTCATTCACGTTGTGTTTCATACAATCATTCCCATTCATTATGTTTTAGAAAATTAATCACTGTTGGATTATGCCCACAGTTACCCTGTCTCTTCATTTTTTAAAATAAAAAACTTAATTTTTTTATTAGTGTTAATGAAAGTTTACAGAGACTTAACGTTTCCATTCAATCATTGTTGCACTTTTCTCCCTGCCCACCACCCCCCATTCAATCTTCTCCTTGAAAAGTAAAACTCTTTCACAGTTATGCAATCCCACCCCGCAAGTCCACTCCACTGTGCAGCCTTCACTCTGGAATGTTTTCATGACAAAAATAACCAATCAGTGGTTTCCAAAGGAAGACCGTTGCTTATTACAACCACAAGATTGTATTGCTGGGGAGTCATTCTGTTGGTTGTTGAAACCTATCCTGTGACCCTCTCTCAGGTTGTTCCTCTGAAAGTGTGGTCTAGTGTCCTGCGTTCAGTGGTGAGACTCATCACCACTGACAGTTGATCAACAGAAATAAAATCAGCATCCACAGAGGAAAACAATCTTCTTGTGGTTGTGCCGTCAAGTCGGAACCAACCCATAGCTGACCCTCCAGCCGGTTTTTAGAGGCAGTGAATCTCACAGGAGGAGATTGCCCATCCTTCTCCACGGAGCAGCTGGTGGCCTCGAACATCTTGCCTTCAAGATTGCAGTGCAGCTCCTTGCCACTAGGTCACCAGTTGTTGTTGTTGATTGCCTTCTAGTCGAGCATGACTCACAGTGACCTTATGAAAGGAAAGATCTAAAGCCCCTCTACAGCCATTAACATTTATCAAATTCATCGAGTTTCCAGAGGCATGTTGTTTAGGAAGTGGATGCCACTCCTGCTTCCAAACCTGTCATAGAATGTTATTGGTTGAGAGGCCACCAGAGCTCCCTAAAAAAAGAATAAAACAACCAAACTCATTATAGTCAAGTCATAAATGATTCAAAGCCAATTGTCGGAGGGTAGCAGAGGCTGTAAATGGCACAGGACAGGTGGCCCAGCCCGCAAGATAATGAAATCATTGCTGTTCTGTAGTTGGTTTTGTTTCCTACTCTGCCCCATTGCTGCTCTTTTCTTGTCTTGACAGGACCAGAAAGGCGTCCTGGTGGTGCAGGTGTTACCTTCTCAGTGGCTATACAGAAAGTTTCCACCAGAAGCTCCACATGGGTGAGTTGTTGCAATCTGCTCCTGGAAAGTGCAGGCAGCAGCTCTGCTCAGTCACGTGGGATTGGCTGTGAGCGAAAATCATCTCAACAGTAGTTTGCAACAACAGGAGCCTTGGATGGACTTTGGTGGCTTCCCAGCCAGCGCTTCTATTTCCCCAGGCTCGGCGACAGCCCAACTGGCTTTCTCTCCTTATCTTTGGTTCTTGCAAATTTGGCTATGATATATGCCTTGGTGTTTTTCTTTTGGGGTCTATTCTATATGGTGTTCGATCAACTGTCTTTCCAGTGGAGGTTTGTATGTTATTAAATTGCTGAGCACATTTCAGCGTGGCTTCTAGACAAAGATAGAAGAAGAAGAAAGGTCTGGAAATTTACTCCTGAAAATCAGAAAAGAAAAAAAACAAAAAACACCCAACCATAAAACAACCCTTTATCAATTGCAATGGTCTATCCACTACCAGCCAAGGAGAGGGTACAGGCTGGCAGTGGTTTATTTGCTTATGCATAAGGTTAGCATGTATTGGGACTAACAACCAAGATTGTGAGGGTGGCACAGGAAACGACAGGGTTCAGAACTGCTATTCATAGTACTTGTACTTAACTCGACTATACGTCCGAACAACAACAGGGGCATTTGAGATTGTCCCTGAGAGTTACATCAAAGTCTGTGGAAGTCCCTGGGTCTATCTCTGTTCCTGGGAACACAGTGATGTTTAGCACCTCACCTTCTGACATCCGCACCCTTTCTTGTACATTTGGGCTGAGAATCTTACTATCTCATCCCTAGGCCTCAACCCTGCTCCTCAAGGCCACTGGTATTAAATGCTAGCCACAGAGCAATCAATGCAAGTCCCATGTGCTGTCACCCAGACTCGAAATTTTCCAAGTCAAATAATTTTCTCAAACTCAGACCTACGGGACTTTTGACATCTTCAATAATAATTTGTATCATCCCAGGCTCCAACTTTTCTTGCATCACATTCTGTCAATTGATGATGATTTGATATATCCTTCCCTTGAATTTCCCTCTACCTCAGGATAAGTGCAGAGAAGATTGACTTTGTCAAGGATTTCCTTTTCCTTGAAGGCATATAATCAATGGCCATGGAAGGAGCAGTCAAGAAACGAAACTGACCTGTTGTATTGGACAACCGTGCTGTGAAAGACCTCTTTTAAGGTGTTAGGAAGCAAAGATTGTACTTTTAGGACTAAGGTCTGCCTGTTGCTGTTGTTTTGTTGTTGTTATTATTGTTGTTGTTGTTATTATTGTTGTTGTTGTTAGTACTGTTGTTATGTGTCAGCAAGTCTGAATGGACTCATAACTGACCCTCCAGCAGTTTTTTCAGAGGCTGTAAGTTACCCAGACGTTGATTGCCCATCTTTCTTCCTCAGAGCAGCTGGTGGGTTCAAACCATGTGCCTTTGGCTTAGCAGTGTAACTTTTTGTCACTAAGCCACCAGAGCTCACTAAAATCTATCTGAGGCATGTTTAATGCCCTCACAAATATGTGAACACTGGCCAATGAATAAGGGAGACCAATTAAGAATGTCTTTGCATTACAGCGTTGACGAAGAATATTGAATATGTTGTAGACTTGTTTTAGGAGAATGTGCAGGATAAGGCGAGGTTTCAATCTGTTGTTCACACAGTTGGTAGAAGTCATCATTGACCCCGTGATGCCAAACCACAGTAGACTCCCAGGAGCATGAACACATTGGTCTGGGGAGAAGGAGAGCCAGCATGCTCTTTCGAAGCGAGATTGGTGAGACTTCTTACATGCTTTGGACAGGTTATCAGGAGGAAGCAGTCGCTAGGAAAGGAAATCATGCTGAGTCAAGTGAAGGAGAAACAGAAGAAAGGAAGAAATTCAACAAGACAGATGGACACATTGGCCTCGGTAATGGGCTCACACACAGCCATGATTGTGAGGATATCAGGACCAGGCGGAATCTTCTTCTGTTGTGTGGAGGGTCACTCTGTTGTCATGTTGCTGGGGGTCCTGGACTCAGAACTGATCCCTTGTTGACTCTCTAGAGAGTTTTCAGAGGAAGTTAATCACATAAGTGGAGATTGCCCATCCTTCTCCCGCAGAGCAGCTGGTGGATTTGAACTGGGTGGCTTGGGGAGTGTAGCGCAGCTTCTTATCTCTAGGCCATCTGAGCTCCCTCAAGAACCAATCAGATGGTGTAGGTCAACAATAACAACAGGAGTAAGATGCATTGCCATTTCAAAGGCACCTGGTTTGAATCCACCAGCTGTCCTATAGAAGGATAGGCAATCTCTTTCCATGAGATTCACTGCCTCTGAAAAGCCTGTGACTTGATCATACACACCAACAATCTGAGGGTAGCAAGGGAGTCATTAAACTCAGCTGCCACTGAGTCAAGTGTGATGCACAGCTTTGCTCCGCTGGGTCTCCTCGGCTGTAAATCTTAACCCATCCATGTCCTTGTGGAGCAGATGATGGGTTCGAACTACTGATCTTTCTTTTAGTTAGGAGCCTAATAATTAACCTACTACACGAGAAGGGCTCCTTAAAGAGGCTTCAGGCTCCCTGAAATTGTTAACACTTTGGGTGTGTGTGTGGATAAGGAAGGAGTTCACACTTCCCTTAAACAGTTATTGTTGTTGTTATTGTCAAAAAACAACTCCTAAGGAGAATTTGAGGGAAGCCAAATTGGAATGAGAAAGAAGCCTAGAGTTTGCTGACAACGATCTCTTCAGTTAATTATTGAAAGGTGCCCTGTGGCATTCTCTCAAGATGTCCCTATAAAGTTGCTACTTTACCCACCGAACAATGAACTGACTTCCGCTTTTCATAAAGATGTTCAGAGAAGAAAAACAACATACCAGAACCATCAAAAGCTATAAAATCTACAGCCCTTAAATAAAGGGTAACGCTTCCACCGGAAACAGCCAAGCCACTGTCACCAAATAATTTCTGACTGGGGTTATTTCAGGTGAGCCAGATTGCAACCTCTCCATTCCTGTCTTCTTTTTCAGAAACAGGAGCATTCTAGAGCTTCCACCCTCCCTTCAGCAGAGCTTCTGGTCATTGTAGTATCCAGTTGAAAAGGTTCTTTGAACTTAGTAGGGGGTCCATTTTATTATCATTATTATAAAACTCTAAGGAAGAATTTTGCTCACTGGATATTTTTTCTCGGGTCCAAGTCTGAGGTTGAGTAAAGGGATACAAGACCAGTGTCTTTTTAAAGATGCCAGATTTGTCATCTGAATTTGTCTTGGCAAGGAAACACACACGCACACATACACATCCAGACATCCACGGCTCTCTTCTCAAAAAGGAAAGAGCTTGTCCCCATAGTTTGGACTGTTTGCAGCTGGGAGCACAATATCATGGTAGAATGAAGTCCACGCACCCCCCTCTCCCTGAAGCAGCCAAAGAAATCTTTGTCCAGCCCAGGTGTTGGCCGTGTCCCCCTCACTAACATCCTGTCTTGAATTATTCAGGCTAATTCATTATGTATCCCACACAGACACAATTAAATCATGCCTCCCCCCCCCCCCAGAATCCGAGGGCCTGCTGGGACTGTGGGGACTGTGGGGACCGTAGTGTTCATCTCTGGCAGGTCCCAGAGCTGCCTGGCGGGGCTACAGCAGAAGGGACTGTCAAGGCCGAGCTCCATTCACAATCTCTTTGCCTTTCTGAATCACCCCACTGCAGCTCCCATGGGTGGTGGGTGTCCCAAGGAGAAAGCACAGGGGAAGCAGGGGGACAGCTAAGAAATGGCTGGATGAAGAGAATGCAGTGTTAAGGGGTCTGTAGAAATATCCTGTGGTATTTCAAATGAAGCTGTGCCTGGCCTAGGTCAAATGTCAGATGTTGTTTCATTCTTTCCTCATAAAACTCAAGGCATTATTATAACTATTACTATTAGTACTACTACTACAACTACTATTACTACTATTTATTACTATTACTATTACTACTACTACTATTATTACTACTACTACTATTACTATTACTACCACTATTTATTACTACTATTGCTATTGCTATTGCTATTGCTATTACTATTGCTATTTATTACTATTACTATTGCTATTGCTATTGCTATTGCTATTGCTATTGCTATTACTATTACTATTACTATTATTTGAGTTAGAGTTTGCGGAGCAAATTGGTTTTTCAATTAACCCTTCACACATTTTGTTTTGTAACATTAATTACAATACCCACAATGTGTTATATTCAAGTTTGATATTGCTAGAGAAGGACACCATGCTTGGAAAATTAGAGTTTCTGTGAACAAACGGAAGACCCTCAACGAGATGGACTGATTGCGTGGCTTCAACCATGTGCTTAAGCACAGCCCAGACTGGCAGGGTTCTGTTCTGCCTCGTGATAGATCGGCTGAGAAAAGACCAGTTCTTGCAAACAAGTCTTGTTGTCCTTGTGCCAGGAGCCTTCGCCCTGAATATTGTGAGCCTTTGTGCAAGAGGAAAGCACTGTCACCTCCTCCACCTTCTTCTCAGTATTTGCTGTGTTTGAGTCCGTTGTTGAACTCACTGTGTTAGTCTATCTCACAGAGGATCTGCCTCTTTTTGCACTGACTGGCTACCTTACTAAGCTTAATGTCATTTTCCTGATACTGGTCTCTTCTAATAGCATCTTCAAAGAATGTAACGCAAAGTCTAACCATCGTCTCTACTAAGGAGCATTCTGGCTGTATTTCATCGAAGATATGCCATTGTTCTTTCTGGCCATCAATGAAAGAATTCAGCATTCTACAATGACACCATCATTCATCTTCCACCTTCCGTCTTCACTGTCTAGTGTGTACATGTAGATGAGGTGATTGAAAATGTCATGGTGAGAGTCAAGTTCACCTTGTCCTCATGGTGACATGTGTGTTTTTAATAATTTAAAAGATCTTTCAAAACAGTTTTGTCCAATGCATTTTTTTTTGCTTTTTTTTTAATTGCTAATTTTATGAAAATTTTCTTTGGTGGAGCTCCCCGATTAAAACAAACTTGGAGGCAGGAGTAGCATCCACTTCCATAATAGTTCACCTCTGGAAACCTTATGAACCTGGAGAAAGGACAAAAGTTATACAGGTGTCCAGGACTTTAGTTCATAGGGTCGCAATGAGTCACTTACAACTCACCGGCACTTAACAACAACAACAATAAAAATTATCTATTTGACCACTATAATAAGTTTTTTTAGATTTTAATGAAAGTTTAGAAAGAACTTGGATTTCCAATCATTCATTGTTGAACATTTTCCTCTCTGCCCCCTATTCACCCCAGTTTGCTTTTTTCTTGGGGAAAAAAGTTCTTTCATTGTTATACAGTCCTCCCCCAACCCCCTCACTCCGGACCATTTTACTATGCGGTTCTTATTCTGGACTCTTGTCATGCCAATAATACCTAACCATATCTTCCTTTTATACAGTTCTTTCCCTCGTCTGTTTCAATGCCATGTACATTATTCCCTCTTTTCCTAGTTTCCCCCAAGCCCCATGACAGTCCTGTCCTGTAACAGTAGACCGCTATGATACTTTTTGTGTTGACCATGCTATTGCTCATTGATCCCACTGTGAAAATCTTTCTTTGTATTGATCTGTAATCCATACTCAAGGCTATAGTTTTATTTTATCTTCATCAAGAGGTGCTCCAAGTCTTCTTCAATTTCAGTAAGCAACGTTGTGTCATCTGCACATCACATTATTGTTAATAAAGTCTTAGAAGAGTGAAAATAAATTTGGTCTCATAAAACTAGCACCTCAAAGGCTTTGACAGAAACTGCTGGCACTGAGCCTGTGCTGGGATCAGGCACATGCGTCACCACGCTGGCTTCTGTCACGCCAGGGCTTGGAGGGGGTATCCCGTGCTGTGGAATGAGAATGAACTCAGAGCTCATCCTCCCGTGACCTGTCAGCACTGGAGGCCATTGGCCATCTTTCTCCTGTAGACTCGCTGGGAGATCTGCTCTCTTTGGGTTGGCAGTGTGACTCCTCACCCACTGGACCACCAGGGCTCCCTAGCATGGAGTCACAGATGAAGAAATGAGTATATGAATTATGAGTGGCAGCACCTTGAGGCAGCTTAAGAAATGTCACCTTTGGAGCCAGAAGACCAAGCTGAATTCCTAGAAATCCTAGCCTACCCCCTTATTATCAGCTATGTGATAGTTGCTATCAGGAAATCAAGAGACGAAGTGCATTGGGAAAGTCAGCTGTGAGGGACCTCTCCAGAGTACTGAAGTGCAATGATGTCAGGCTGGAGACTGGTACGCCTGATACAGGCTATAGTCTTTGCAGTTATGTGCTATGCATCAGAGAGCTGGACAATGACTAGACATGATAGAAAGAGAATTGATACCTTTGAGTTGTGGTGCTGGAGAAGAGTGTTGAATATCCCATGGACTGCTAAGAGAACAAACAAGTTTGTCCTGAAGAGGGTGAAGCCAGAATGCTCCTTGGAGTCAAGGATTCTGAAGCTTCATCTGACATACTTTGGGCAGGTTCCAAGGAAGGACTGGTCCTTGGAGAGGGACATCATGTTTGGGAGAGTGGAGGGGCAGTGCAGGAGAGGAAGACCTTCAATGAGAAGGATCGATTCTGTGACTGGAGTGGTGGGAATGAGTGTGTTTGAGATGGCGAGGTTGGCACAGGATAGAACAACATTTAGGGCTCTTGTTCACATAGGGTTGCTATGAGTCGCAAGCAACTCAATGGCACATAACAACAACAACAACACACACACACACACACACACACACACACTTGTTGTTGTTATTATTTACTGTAGAGTCAGAACTGACCCATGGCTGACCCTCCAGCAGGTTTTCAGAGGCAGTTAATCAGACTGGAGGAGACGGCCCATCTCTCTCACACAGAGCAGCTGGTGGCCTAGAACCGCATGCCTTTGGGATTTCCGTATAGCTTCTTGTCACAGGCCCCCAGAGCTGTTGCTTGGATCCACAGTCAACATCCTTGGAACCAGCAGACAAGAAATCAAGGCAAGTGTTCTACCGGGGAAACCTGCTAGTCAAGGACCTCTCCAGAGTACTAAAGAAGGGGGGGTGTCAGTATAAAGACTCAAATGTGCCCAATCCAAGCCACAATCTTCTCAATTGCTTGCTATGCATCTGAAAGCTGAACAGAGACTAAGGACAAAAAAAAGAAGGATCGATGTCTTGGAGCTGTAGTGCTGGAGAAGAGTTCTGATTAAACTGCCAAGAGGAAAAAACAGGTTTGTCCTGAAGAAAGTGAAACCAGAGTGTTCCTTGGTAGCACAGATGGTAGAACCTCATTTTACATATTTAGGTCATATTGTTAGGAGGAACCAGTCCTTGGAGATGCACGTCATGCTTGGAAAGGTGGAAGGTCAGCATGAGAGAGGAAAGTCTTTAATGAGATCGACACAGTAACTGTAGTTATAGCCTTACGTGTGTCAGAAATGTTGGGAATGGCACAGGATAAGGCAGGTGCCAGATTCACATTCATAGTGTCGCTGTAAGTGGCAGTGGACTTGACAACACATACCAACGACAAGCAGTGTGTGTGTGTGTGTGTGTGTGTGTGTAAGATCCAAGGTGTATGTGCTTTTTACTCATGAAAGTATCACAAGTGCTTAAAACATTACCTGCTGAGCTATAATAATAAGCAGCCTATTTATTGAAAAATTGAGCAAGTTAAACTCTGTTTCTGGGTAATGGTTTGTTCAGAGAAGCAAATTAACAAGAAAATCTCTTAGGATGGTGATGAAAATATATACAAACTTAGGTACCTCAAGGTGATTCTGATTCATGATAACCCCAAAATAGACTTAAGCTCCATAAGATTTAATGGCTGGAGAAGCAGATGATCAAGCCTTTCCTCTGAGGCTATTCCAGGTCAACTCCAACCTCCGAGCTAGTAGCCAAATGTGTTATCCATCTACACCAGGCAGGGACTAGATGCTATTACCATCAACACAAGGTATGGGAAAGGGAACGATGGAGAAATTCTCTCCCCAAGTGATACTCTGAGCTCGGGACACAAATGCCTTTCCTTCACAAAATAATGCAGTTACAAGTGCATCCAGACACAAATTTTCACTGGAAAACAACAGCTAAAACAAGAACTTCCTAGATTCCAGTCACTTGGTGGACGCAAGAGAATTTCATTGCAAGGATCACATGGATCCCGAGTCATGGGGGCTGAGGCTTTTGGGTCCTGCCCCCACACCAACACCGAAAGGCTGGTGGCTTTCTTTGAAGCCAAGGCCGGAGCCCTTCAAAGCCTTCAAAAGTGATTTAACACTGCCTTGACCTCATACTCTTGGCAAACTCTCTTTCAAAGGGAACGTTTCTGAGCACATAGAAACCCCCAAAATTAGCTCGGGGACACCTGTAAGTTATGAGCAAAGGCACTTAATGTACCTGGCATCCGTTCTCATTCTGGTCAAGCAAAATCAAACATTTAGCTTTCACTTTTGCATGACGTATCATCCTGCATACACCTCTCAACACATGTCCATTAGCCGTAAATGGTCCCAAATGTGGGCCTCTCTGAAGTGATAACAGCAGAGCTATTAAAACAGTGACAGATCCTGAAAATACTCGCTACTCCAACCCCTCCTTACTTTCTCCCCTCCCATCCCGTTTCCTACCATCTTGAATAACTTAGCTTCTTTCATGTGTTAGGAGATTAAAACTGATTAGTCTAGACTTACTCTCCTTGCTGGTGCAACCAAGAGTAAATATGCATATTGAAAAATAACAAAGGGTAAACAATTGTTAAAGGAGGTGTGAATCATATTTAATGATCCTCCTTTTCCAAGATTAGTACTCAAAGAGATAAGAATCTAGGTATAAAATTACTACATGAAAGGGAAAAAAAAACCTGTCCAGATGTTAATGTCATCTATATTTGGACCATATCTGACATTGTAATGAACTAAGAATTCATCACAACAAAGTGTCCTCACTCTTCTTAGATGCTGTCAGGTTGCTTCCAACTCATAGTGACCATATAATAGAACTAATACTGCCTGGTGCTCTGCCCTCTTCACAGCCACTGCCATGGTCAAGCCCACTGATGTTCTCCTGGGCCAATCCATTGTACAGAAAATGTAAAATAGATAGAATGTCAGCTGACCTAGGATTCTTTCTTTTTTTTTTTTTCCTTATTTTATTTTTTATTTTTGGGTGCTGGGATTTTTTTAAATTTTACATTGGTTTGTTTACAGAGTTCACATAGATTGTGTTTCACACTATTTTCCATTCATATTGTGCTTCATAGTATCATTCCCATGCATTTTGTTTTATAAAATCAGTCACCGTTGGACCTTGCCCATCAGATCCTTTCCATCTCCTTATTATTTTACTAGATTTCATTTTCTAAAATAATTGTTTGCATGCTTCTACATTCCTGCTTTGCTCATTAAAATCTATCATACTATAATCTGGAAGTAGATGCATTCTAGCTTCTGTGGTGGTTCAAATTCACCAATTAGTGTCAGGGACCTAGGAGTCTTGATGTGTCAGAGTTTTAATGCAAGAGAAAGGTCTTATGGTTGATTGTATGATACGTATTCAAATATAGTGTGGAAAGAAGTAGAATCTCTGTCTCTCAAGGGAGTAGGTCTACAGATTTGGACCAAAGGTAAAATTCTGAAGAGCGAGGCTCTAGCAGTAGATATTTAAGGTGTGTTTGAAGTGATCCCTTGGGAGAAAGATGAGTCGTCTCATCCTGTGCAGTGTAAAGCCTCACAAAGCCAGTGCTGAATCAGTTGGCTCAGTGGAAACGAGTTGAGTTGAGTTTGAAGGAGAAGTAGAAACTCTTTGCTATTTGGGCAGTAGTAACGAAAGCCTGGCAAACATCGGTAACCTCAGAGATTCCAACAAGTTGTTCTAAAGTGTTGGGCAAAGCATACATGTATCTTGAGTGACAAGATTAATATCTGAATCTAGACCTGAGAGAGGACTCAAAGAGTCTTATAAACAGGAAAATGGCAGGATTTTGTTTCTATTTTCCACTGGTTGTCCATGACCACAAGATGGAGAATAGAAACAAAGGACAATCACAAAGATTGAATCACAAAGGACAGTCACATGCCTGCAGTCACTGAACTGACTAAAGGCAAAAAGAAGCAGATAAAACCCCTGAACCTCAAAAAAAAAAAAAAAACAGACTAGAGCTAGAACACTCTGATGCGTGTTTCAGCACTTTCTACCTGACAGGGTTTATTTTCTGGTCTCCAGCACCTTGAATTAGAAAGTCATAATGCTGGGTCACTTGCTATATAACTCCTGCTTTGAATAATTTCTCTAAGTTGTTGTTGTTAAGTGGCATCGAGTCGTAGGCGATCCTATGAACAAAAGTCCTTAACACTTGCGTGACTCATCCTTTCTCCAGGTTCATAGGGTTTCTGGAGGCAAGCTATTACAGAAGTGGATGCCACTCCTGCTGCCACCAAACACTGTCCACCATGGATAACCATTATCACATTTGACACACCAGTGTCACAGTGTTCAGCTTCACAGCAACCACAAGTTACCTCGGTACAGCGAGGAGACACACCAGGGCTATACAACCTAGAAGAATGTTTTACCAAAAACAATGAAACCCAGGCCTGAGGGTCACAGATTAAAAGTCACCCACCTTTGGCTTGGTAGTATCAATTTCTGTCCACTAGACCAACTGATCTCTCTCTAAATTGGTGTTATTGTTGTTAAGTGCTGTCGAGTCATAGGTGACTCATAGCGACCCTATGAATGAAAGTCCTCAACACTGTGTGACTTTCATCCTTTCTCCAGTTTTATAGGGTTTCCAGAGGCAAACTATTTACGGAAGTGGATGCCACTCCTGCTTCTAAGCTTTTTTTAATCTCTAAGTAAGCAAATATATTTGCTAAGAGGTTGTTTGTTTGTTTTATTTTTTCCTTTTCAAAACCAATCACAGCATTTGACTGAGGAAATGACTGGGAACAAAGCAAAGGAAAGCTTCCCCAAGATCAGACCCACTTCCTCATCCTCACAAGCCCAAGTTACTGAGTAATTTCCACAGTAGAAAACAATGTTTAATGTTAGTTTCAGTTTCGCCATTTATTGTTCTCCTGAAATGGGGTTCTCTGCTTGCCTGGTGAATAAATCAGTTGCTCTGATAGCAATTTCTTTATGGCAGTTCTATGAGGGACGGAGTAACAACCTACTTCTAGTAATCAGAAATTCCCAGCGGTGCAAACAATTGGTGATGTGTTTGGCTCCTTACTGAAAGGCTGAAAGTTCAAGTCCACATCACACCTTTGATTTTACTAAGGAAAAAAAAAATCAATCAATGGCCCATAATTAGACTCTGTTGCCTGTGGGGGTCTTCTTTGGAGTCTACTGGGTGGCTATTGGTGGGGAATCCATGGGTGGTTTTGGATGTGGTAAAACACATTTCCATTAATATCAACCATATGTGGCAGGGTAGAGGGGTTTCCTGACCACAATCTTGGAAGCCAATCACCAGGTCTTTCCCCACAGAGTCACTGAGTAGATTTGAACACCCAACCTTTGGGTTAGCATGCAATAGTTAATAGTATTAGTGCCTTCAGAGCCTCTTCTATTGAAGAAAGAAGTTAGAAAAAGTAAATAAAGGAGAAAGAATACTGGTATATACCTACCGTGGCACCAGTGCATATTTCATCTCATGAAATCCTTAAAATTGTGGTCAATTTCATCACTGGCTACCAAGGCAGAGTGTCTTTGTGAAATGCTGACGCGTTTAGAATGGCAACTAACTGTCTCAGCACCTTTTACCCTCAGTTCAGGATATAGGGGTCCCTCGGGAAAGCTCCAGTGAGCAGTCATCTTGACCAGATTGTCCCAAGTATGTGGGTCTTTCTGACAACTTCCGCTTTACAGTTTCTTCCTTCATTCACTCACAGACACCCAAACTTCCTTCCACAGACCCAGTGGAGCCTGAGGTTTTTAAGCAGTCCACAAGAAGAAAGCATATGATTTAGAAAATAGGAAACAGAGAAAGAGTGGATCCTGACCAGAAGGCAAATACTCGAAAAGGAGTATGTTCCAATAAAGCAAGAAAAAGAAGAACGTTAAAATAAGAATGGGTGAACCAGACATGGCAAAGATGTCTCAAGTTCAAACAAGTCTAGAGGCTACCAGAAATTGTCTGCCGCTGCTGACTTTGACTTACTAAGGGATGTGATGGGATGGGGAGTCTTGGATTGTTTTTGCTCCTGTCCAAACCCTTGTTTCTGGTAGACTTTACCATGTCCAGCAGACATGGGAGCGTGAACTAATCGACATGGAATTACTTAGGATAATAGTTTCCAGAGAGATTACATTACTTTTGGAATCTAAACACAAGTCCTGTTTCTAAAAGAAAACTAGATTCGTGTTTGTTTCTAATACTTTCTCTGAGTTTTTTTCTGAACGTTCCTCTGGAGTTCTCTCGATGGAAGGTGACAGTAGCAATATTGTATTTCCTAAAGGGAAAACATCTGAAGGGCTATCCAGAAACGTATTGTGAATAGATTTGAGCAGAGTCTTAGAGTTCCTGAATATTAGTGCTAAACAATAAAAATTTTTAAAAAGGATGTTTTACTCTTCACGTATGATACTTTTCAAGTATCCTTTATTCTTGTTACTATATATTTTCAGATACTAAATAATGTACTCCCTCTTCAAGCTCTCAAAAACTTGAAAATAATAAACACAAAAAATAATAACATTTAAAAATAATAAACACACAAAATTTTAAAATAATAAACACACAAAAAGGTGTAGAATTAAGTTGCTTTCAATTCATAGTAACCCCATGGGACAGAGTCACAGGAGTTTCTAAGCCTCCAGATCTTCTGCAATAATCACAGCAGAAGTGGTTAGCAACCAAGTTCATACAGCCAACTTTTGGGTTTGCAACCAAGTACTTAAATGTTTGCAATGCTTGTTGTAGTTTGTTATATACCATGAAGTTGACTAAGACTTAAAGCAACCCTATGAACAATAGATCTGAACCTTGCCCTATCCTGGCCGCCATAGAGATTTCCACCATGATCAAATCCGTTGTTGAAGTCACTGGGTCAATAAAACTCGTTGAGGATCCTCCTTTTCAGTGACGCTCTATCTTTCCCCACACGGTATCTTTTCTTCAAGGATTGGACTCTCTTGACAACATGTATACGAGACCAAGTTTCATCCTCCTCGCCTTGAAGTTGAACTTGAAGTTGCCCTGGTTGAACTTCCTCCAAGACAAACGTGTCTGTTCTTTTGACAGCCCATACGACAGTCAGTTCTCCTCTCCGGCACCACAGCGTGGAGGCATTAATCTTCCTTTAGTGTTTCTTCTTCATTGTCTAACTTTCAGATGTGTGGGAAAGAATTGAAACTATCATTGTGTCGGTTGCAGGGTAGACAATCTTCACTAGACATTCTTGTTCTTTAGCATTTTAAAGATGTCCTTGACAGCAGATCCCCCCCCACACACACACAGGTAACATATCTTTTGATTTATTGACTGCCGTTACCAGGGGTATTAATTGAGGATCCAAGTAAAATGAAAGTCGAGGACTCCTACGTACATCTTGGACTCCTATATAGCTGTTGATTATATGTCAAGAGTGAATGGAAAGTGGAAGCACTGAGCTTTGAAGCCAGGTCTGGACTTGCTCCCATGTTTCTGAGTCTCCCTCTTTGTGATAGGTGCTTAAGGCTTTCACCTTGGCCTTCCACCAAACTTTCTCTTTATGTCTCTGTCTCTAATGCTCTTAACAAGAAAGCAATGCCTGGTTTTAATTTTTTTTCCCTACTCAAGGTCTAAGCAAAGGTCACTGTGTTTAAATCTGCAGACTTCTCCAGTACTGTCCACGGCTGTTAGCTTTTCTACGTTAGTGCTTCTCAATAAAGTAAGTTGCTAGAACAGGAAGGTCTCTAAACCTTGGTTAACTAATAACATCAGAAAGAACCTAAGAGTAGATTGCATGTCACCTTCACTTATTTTATCTGTTTTTCCGTTTGTAGATCCAGGAGATTAAAGAAAAATTTATTATACCAATTTCACAAGTGTGACAAACAAAATAAAACAAAAACCAGGGCTGAGCTGCAAAGTACTTGGGTAGGATAGAACAGAGAGGCAGACACTCTGTCTGCAAACTTAACTTGACTCACCAACAGACCATGAAATCTAGATCCTGGCCCAAAATGATTTAATCCATCTGTGAGTCTTAAGAAACCACACCACACGCTAACTTCCTAGATAAAAACAACAATTGATTTCCTATTGCTTTTGTTCTTCATTGGGCCAGAAGGAGTTCCATCAACTTGTAAGATGTAACTTTCATGAGAACAATGACCATATCTCTTCTCTTTGCCATTGCATCTTGAGCACCCAAGGAAGGCATCGTAGGTAAAATGGAGTGAGTCAACTAGGAAATGAAGTATCTCTGTGCTCGAGATTTTAAACACACCCATTTAATTAGCACATACCCTTTATCCCTTGTAAATGTTTCCATTTTGCACATGAAGCATTAAGATTATATTTTTCTTTTTTAATCTACTTTTACTAAACTAACTCAGGTAACAAGTGGTAGCATTGAACCCAGAATTGGTAAAGTCTGGTTTTGCCAGAATTGTCATCTGCACCTTTTATAATGGTTCTTCTCTCCCAAAGTGACAGTCATCTCTCGGACGACACTGAGGGTCCAGGTTCTATTTGAGTGGCTTGAAGTAGCCTCACCCAGTCCTCTCTACCAATATGTATCTACAAATTAATAAAAAAGATCTCTACTGACGCATAATAAACAACTCAGACCTTCACCCAAGTGGTGAATTCAGATCTGAACCAGCTGGTTTGTTACAAATTAGAATGGGATTGGGGGGGGGATTTTTTTGGGAAGGGGTAGTTTTAGCTGATTTATTGCTCTATTCAGTAAGGGAACAATTCTTCAGGTAGCCTTGCGTGTGGGATCCCATCGGAGATTCTCTGACCAGTCCATGCATGTCCTGGCCTCACATGGCTGTAAGAACCAAATGATTCCCAGAGTCCTCTGGATTTGCTTTTCATCCGGGACTTTCCTAACATAGCGTGAACACAAAGGTCAATTTCCTGCAGTTGGTTTGAGAAAGACCAACTCTCAATTAACTTTGTAAAAGGGGTCAGAGGTGACGTGGAGAAATAAAATCCCCCAGTAATGCAAAACACCCACTAGGGCTCCAAGCTCCATAAGCTGCTACTTCCCAAACAAGGTCCACAGCCGCTCCTCAGTCAGGTAGCTTTGCAAGTGGGTCATCGAGTCACATTGCTCCTGCTGCCCACTTCAGACGGGAAGCTCCATAAATAAAAGCTGGGATAAATTATGTATACTGCATTGAAACAGATGAGGGAGAGGACTGTCCAAAAGCAATATATGATCGGGTATTATGGTCATGCCAAGTATCCAGAATGAAGGCTTCATAGTGGAGTGTACTCTGGTGGGGGGTGGGGGGGCTGTACACCAATGAGAGAATGTTTCTTTTACCTTTCAAAGAGAAGAGCGAAATGGGGGGAAGGGGTGGAGTGGACAGGGAGAAAAATGCAACAATGAATGAATAGAAAGCCAAAGTCTCTGTAAACGTTAATTACAACTAATAAAAAAGAAAATAAAATTTAAAAATAAAAAAAGAAAAGAAAAGCTTTCAAGATTAGCAACTTCAGGAAGGAACAAACAAAGCAGAGAAAGGAAATGCCATAGCACGTAAGTTGATCATTATTATAACACTGTTGTTGTTGTTGTTGTTATGTGCCATTGAGTCACTTGTGACTCATAACGACCCTATGGACAACAGCCCTAAACTCTGCTCTGTCTTGTGCCAATTGCACTGCCTCCAATACACCCATCCCAATTACCCCAGCCACTGAATCAGTCCACCTCATAGAGGGCTTTCCCTTCCTCTCAAGCATGGCGTCCCTCTCCAAGGACCCGCCCCTCCTTACAACATGTCCAAAGTATGTCAGACAAAGCCTCAGAATCTTTGTCTCCAAGGAGCAGCCTGGTTTCACTCTCTCCAGGATGAACTTGTTCGTTTTCTTAGAATCTAGGTGATTCTTTCCTCCAGGCTTAAACAGGCATGCATGCTTCCCGTTAATCCTCAAATTCCCTTCCATCTTTGGTGAGGAACAGTGTCCCCTGTACATAGCAGAGGGCTCTGTTGAAAGACCATGTTACCGATCGAGATTACAATGCTACCCCGAAATCTGAGCCAGACAGAGCTCTTAACTGGAGAAGTTCATTGCGGTATACTGAAAGTAAACCTCAAATGCTTATTGAACCCCCAACTATTGACATGGGGTGAAACCAGCCACTTTGCAGCTTGCCACACTCTCTAGGGATCGATTCAGTCCACTTTCCTGAGTAAGGGACATGAGGCTGAGGGGGTGTTTGGTAGTCAGTAAACGGCACCATTCCACCTTTGATACAAATCCCCATAATCAAAACCACATTAGGCCGTCTCAGTCTTACCTCCAAACTCCCCCTGAGAAGCTATAAACATTGGCAGACAATGCATATAATTAAGGTGGAGTATGTTCCCATAAAATGTTTGTTTCCATCTGCTCGTTGTTTTAGTGAACGTTAGAAGATCTCTTGTGGTCAGCCCAGGGAACGGCGGGAGGGATTTCTGATCCCCACGGAGAAGGAGAAGCAGAGCAGGAATAAGGTAGGAGTGGGGTGCTGGCACGTGCAGCCAGAGGAAGCAAAGAAAGACAGGGGTGGGAGCGTGTTTCCCAGGCTTCCCTGTCCACAGGCGAGCTGGGTGCCACCACGCCGTGCCCACCCTCTTCCCTTCTGCCTGGAGAGAAACACCGGCAGATTGTTGGCATTGTTGTCTTTCAGTACTGAAGGGGAAAGTGGGCTAGAGAAAGGCAGAGTGTTCTGGCACCAGAAGCATTTCTCCATTACCTCAATTAGTTCAAATGATGTGGAAAAGCTCTGTCTGGAGAAATCAAGCTAAACGTAAAATCACTGAGGCGCTGGTGGTGGCGGCGGTAGGTGTTGATACAGGCATTAGTCAGCAATACTGATTGCCATGAAGTCACTCGGTGGTGCTGTCGCTGGGATCCAGGCGGAGAAAGAAACTCATTAGATCACCTCCTTGCCTGCCCTTCGCTGCAGCATGTGGTTTGCTCTGTGGCACTGCGACAACCTGGCACCAACCAAAAGGTTGAGCTGTCTGCCCTGGAAGGCACAATTTGTGGAGGTGTCTGCTAAAAGGACCTGAACAAGCACCCCGATAATGTTCTTCATTGATGTAAGTCTGTCCCATTCCTAAGAGCTACATTTGCCAGTTGTTGTTGTTGTAAAGTGCCATCGAGTCATAGGCGACTCATAGCGACTCTATGAACAAAAGTTCTCAACACTTGCGTGACTTTCAGGAGGCAAGCTATTATGGAAGTGGATGCCACTCCTGCTTCCAAGCTTGTTTTAATCAGGGAGCTCCACCAAACACTGTCCACCATGGGTGAACATTATCGCTATTGACACATCAGTGTCACAGTGTTCAGCTTCATAGCGACCATGAGTTACCTCTGTACGGCAAGTGGACACACCAGGGCTATGCGACCTAGAAGAATATTTCACCAAAAACAATTAAAGACAGACCTGACGGCTGCAGATTACAGTCACCCACCTTTGACTTGGTAACATCACTTTCTGTCCACTAGGCCAACTGATCTCTCTCTATGCTATTGTTGTTGTTGTTGTTAAGTGCCATTGAGTTGTAGGGGACTCATAGCAACCCTATGAACAAAAAACCTGGACACTTGAATAACTTTTGTCCTTTCTCCAGGTTCATAGGGTTTCCAGAGTCAAACTAGCCTTTGCCAGGAGGAGAAGCATTTTCTCTGAGAATGAGGAGAGGGTGGGAAGAGGGTTAATTGATGGAATGGAGACAGATGGAGACCGCAAAGGACAGAGTGGAGGAAGGACCTAGGCTCACTACAGGAGAGAACTTCTCATCCAGAAGGTGACCCGGTGGCATGGTCCTTAGGAAATGGCACTTCTAAAGGTGGCATTCCTCTGGTGATTCAAATAGACTAGCTACTTCATCCATTCGTGTTGTTGTTATATGCTGTCGAGTTGGAACCAACCCATAGCTGACCCTCCAGCGGGTTTTCAGAGGCAATGATGGTGGATTCGAACCACTTATCTTGGGATCAGGATGAGCAATCTCCTCTTATGGGATTTTCAGTTTCTGAAAACTTGCTGGAGTGCCAGCGATGAGTCAGTTCTGAATCGCTGGCAATGAGTTTGAGGTGTTTGTTTGTTTGTGTTAAGTTCCCATAAAGATAATGGTTCACAGAGGAGATAGCTTGTAAGCTCCATCGAGCGTTCAATTAAAGGCTGGGCCACAACCTGCAATACAAGGTTGAAGAAGGATTCTTGCGTTAGCCTCATTGCTATTGAGTCCATCGTAACTCATATCAACACTACAGAACAGACTAGAACTCCAGATAGTTTCCGAAACTATGATCTTTATGGAAAGAGAATGTCATGTATTTCTCCCACAGAGCACCCATAGTTTTAAACCACAGATGGTTTGGTTAGCTATCAAGAACTTGCTATGCATCAGAGAGCTGGACAATTACTAGGGAGGATAGAAGGAGAATCTATGTCTTTGATCTGTGGAGTTGGAGAAGAGTATTGAATATACTATGGACTGCTAGGAGGAAAAAAACAGGTTCATCCTAGAGAGGGTAAAACCAAGCTGCTCCTTAGAGGCAAGGATTCTGAAGCTTCATCTGATATAATTTGGTCATGTTGACAGGAGGGATCAGTCCTTGGAGAGGGACAACTTGCTTGGAAGTGTTGAGGGACAGTACAAGAGAGGAAGACCCTAGATGAGATGGATTGACTCAGTGACTGGAATGATGGGGGTAGGTGTGTCAGAGACAATAAGGTCGACACAATACAGAACAGGGTTTAAGGCTGTTGTTCATAAGACCACGATGAGTCACAAGTGGACTCTACGGCATGTCACGGCAACAACATCAAGAACTTAACGAGTGCTCTGCAGTAGCTTAGCTATAAAGAAAAGAACTTAGCTAGTGCACCACCAGGGCTCATTGCATTAGAGCAAACAAAACAAAAACTCACTATCAGTAGTCAAGGCAACGTGGAGAATCCAATGGGCCAGAATAAGTTCCTAGGAGACAATCTTCCTAGAAGCAGGCTGACATCTTTTTCCCTGGAGAGCGGCAATTGAGTGCAAATCACAGACCTTCCCATTCGTGGCTGAGTATTCAAATAATTGGGCTGACAGAGATCTTTTCTTACTTTACATTTGTTATTAAACCATATAAGAATGTCTTTTTTAAGATCCAATTAATAGTTATTTCTTTCCCTCTCGTGTTAGTATGGATGTATTTTCCAACCCTCTTAGAGTTTGTTGATGTTATTATTGTTGTTATGTGCTGTCCATTCAGAACCAATTTATAACTTATCCCCCAAAGGGTTTTCAGAGGCAGAGAATCACATGAGAGGAGACTGCCTATCGCTCTCCGACAGAGCAACTGTTGGATTCAAATTCTATGCCTTTGAGTTGGCAACACAGCTAATTACCACTAGGCCAGAGTTATCAATAACTTTATATACACTCAAATGATATTCTCTCTTCTCTGAAGTTCTATTAGCAGAACATGAAATACTAGATATTTAGAATAACTGATACTGAGATGTTCTTTTGTAGCTTCCTCAACTTCCTCAACATTACATGTAGTCTCAGATTACCCATAACTTTCATCAAAGTTAAAAAGTTTGGTAAAAACTTGATGAACTCAAAATGGACACAGATGATAGGTAGACAGCACGTATTGTCTACCTCTGGTGTGATCAATGAGTCATGAGTATCCCAACAGAGCTGTCCTGAGGTATCAAAGAAGGCTAGAGAGAATGAGGCCATTGGGTCAACTCCTACTCCCGAAGACTTGATGTATCAAGAAATGCAGTTGGGCCTGATCCCATAACACAGTGGCCGGCATTGTGTTCAAGTCCATCGTGGTTGCTATGTTACCAAGCCACGTCACAGAAGGGCTCTTTCTCAGAATGATCTTCCATTTCACCAATTATCATGTCTTTCTTTAGCAATTGATCCCTCCTGATGCCTCATGCAAACAACCTAGACAGTGTTTTGTTCTACTCCGTAAGGTTTTCAGTGACTCATTTTCAAAGCAGGGAGATCTGATGGAGGAAGTGCCTTGGGAGCTGTGATATTAACACAGAAGTGGTGATTCTCTGGCAGTTCAAAGCCACCAACTGTCCTGCAGGCCAGAGGAGAGAAATCTCCTCCTGTGCAATTTACAGTTTCCAAAAACCCACTGTGGGGGTCAGCGATGAGTCAGTTCCAACTTTATGGCAAGGAGATTGTTGTTTTGTGAGGTTTGGAATTTGTTTATATGTTTTAAAATTTGAACTCTAGATCAGCAGAAATCTCTTCCTAATCTTCCTTAATCAGATTCTTTGCATGAACAAATCTGATGAGTGACATCTACCATCATAGCAACACACAAGTCACCAAAACATGGCAAACTGGTTGTTCAGATGTTGTCCTTAGTTTTTTTTCCCTTCTTTTATTTTTTTTATTTTAATGAAAGTTTACAGAGACTTTGGATTTCCATTCATTCATTGTTGCACACTTTCCTCCCTGCCCACCCCCTCATTTCGCTTTTCTCTTTGAAAAGTAAAAAAAAGATTCTTTCATTGTTGTACAATCCTTCCTGAGTTATTATAAGTTGTTGTTGCTGTTGTTATGTGCCATCAAATCATCTGCAATTCATCGTGACCCCAGGTACAACAGCTCTGAACCTAGCCCTATCCTGAGCCAGTTTCATTGTCTCCAACACACCTACTCCCACTACCCCAGTCACTGTGTCAAGCCATATCACCTGGGGTCTTCTTCTGCGCTGTCCCTCCACCCTTCTAAGCATGATGAGCTTCTCCAAGGACAAGTCCCTCCTGGCCTCGTGCTGAAGGTATGTGAAATGGAGCTTGAAAATCCTTGCCTCCAAGGAGTTATTATGCACCTAAGAAAACTGAGTCTTAGAGAAGCTTACGAGCTTGTTACAAGTCCCACAACTATGAAGTGAATGAGGAAGGAATAAGTTTGAGAATTCACACTCCCATCTCCATCACTGCCTTACACTGTCTCTGGAAGCACAAGTGATGGTCTGGAATATCCTGCTCTGGAGGACTTGGATATTAAGGTTAACACCCAGCAGGATTGAATACTTCCATTTCTTTATCCATCATTTTATAGAGATCTCAACTAGCAAATGTTGATTGATAGCTAGAGTTAAAAATGCCTTCTCATGCATAGTGAAATATCTCAGTCACAAAAGGACAAATACTACATAGTGCCACTGTTGTAAAATGGGGCTGACATAGGAATTGGGGGGCAGACTGAGAAAGCTGGGATAAATTATGTATACTGCATTGAAACAGATGAGAGAGAAACCTTTTTAAAAGGTATATATGATTAGGTATTATTGTCATGACAGGAGACCAGAACAAAGGCTGCATGGTAGAGTGGATTAGGGGGAAGAGATTTTATAACAATGAAAGAATTTTTCTTTTACTTTTCAAAGAGAAGAACGAACTGGAGGGGAGGGATGGGCAGGGAGACAAGTGCAACAATAAATGAAGGAAATCCAAAATCACTAAGTTTTCATTAAAATTAATAATAATAATAATAAACCTTAAAAAAATGCCTCCTCAAAATGATCCCTCCATGTTTTGGTGCTTGATTTTTGCTTTTTCTAGTAGGACACGGTGTATAGCAGCCTGATGTACTGACAAAGCTGGAATTTTGCATCTCAGCAGGAAGCCTGAGCCAGCCTGCCTCAGCCCAATCCTTAAAAATGAGAAAAGTGGTTAAGAGGAAGGCATGAGATCCCAGTGCGTGTTCTGAAAGGAGCCAAGTTCAGAATTCTTTAACAAGCAACTGCTTCTCTCTTCAGGTCTAATCTTTGCTAAGATAGATGAAAGTGATGAAAATATTACTCCTCCACTTGGGAGTTTTCAGCCACATAGAGATGTTTTGGAAAATGTCACCAGAATTTTCCAGGTCCTAAAAAGAGACTGATTTTTACAGCTTGTCATGGGCAAGGGAGTCCAAGAATTCCTCCTGTACAGGTTTTTCCTTTGATTCTGAACTTTATGTCAGTATTTGTTTGTACATCCAAATAGTCTCCAACTGACTCTCTCTCAAATTACAAACAGTAATCCATCATCCCCGAGAACAGTAATTAAGTTAATCGTCATATTACACACCACTGCATCGAGAATCCATAGTGCTCACCAAGAAAAGCAAATCAGATTAAGACCTCGATTATCTATGTCAGAATTGAAAGAAGGATTGAAAAAAAGAAATGAAAGCTCCAGATAATCAGGGAATGTCTCAAGAGACCCGATTCTCTGATTCTCGTATTCTTCCATGTAAGTTAAGTTTTCTCTCTGGAGTCAGTTTGAAAAGATCACAGTGGTTCCCCCCCCCCCCACCCCTTTGGGCTGTTGAAGTATCTGATGCTCTTTCTATGCTCATGTCATCTTTCCTCACAGCGGCGGACAAAGACCACATTGATCACCGTTGAGCCCAGTGTTGCTGTTCGTTGCTGTGAACTCAAGACAGCCCCAAGCACCGTGGAACCATGCACTGCCCAGTGCTATGTCTGCCTCACACTCAGTTGAGAAGCACATCTTTGTGATCCACAAGGATTTCCTCCGGCTGATTTGGGGAGGGTGACTAAGGCCTTCTTCCTAGTCTGTCTTGGGCTAGAATGACACTAAAACCTGCTCAGTGGCATAGCCCCACACAAGCCTCCACTGACAGCCACGTGATGATGAGTCTCTTGCATATACTTTGACAATGTCAATGTTCCCTCTATGAAGTTAAGACCTTCAACTTCATAAAAGCAGGACCATGGTGCAAATGCTGATTCTACCACGGAGTGGTCTTTGGCAAATCGTTTAACTTCTCTTGGCGTCTAAAAGGTGAATAAGAGTATATATCGTACTGAGTGTATTTTTTCACACTTAATTTTTAACTTAGTCGTAGACCTGTGGCAACTAACAGAGTCAGTAGAGAGAAGGTAATTTATTCCCGTGACTAGGTTTTCTCTCTTCTCTTCTGCCTTGGCCGTGAGATACAAGTTCTAGCCAGATAGCTGCTCACAGAAGGATGGGAGACAGAGAAAGCAAATCTAGTCTTGACCTCCAACTTGGACTGTCCAATTGGGCTCCTTTTGGAAAGTAAACAATCTATGTGCAGATATTTGAGCAACAATAATTGCTTCCTTTTGTGGTCCACTAAGCTTTTATGACAGTTTGTTTCTCAGGAATAGACAAATGGTAGCATAATGCAATAAGTATTAAGAGTATGACAGTTATTCAATGCAAGTTTGCACTTGTCTTATGCTGCATGGCTAAATAGTATAGATTTTACTCTGTATTTATATATGACAGCTATCCAAAAGATGCCAGGCGCAGGATGAGAACTTAGAGCTGTGAACTATTAATGTGGTTATGTCATCTTCCACAAAGAAGCTGAAACTTCAGGAAGACAGTCTTTTCCGTGTAAGGAAGAGACAACATCATAAGTTAAACAATGTTGCAAGACAATTCTGATAGTCAAAAGTTATTCTTTTACTCTATTTCGTTTTTAAGTCTTTCTATTGTTTCTCAATTCTTTTCTTGGACTCTCTAGTTCCCCTACGTTGAGCTTTGCCCAAAGCATCACTTACTGTTCCAAAATATAAGACTCTTACAGGCATTCAGAAGCCCCGGGAGAAATGGAATACATTTACAGACCCATAAACATCTAAATTAGTGCTATAAATGGAAAATAGAGTCTATAGTTGGAGAGTGCCCAATGCATAATACGTTGTGGCATAGAAGAAACTTCCTTTTTGGTGGCTGGAAAATCTATTTGCTCTAAGTATTCAATTTTAAAATGGATAATAAAAATAAATAATAGGCATGCTTCTGCTTCAATTGCACCTTTCACGGGAGATCTCAAAGAGTGTTCGGCTGTTCATTTACAACCCCCGGGGAAAAGTAGGTGGCAAGGACTATCTTTCTTGTTCGAATGGAGAAACAGACAGAGCAAAGCTGGAGTCATTTTCCAAGGACACACGAGAAACTCCAGCTTCCTCCAAACGATTTCAAGAAAAGAGAACATGGAGAAACCCTCTTTAAATGGTTAAAGTCGGCATTCTTTGGCCACAATAATAAAGCAAGTGCTAACTTAGTCTGGGTAACCCTCAGACAGTCCATACTCATGGCATTACTCCCACGCAGTTCTCTTTTGCTATGAAATGATCATAAAAGAGAAAAGAAATCCAACCTATGCAATACAATACTCGGGCAATGATATCTTAGTAAAAGTAAACCATCATGTACGAAATGCTTACTGTGTGCCAGACAGACAAAGCTGTTTACAGAAACTACCCACCTTGGTTTCACGTAAGCCTTCTCAAAAGGCAGTTGCTATGTCCTATCAAGTTGGAACCGACCCATAACTGACCCTTCAGTGGGTTTTGAGAGGCAGTTACTAGAAGAGGAAAGTACCCATCTTCCTCCTGGAGAGCAGCTAGTAGATTCGAACCACATGCCTTTGGAGTGGCAAGGCACTTCCTTACCACTGAGACACCAGAGCTACCTGCTGTTATTAATATGTGTGGTCGACTTGCTTGTGATGCAAAGAGACCTTCTGTACAACAGCTCAGTTTCAGCAAGCAAGGTTGTGTCATTTTCGTAACATAGGTTGTTAATAAATCGTCCCCCAATCCTGGTGTCATCTATCTGCAGAAGAGATCATCCACGAGGCTGGATTCTATGAGGAGAGCACCCTCAGAAGAGTCTAATCCCTACTTGTCAGAGGAAAAATATGAAGATTAGAGAAATGCAAAGATTGGCTGATAGTTGTACAAATCCCAGAGCTGGGCTGTAAAACCTCATGTGTCTGGTGCCCTGAGTCTATTCTAGTCACCAGCACCACACAGTGGGATCAAGTCTAAGGTGGCTGTAACCCAAAGTTAACAGCCAAGAGACCAGAGACATCACCGATGACTGGAAGAGGAGGCGGACGGGCGTGCCAACTAACCCTGGAGAGTTATCTGATTTTGACCAAATTGCTTCTACTTGCTGAAGTTCTCTTTCCTCATCTGTGAAGTGAGAATGGGAACACCTTCATTTGGCAAATGTGATATGTAGACAAGATCGCAAACAACTATTGGCACTGAGTATCTGCTCCACCCTAAAATCAAGTTATGAATGTGAGATTTTTTAAGAGATTAAATACTGTAAGTTAATTTGGTTGAATTTACAAATGCTGTAAAAAACTAAACAACCTGCATTGATGCATCTTCTCTTAGGATTTCTTTCTTCCTTAGAACTCCCAAGGGTATAGCAAGAATGTTTCATGCCCACAAATGGCCAAGGTCAAGGACTTCAGCCTTCAATATGAAGATTAACATCCAGAAAACAAAGACTCTCAGCACTGGGCTGATTGGCAGCATCACAATTGATGGTGATGAGATTGAGATTATTGACAACTTTAGTTTGCTTGGCTTCACAGTCAACACACTTGATAACAGCAGCCAGAAAATTAATAGACAAATTGCATTGGGAATGTCTGCTCTCAGAGATTTCTCCAAAGTACTGGAGAGCAATGATGTCAGTCTAGAGACTAAGGTGCATCTGATCCAGGCCGTAGTCTTTGCAATTACTTGCTATACATCAGAGAGCTAGACAATGACTAGGGATGATAGAAGGAAAATTGATGTCTTTGAGCTGTGGTGCTGGAGAAAAGTGTTGAATATGCCTCGGGCTGCCAGGAAAACAAACAGATTTACCCTAGAGAGGGTGAAACCAGGCTGCTCCTTGGAGGCATGGATTCTGAAAGTTTGTCTGACATACTTTGAACATGTTGTAAGAAGGGACCAGTCTTTGAAGAGGGACATCATGCTTGAGAGGGTGAATGGACAGAGCAAGAGAGGAAGATCCTCAATGAGCTGAACTGATTCAGTGACTGGGCTAATGGAGGTAGGTGTGTCAGAGACAGATTGGCATAGGATAGAACAGGGTTTAGGTCTGTTGTACATAGGGTCACAGGCGACTCGACAGCATATAATAATAACATCAGTGATTACAGACTAGATGCTGCTGACTAAGTGTTCTATCTTCACAACCCCTTAAACCACACTTGATCCATGGACCTAAGTGAATTCCAATGCCCAGTTTTTGAAACTGCAAGTCTTTACAGAAGCAGACTGATTCATCTTTCTCTTGTGAAGCAGGTGGTGGATTCAAGTCATGGACCCTTTGGCTCAGAGCCCAACACATAGGAAACACACCACCAGAGCTCCTCCTCCAAACCCTTAGAAACCCCTAGGACTTCAGGATGTCATCCTGGGTTATTCCTGCTTTGTAGCCCCCTGAGGGAATTCCATACCCCGCCCCCACAAGATCTTTTCAAGTCCTCTCTCCAGCATTTCCTGGTAATGATTGTATTAGACCAAGCCCAAATTTCCAAAGAAGAAAAAAACAAAACAAAACAGTAATCTCCGGTTTGAGTGAGCATTCACTGGAGTGAAATATACTCTTCTTTTTCCTCATTCTATTCAAGGGGAAAGAAAAAGTCAAAGACTTGGGCTCCAATCTAACGTGAATTTTCTCTGCAGAAATGAGAATGAAAACACTCTGGGAAATGCAGTAGAAGCAGTCTTCATCCCAGGCAACAAGTGCTGGGTGAAAGAGCTCGCTGCATTGTCATTGTCGCCTGGCCACCGAGGGCCAGCGGAAACCTGCTGTGCCCCTGCCATTTCCTTTGAAGTCCAGCTTTCTCTACAAGGCAGCCGAGTCCTTTCTGGACCACTGTGAGCCCCCTGCCTCCAGGCACCATCAGAATCATTCTTCTTTCTGCTTAAATCTATGGGTTCCTGCAGGGCGGAGAGTGGCCCCCACTGCTTCAGGAATATTTCTCTGGGTTATATATGTCACAGTTTTCCATGCTTTTAACAAGATTCAATTAAAAATTAATCAGTCCAGCATGGCAACTTGAGAGGCAATTGTTTCTTTTCCTGACTCCATGGCCATAGGCTAAAAGCACACCCCGTCCCTAAATGAATCATCTAATTGGGGTTTTTCCATACCCCAGCTGCTCAGCCTTCCAGGGCTCCCAGCAATGTGCTGTCTGACCTCAATAATTGCATTGCCCCAGTGTCCACTCTATACTTTTCTCCCCTTCGTTTCCTTGCAGCTCCCTTAAGTAAAATGGAAAATGGCCATGCAGATTGTTTACCTGGGTCCCCTCCACTGGCCAAGTCACTTTATCTTCAAAGGTAAGACAGCCCTCTTAAGGAAATATGGGAAACAAAGGGACAAGTTAATCTCATCAGATTGACTTGTAACAGCAAAAGATTGGTTATGACCTAGTGACGGCCCTACATTGATTAAATGAAGTATGACACATCCATATGCTATAATCCACTGAGACAGATTGGTGTAGGGACTGCAATAGTGGGTGTGCGCATGGTGGAGCTTTTAAGAACAGTGCAGGATCGAGCTAGGTTTCCATCTGTCGTCCATCGTGTCCTAGGCGTTGGAACTGACTTGGCGGCAAATGACAACAGCAACAATCCTCATGACACATGCAGAAGCACATGGCATCAGGCAGCAAGAAACTGTACAATGCAGTAGGGAAATGTTATGTACACAGCTACGGCATATCTTTATCGCTCAGCAAATAGCTACAGTATATGGAAAGGCGAAAGATCCCTGCATACACTTGCGTTTGTTTTTTTTTTTTGGTTGGCTTTTTTTTTCTTAGTTCTTTTTATTTATTTTTTCACTAGATCATTTACAAAATTCTAATACAAATTCGAACAAATTCTTTCAATTTCCCTCCCCCCCCATCAAATTGTACAACCCAGTGATTAATCCCTCCCCCTCCTTCTCCCTGAACATCCACATCCTTCTGCTTCCAGCTTCTCCCACTTCTCCTGGATCCTTATTCTCATTCTACAATAATGGTCTCATGCAATATTTATCCTTGTGGGACTGAGTTAGTTCACTCAGCATAATGCTCTCCTGTCCCTCCCAAGTTAGGTAATAATTTACAAAGTTATTTCTCCTGCATCCCTGCGTGTATCTGAACTTTTACTTTGAAACCATCACTCTAAGGTTCTAGTTCCATCATTGCTATCCAATTCTATACAAATAAACAAAGTGTGGAAACTTAACTCTTAATACCACCAGATACATTTTGCACTTAAAACCCTCACCTAGGTCTTTAACAAGAGAAACAATTATAACTATACATATAAGTAGCTGCAACACTGTATTGCCAACTGTAGTAACTAAATGATGCTTCTAAATTCAGCAAAACACTTTATACACATAGATGGTGAGGGGTAATCGAGTTGGTTTAGTTTTCTTTTTAAGAATTCATCTCATTTAAAGCACTCGATAACGTTGCACAGTTCTTTTTAGTTCCAAATGGACAAAACGCAATGATACAGACAGCTGCTAATAGGAGCTTACAGATGGTACCACAAAGGTTCTTCTTCCACCACTACAAGCTAACCACAGTTCCTGGGCTTCACTAGTTGTCCCCACGCAAAGCATCTCTTTGGAGAGAGGATCTCACAGCAGCCGAAAGCTCTGTCTTTTTCATGTTCATACCATGAAAACCCAAGTGGGTGCTCACTGACCTCTGACCTCTGCTCCATGGCGGATGCTGCCCGAGGGCCTCTTTCCTCTGGAGAAAGAACCACACTAGCCCACTTTCCCCTTTCCCCTTCTCCTCTTCCTGGCAAGCCTCACCTGTGATCACCCAGGGTGGGAGGAGTTGCAGACCCTCCCTGGGCTCTGATAATAGGGTTGCATGACTGTAATTACAGGCTTTGGCTTCCCAGTGATCTAAATGACAGTCACAATCTACACTGCAACTCCTCAGTCAGATGGAATCAATTACTGGGCAAAATTGGGAGGTTAATTTTCCCCAGAACGAGACATGCCTTTTAACTTTGCCATCTCTTCCACTCCAGCTGGTGCCTTACTTGGGTGCATTGTTCTCTGGCCATATGAACAATGTTCCACTAGAAAGAATTTCCAAAGGAGCTGCTTTGAAAAGGGAACCCCACCAACCCCCAAACTCGGTACATACTGAATAGAAGGACTATTATTAGCCAAACATCATGGGTGACTAATCACTAGAACTTACATCCGATGGGTATGGGTTAATCCAATAGGAAGAAACGGAATCTGCCCTTGTAGAGCCCTTCTCCTGAGCGAACACCCCACGACCCGATTCAGAGAAACCACTTCTGTGACTATCGCTAAAACCAGTTCTCACGTTAGATACTTCTCTAGGGATGACAGTGTGTTTCTCTCAAAAGCAACAAAACCAGTATCTTCTTTGAGTGAAATTACTTCCTCTAAATGCCTTAGTATAAATATTCAAACCACTTCAATTTAATAGGTGATCATGGCTAGAAGCTGTGCTGCAATTCCGAAGGCACAAGGTTCGAGGCCACCAGTTAGTTACTCCATGGGAAAAGGGTGGGCAATCTCCTCCCATGTGATTTACTGCCTCTGAAAACCTGCCAGTGGGTCAGCTATGGATCAGTTCCGACTCTACGATACACAACAACAACAACAACAACAATGCTAATATCAGTGACCAAAATGAATCCGCAGTAGACCATGTCTTCAGGAAGGACCAATATGATTTATGAACTCAGCATTTTCCTTGAAAACACCCTGTGCTCTAGATGTTAAGGACTGTTGTTGTCATCAAGTTCATCTTCAGTTCAAAGCAGCCCGACCTGGCAGAGCAGAATTTCTTCCTAGAGTTCTGCTGGCTGTGATTATTATCAAAGTAGATTCCTAAGTCTTTTTGTCATAGAGCCGATGAGTGGGTCCAAACCGCCAATCTTTGGGTGAGCAACTGAGTGTTTAACCATCTGTGTCACCAGGGCTCTTTTTGAAGCAGATACTAAAACAAAGTAAAACATGTTGGATCAAGTTGATTCTGACCCATAGTGAGGCTACAAGAAATAGTAGGACTCCCTTGTAGGCTTTCAATGCTCAGTGAGATGGGTTTAGCTTCTGAGGGAGTTTCCATAGGGGGATATGTTACTAACCCGAAAAACTGTGCCTCTCTGCAACTTTTAATTCATCAGACTTTCCAAGGGAGAAAGGTGGGCAACGTCCTCTAATATTATTTACAACTTCAGAAACCTGCTTGACTGTCAGCTATGAGTCATTTCCACCTTAGCAACAATGAGTTTGAGGTTTGGGGCTTCGGGGTTTTGTTAAAAGACAAATCCTATAATGATCTAGGGAGCTCTGGTGGCCGAGTGGCAAGAAGGTACACTGCCGTCCCCAAGGCACAAGAGGGTCATCTATGGGATGGCTCCGACTGACTCTGTGGTACACAACAACAACATAATAATGTACAATAGTATTGTGTATTCCAGATATTATAGATGCTTCCTTTCAATTTTCTTCTCTTCAAAGATCACTCCATGAAGTGGGTATACCAATGCATGTCGTTGTTGAATAGTATCAAATCCAAACTGACTTATAGCCGACCCTCCGGCAGGTTTCCTGAGACAGAAAATCACACCAGGAGATTCCCCATCTTTCTTCTTTGGAGCAGCTAGTGGATTCAAGTTATGTACTGTCAGGTTGGCAGCACAATTCCTTACCACTAAGCCAACAGAGCTCCCTCTGTTACAGATCAGAAAATAAACTCAGAGAGTTTAAGTAACTAGCATGAAGATCTTGATAGTGAAAGTCCAGCGCAATTCCTATTGTTGAAGGCCAACACTAGCATGATCATTCAATAAGTAAAAGAAAGCTATTTCATCGGACAGTCGAACGAGCCTGGATCTGCTAATTTTATGCCATTTACTAGTCATAGAATTTGGCGGGTGAGTTCAACTCATCCACAGATATTTACTGAGTCTCTGTGGTGTGCCACTGGGATACACAGCCACTGTTAGAGTGTCAGAACAAGATGTTCCAAGTCCTGTTCTGATGGACTTCAGATTCTACAAAGGAGCAGGAACTTTTGAAAATGGCTTTTACACTTCCTGACTTCCCAATTAAATACAGGACATGGTTGGATATTTGCAAATACGCTCGTGTTTCTTAATGTAGAAGAAGAATAGGTTCTTTTTCTTTCCATAAGAACTATAATAATAATGATGATAATAGCAGTACTTCTTTGTTACGTTTTCAAGTGGGCCTTACTCTGCCACATATATTCCATAGGAGCTGGCAAAGGCTTGATGAGAAAGATCTCTCCCTAGCCTTCCTTGCACCAGACATTGACTCCTACAGAAAGGAGGTTAGCTCATAAGTTTAAGACCTTATAGACAAGCCAACATGGACCTGACTGGCATGAGGAGAATCTGTGCTGAGGGGTGTTTGTTGCTCCACCCCAGTGATGGCTTTAAAAACAAAACAAAACAAAAAACCACAGTACTTCTGAGTATACAGAGCTCTGGTGGCCTAGTGGTAAGGAGCCGTGATGCAGTCTCAGAGGCATGTGGTTTGAATCCATCAGCTGCTCCACAGGAGAAGGATGGGATAATTTTCTGTCTCTGAAAATGCGCTGCAGGGCTAGCTATCATTCGGTTCCAATTCAAAGTCACACAACAGCAACAACAACATGAATATACAAGGGAACTCTGGTCTCATAGTCTATAGGGATTTGCCTAGCCAACTTCAAGGTCATCCAGCCAACTCCAAGGTCAGGCCTCCCTTGCAGTTTGAAACAACCAGTAGCTGCAAAGGAGAAAAATGGGCAACTTCTTCCAATGCAATTTATAGTCTTGAAAACCCAATGGAGTGTTGCCTATGAGTCGGTTCCAACTTGATAGCAAGGAAAAAAAATGAGGAGAAAGTAATAATAGCAACAGATTATAGCTTGAAAAGCATATGTTTATGTTTATGTTTATATTTATTTTTTTCTA
>NW_006399798.1:10209860-10235620 GCF_000299155.1 Elephantulus edwardii | reverse complement strand
TTTATATTTATATTTTTATGGGACTAAGAGTGAGGAAGGGAGTTGGTGTTCACATTACAATAGGATACTTCATAGTTCATAATATACAGGGTTGAGGTCTGTGCACCTTTAACCTCATGAAGAGAGAGATGATTGCACAGAAACATGAAGAAATGTTGGCATCGGTGATGGTTAATTTCATGTGTCACCTTTACTGGACTATGGTGTCCAGTTGTTAGGTAAAAAAAATTAGGCAACATGTTGGCTGTGAAAATGTTGTGGAGGTGACTAAAATTTATAACCAGTTTCCTTTAAGTAAAGAGTTCAGCCTTGATAATGTGCGTGGTTGGGAGCAGGAGTGGCATCCACTTCCTAAACAACATGACTTTGGAAACTCTATGAACTTTGCTAAATGACAATAGTTATAGAAAGGCTTCAGGCCTTGAGTTTATAGTGTTGCCATGAGTTGTGCTCGACTTGACGGCAATCAACAATAACAACAACAACAATGTGAGTGGAGATCCAGTTGATTGAAGTCATTAATATTAAAAAAAAAAAAAAGTGGGAGGGAGGCTTCCCAGAGAAGGAATTCTGTCTTGAGACTGTAACTCAAAAATCCTGCCTGAGTTTCCAGTCCGTCTGCTCGACAAACGTTCACATGTGCCCATCCCTCAACCGCATGAGCCAATATTTTAAAAGAAATCTCTGGAAAACCAGGTCTGATACAACTACCACTCATTTAATATCAATTTTAAATTAAGCTTAAAATCCTCTGAAATGAAGAAAACCAGACTTTTCAACATAAAAATTTGATCAGCACACATCATCATATTCTGTACCGTGTTTGTATGAAGGGAAGCTCGCCTACACTTAAGAGATAACTGCATGGTGAGATATATATATATGGAGAGAGAGAGAGAGAGAAAGAAAGCGCGTGCAGAGAGGACACTGTTTTAAATAGACACATAGACACACAGAGAAATAACAATTTCAAGCTTTGCCTACCCAAAAGAAATAGACCCATAAATGCACATGCATTTTTACATATTGTAATTTGTGGTGGTGTCCTAGCTGCTTAATAGAATGTGCTTTCTGAATTCCTCCGAAGAGGTACAATGCCATGTGATGTGTGTGTTGACCGAGTGATGTCCATTGTGTTCGGCTTCTTTTCTCTCAGCTGTCCCCTTTCTTTGCATAAACTCTCTTTTCTTCCTTGTCAAAGGTAGTTCGTGAGAAGAGGTGGGACTCAGGTCTTAGAGCACATGGCCAGCCCCCCAATTACAGCATCTCCAGTGTAGGTGAAGGTACAGACCTTATAAAAAGGGCTTTCTCGTTATTATTATTTTGTGGTCAAAAGGTTGCATACACTATTTTTTTTCCTGCTTCTAAGGCTTAGAAAGGGTGGAAAGCAAAATATTTTGATAATTATTCAGGCCATCAGGTTACATAAGAGGTTCCACAGCTTTCTGCATCAAACCTGAACAGTCGAAACCACAAATTCTGTTTTTGCAGCCATAAAACATTCATGGTAGAGAGAGAGAGAGAGAGAGAAAGGGAGAGAGAGAGAGAGAAATAATAAAATCCATTTTCCATTTGCTTGAAACTTATAAAATTTAATGTGGTGAAAAATGACAGTTGACTCCCCATAGGAAACTGCTCTGAGCCATGTTTCACAGGCATGGTGTGGAGACCTTAATACACATCTGCAGTCATCGAATAACACGAGAAATCGCATGCTGGAAGAGGTTGTTGCAGGGTAAAATGTCTGAGCGGCAAGGCAATTAAGTCCATGAAAAAGAGAAAGGTTTGTTTCTCACTAAAATGATAAATTTGCATGTATTTAAGCAACGCCCCTGGCTGCCACGGCCATTGTATACAGGTAGACAGACCGTGCTGACTAGGGTTCATAAGACGCTGCCAAAACTAAGTTTGCATAGTGGGTCAGGAGTTGCTTTGTCAACCCAGAGGCATCCAATTCCAATCCCCCAGAGACAGATGGGCAATCTCCTCTCTCTGAGTCGGTTCTGTCAGAATGACAATGAAAAACAACACTCATTTTAAGATTATGACTTATTATTGGTAGCAGTTGGATGTAGCTAAAATCATAGAAAACTAATTATACTTTTTAAGTAAAAAAGACATGGTGGCTAGTTCAAATCCCATAAAAGAAAATATCTGCATGATACTTTTATTCATAATATACCAAGTCCTCACTCATCAAGTATTTCATCATCCAACATCTCACGTTTATAACCATAGTTACTTTTTCGAGTTCTGTTTTGTGTTTTAACCACATCGTCTGGTAGGAAGAAGCACTGAGGTGACAGTGACACTGACTATGGTCAAGTTTATGTACCAACGTGGTCAGGCCTTGACTCTCAGTGTTTCTCTCTTAATTCTCCATGACTCCATCTCAGGATGTGGTCATTCTTCATTTTTACATAATGCCAATTTTCACAGAAAGACATAGTCTGGAACTTAACAATGTCACATTCATAAGCGAAAAGTGAGTGTATGTCACTAATAACTTGACAGAGACATCCAACGATAAGCAGCAAAATTGTTACCTTTCAATCCTCATGTAACTGTAAGATAGGCTGCAGGCAAGTCCTTTAACTAGGTTGGCATTAACTTCATTTCTATTAAGTTAATCTCTCAGACTAAGTTGCATCCAAGGCCTATTTTAATGATTCTATAGACCTCTCTAAAGTACTGAAGAGCAACGATGTCAGTCTGGACACTAAGGTGCACCTGATACATGCCATGGTCTCTGCAATAACTTTGCAATTACTTACTATGCATCAGAGAACTAGACAGTGACTAGAGATGATAGAAGGAGAATTGATACCTTTGAGCTGTGGTGTTGGGAGAAGAGTATTGGATATACCATCGACTGCTAAGAAAATGAACAAGTTTGTCCTGGAGAGGGTGAAGCCAGGCTGCTCCTTGGAGGCAAAGATTCTGAAGTTCAATCTGGCATACTTTGGACATGTTGCAAAGAGGCACCAGTCCTTGGGGAGGGATGTTACGCTTGGGAGGGTGTAGGGGCAGCACAGGAGAGGAACGCCCTAGATGAGATGGATTGATTCAGTGACTGGGGTAATCAGAGTGGGTGTGTCAGAGACAGTGAGATTGGCACAGGATAGGGCAGGGTTAAGGGCTGTTTTATATAGGGCCACTATGAATTGCAGGTGACTCAACAGTGTATAACAACAACATAGGAAGTATGCAGGAGAAGGATAGGTAATCTCCTCCCATGAGATTTACTGCCTCTGAAAGCCTGCTAGAAGGATCAGTTTCAATCTGATGGCACACAACAACAACAACATACAAAGTGTACAAATGGACGTCCAAATCAATGGGATTTTGAACAAGTAACAATAGAGAACAAGAAAGCTTTTGACCATAACTGGATTGTTGTAGTTGTTGTTGTTATGTGCCGTCGAGTCGTTTGCGACTCATAGCCACCCTCTGTACAACAGCCCTAAACCCTGCTCTATCCTGTGCCAATCTCACTGCCTCCAACACATCCATCCTGATTACCCCAGTCACTGAATCAACCCACCTCATAGAGGGTCTTCCCCTCCTGCGCTGTCCCTCCACTTTGCCCAGCATGATGTCCCTCTCCAAAGACCTGTCTCTCCTTACAACATGTCCAAAGGATGTCAGGCGAAGCCCCAGAATCCTTGCCTCCAAGGAGCAGCCTGGTTTAACCCTCTCTAAGATGAATCTGTTTGTTTTCTTGGCAGTCCATGGTACATTCAGTACCATACCATAACTGGGTAGGTTAGCTATTTTAGATGATTTGCAGAATTTACAAGTCCCACCATTACTTAACTCGGACTTTTAAAACATTTGACTGTTTGCATCATTTAGCTACAGCTGCAGTATTGTTGTTGTTGCTGTTGTCAAGTTATGTCAAACTCAGGGTAAACTTTGGTTTGCTGTTGTTGTTGTTATGTGCCGTCGAGTCGTTTCCGACTCATAGCGACCCTATGCACAACAGCCCTAAACCCTGCTCTATCCTGCGCCAACCGCACCGCCTCTGACACACCCATCCCTATTACCCCAGTCACCGAATCAATCCATCTCATAGAGGGTCTTCCCCTCCTGCGTTGTCCCTCAACCCTCCCAAGCATGATGTCCCTCTCCAAGGACCCGTCCCTCCTGGCAACATGTCCAAAGTATGTCAGACGAAGCCCCAGAATCCTTGCCTCCAAGGAGTAGCTTGGTTTAATCCTCTCCAAGACAAATCAGTTTGTTTTCCTGGCAGTCCAGGGTACATTCAGTACCCTTCTCCAGCACCACAGCTCAAAAGCATCCACTTTCCTTCTGTCCTCCCTAGTCATTGTCCAACTCTCTGATGCATAACAAGCGATTGCAAATGGAGTGAAAAACTGCCAGGACTATGCCGACCGTCTGTGTGATCTCTGGCATGGTGGAATTAATTGTCACAATAACAGAATAAACTCCCCAAAACCCAGAGGCATAAAGCAAGTAAGTATTGGTCATGGCTCCACAGTCTAAAAGTTAAGTTAGGCAGTTCTGCTCATCTGGGCTAGGTTTGTCTGCACTCGCTTGGTGAACAGCAGATAGCTACTTTAGGATGGCCTCGCTCATCTCATGTTTCACTGGCTGGTGAAATGAGTGACAGAGGATACTTAGAAAAATGTCTCTCTGCAAATCATAATCACAAGGTACCATCTCACTCTAGCAATAGCAGCAAAGTTTAACAGGGCAGCAAGTAATAGATGTGGGAGAGGATGTGGCAAGAAAGGAACTCTTATACATTGTTGGTGGGATTGTAAAATGGTATAACCATTCTGGAAGGCAGTTTGGTGCTTCTTCAAAAAGCTGAACATAGAAATTCCATATGACCCAGTTATTCCACTACGCGGAATATACCCTGAGAATATGAGGACTGAGGCACAAACAGATTTGCATACCTGGCGAGCTCTGGTGGCCTAGTGGCAGGAAACTGCACTGCAATCCCAGAGGTGTGTGGTTCAAATCCACCAGATGCTCTGCTGAAGAAGGAGGAACAATCGCCTCCTGTATGAGTCAGGTTCAATTTGACGGTACACACATAAAAAAAAAATAAATAAAAATTAAAAAGAATTATTTTTAAAAAACAGATTTGTATACCAATGTTCATAGCAGCATTATTCACCATCGCAAAAACATGGAAACCACCCAAATGTCCAACCACAAACGAATGGATTGAGAAATTATGGTACATTCACACAATGGAATACTATGCGGCACTCAGGAGCAATAACTGTAAATTATTACCTAATTTGGGAGGGACTAGAGAGCATTATGCTGAGTGAACTAACTCAGTCCCCCAAGGATAATATTGTATAAAGCCGTTATTGTAGAAGGAGAATAAGGATCCATGAGGGGTGGGAGAGGCTGGAAGCAGAGGGATGTGGATGTGCAAGGGGAAGAGGGGATTAATCATTGAATTGTACAAGTTGATGGGTAGGGAAAGAATTTGTTCAAATTTGTATTAGAATTTTGTAAATAAATTCATAAAAAAAATAAAGTAGAAGAAAACTCTTTAAAAAAATGTCTCTCATCTTTCCCATGGACAGCACATGAGTGTTCTCATAGCAAGTGGAAGGAGTCCAGGACAGAAGAGACACAAGACCTTAGGTAGTGTAAACTCTTCACCACGTTTGTTAGTCAACTGAAATCACAAAAGATGGGGAAGTGGAGATCTCCCCTTATTGGGAGAAGATGCCAGGACCTGCTACAGAGGGAGCTAAGACGAAGAGAGGGAGCACTTCTCTAATCAGCCTACCACATATTCTTATATAAACCCATGGCTGAAAATGGAACTCTGTTGACCAAGGAGCAAGAAGCGGGGCTGCAATCCCAAAGGCACGGGGTTTGAGGCCGCCAGCTGCTCTGTGGGAGAAGGATGGGCAATCTCCTCCTGTTCCATTAATTGCCTCTGAAAACCCTCCAGAGGGTCAGCTACGGGTCAGATCTAACTCTACAGGGGCACAACAACACGGTTGACAATACAGCCTGCCTTAGCTAACAGTAACCAACACGGGTTTTGTTTTACCTCTTTTGTGGCATCGCATAATTTCTAATATCTTGTTGTTGTTATTGTCGAGTACTGTTGAGTTGAAAACGGCCCTTAGCTGACCTTCCAGAGGGTTTTCGGAGGCAGTGAATGTAACAGGAGGTGATTACCCATCCTTCTACACAAGTTTTCATTTCATTTTCCATGTGTGATTTACTTTGCTTATTAGTATCATAATTGGTCAAATCACACAATTTGGAGCTTATTTTATTTCTTATTCCCTGTGTGATTTACTTTGCTTACTAGTATCATTACATGAGGCTCTGTCTAACATACTTTGGGCATGTTGTAAGGAGAGACTGGTCCTTGGAGAAGGACATCATGCTTGGGAGGGTGGAGGGACAGCGCAGGAGAGGAAGACCCTCTAGGAGGTGGATTGATTCAGTGATGGGGTAATGGGGATGGGTGTGTTGGAGACAGTGCGATTGGCACAGGACAGAGCAGAGTTTAGGGCTGTTCTACATGGCTATGAGTTGCAAGCGACTTGACGGCACATAACAACAACATTAGTATCATATTTGGTCAAGTCATACAATTTGGAACTTATCGATCATATTTTCCCCAACTATGTCAGAGATGATGCGGATGGCACAGGATAGGACAAGGTTCAGATCTGTTGTTAATAGGGTCTCTATGAATTGTACTCAACTCCATGGCACCTAACAGCAACAATTCCCATTATATTAATACTTATTATACACCTATTTATGGATAAATGCTTAGGAATGCCTCATCACAATAAAAATATAATGAATAGCAATATATTATTATCCTTAGTCTGGTGATTTTACAGAGTAAAATAGATGTGTTCCCTGAGTAACCTGGACTCTAAAACACCAGAGCCTCAAATAGAGTCTTGAAGAGATGGAAATTTTGAGACGATGGATTACCTCCTAGCTATGCTCAGTAGTTGATGTAACCTTTCTGAGTTTCAATTAAATTTTCAACCAAAAACATTTACTTACTGGAAGTGTTTTCTAATGTTCATTTCTGCGGCCCTGATGTTCTCACAAGCTCAGTATACCCACATTCTGTGTGATGGCTGACTCAGAACTAACTGAATGTTCAGAATCTGCGTTTTGACATCCAGGGAGCTCTGGTGGGTTAGTGGTAAGGAGCTGTGCTGCTACCCCAGAGGCAGGTGGTTTGAATCCCCTAGCTGCTCCATGGGGGGAAACGGACATTGTCCTCCTTTACAGACTATAAAAACCCACTGGAGGGTCAGCTATGAGTTGGTTCTGACATAACCACATTTAACAACAACAACTTTTTACATACATTAAGTATTCCAAATAGTCATGTAAAAATTCCCAAGTTTTATAGTATAAAGTGATATTAGCAGATGATTTTTGATACAATCTAGCCAGGTATAATCTTAGGTTACAATGGAGCAAGACTAATGCCATTCTCTAAAAACTCTATCCCAATATCTATAAGACAGATACTCTCTCTCAGACTAGGTCATCAACATTTTAAAATCAGACATATGCATATTTTGTACATAATTCAATATATTACATTATTATTGCTGTTAGAAGTCACTGAGTGGACTCTGACTCAGAGCAACCCTTTGTGTAACGGAATAAAATATTGCCTATTCCTGGGTCTTCTATGGCTCTCTGTGAGTCCACCGTTGTAACCAGTATGTCCATCCACCTCACTGTAAGTCTTCATCTTCATATATGCGTATCTATATATGTTGTTATTGTTGTTGTTGATTGCCTTTTAGACGAGCATGACTCATAGAGACCCTATAAACACAAGGCCTGAAGCCCCTCTACAACTATTGACATGTATCAAAGTTCATAGAGTTTCCGGAGGCATTTTGTTTAGGAAGTAGATGCCACTCCTGCTTCCCAACTTGTCATAGTATGTTATTGCTGTTATGTGCCGTTGAGTCACCTGTGATGTATAGCGATCTTATGTATAGCAGCTCTGAACCCTGCCCTGTCCTGAGCCAGTCTCACTGATTCCAACACACCTACCCCCATTGCCCCAGTCACTATATCAATCCATTTTATCCGGGGTCTTGCCCTCCTGCATTGTTCGTCCACCCTTCTGAGCATGATGTCCTTCTCCAAGGACCAATCTCTCCAGGCCATGTACTCAAAGTAAGTGGAGCAAAGCTTCAAAATCTTAGCCTCCAAGGAGAGACTTGGTTTCACCCTCTCCAAGACAGACCTATTTGGGTTTTTGGTGGTCCATTGAAGATTCATCTCCAAGACTCTTCTTCAGCACCACAACACAAAGGCATCAATTCTTCTTCTGTCAACCTTTATCATTGTCCAACTCCCTGAAGCATAACAAGTAATTAAGAAGACCATGGCCTGAATTAGGTGCACCTTTGTATATAGACTGACATCGCTGCTCTTCAGCACTCTGGAGAGGTCCCTGATGGCATATTTTCCCAATACAATTCGTCTTTTAATTTCCTGACTGCTGATGTTAAGAGCATTGATTGTGGATCTGAGCAAGCTGTAATTGCTAACAATCTCAATCTCTTCTCCATCTATCACGGTGCTGCCAGTTGACCCAGTGGTGAGAATCTTTCAATCCATATTGAAGACTACAGTCCTTGACCTTTTGTAGCAAGTACTTCAGGCTTTCTTCAGTTTCAGCAAGCGAAGTTTTGTTATCTGCATATTGTAGGTTGTGAATGAATCTTCCTTCAATCTTGATGCCACACTCCTCCTTGCCTTCTGAATGATCTGTTCTGCATACAGATTGAAAAGGTATGGGGACAGGATGCATCCCTGACACATTTCTTTCCTGATTTTGAACCATGCAGTGTTTCCTTGCCCTGTTCTGAGGACTGCTTCTTGGTCCAATTGTAGGTTTTATATAAGAATGATCAAGTGTTCTGAGAGTCCCATTTTCCTCAAGGTTAGCCACAATTTCTTGTGATCCACACAGTCAAATGCCTTTACATAGGCAATGACACACAGACAGACATTCTTCTGATACTCTGCTTTCTGCCAAGATCTATCTGACATTGGCAGTAATGTTCCTAGTGACATGACCTCTTTTAAACCCAGCCTGTATTTCTGGTAGTTCTCTGTCAATGTCAGTGTCCAAGTCTTTTCTGGATAATCTTCAGCAGGATTTTGCTAGTGTGTGACATTAGTGATATTGTTCAATAATTCTCACACTCTGTCGGGACAACTTTTTTTGAATGGGAATAAATATGGATCTCTTCCAGTCAGTTGGTCAAGTAGTTGTCCTCCAGATATATTTATATATACCACTAATTTATATTTTAGCCTGAGTTCTAAATAATATTTAAAAGGAAAGAGATCAATCTTTATTTCAACATTTTACGTATGTCTTTCAAAATTCCATTAATTTATTAAAATAAAAGGTAAATAAATATACTATAAATTTCCCACCAGCCAATCACAAAAATTGCCAGTGAAAACTAACATCATTTCCCCTCTTTGTCAGAATTTAGCACAATTGTGTGACAGTTACAAATAAAATTATATTGAAATGGCATGATGGGATTTCTTCTGTTTAGCAATAGGAAAATGCAGTGCCTGAAACACCAGCCAATGAGCAAATACAAAAACTGAAAAGTAACTATAAATAGAAGACAGACAAACCTAGGCTGGGCTATGTCGTAAGCATTTTAAAATCTGGTCCACCTAACCACATTTTGCTTTTTTTTTTTTTTTATTTCTGGTTGTCCATGTATACTAAAATTATTTCTAATTGACAAGGTGCATAATATATGCTTTTCCCTCCACGTTTGTTTGTTTATATGACACTATTTTGGTTGCCTCCACACAATACAGTAAAATAGAAACTTGAGGCCATCAGCTGAATCCTTCAAAACACAAAGAAAACCCCAAGTGTTTCAAACACACAGCAATTTGGGGTGAATGTGGTTTGGGGTCAACATTTTTTGAGAAAACCACTTAGTCCCACAAGTTTCTTCTGCGTCTGGAGACACAACCAGAAACCCAGCTGACTGGAGGCATTCCATCTGGAGACCCGGATTGATCCCGAATGTGCTAGTCTGCATTTTCCTGGACTCTAAAAGAGTAGAGAATGTTCCAACTGACTGCATTTGAGTCAGTCCCGACCCACAGTGACCCTCATTGCGTTTCTGAGGCTCTAAATCATAATGAGGGGAGTCTGACCATCTTTCTCCCATAAACCCTTTGCTGGATTCAAACCACTGATGAGCTGCAAACTTTGAGTTAACAATGCAACATACTACAGACTGTGCCACCAGGACTCTCCCTGGAAATATGGAGTACCATTCCAGGAGAAGGTATCACTGAGTGGATTCCAGCCATGACGGCCCCAGGCTTCACATGCTCCTTGACGTTCTCTTCGTCCTTGTTTTCCATCTAGCTACTTGTTTAACACTAGAAATCAGGTTTCCTGAGTTCCTTACACTCAGATTCCATCGTGTATTAACAGTGGACCCTCAGTACATCACTTGATCACTCTTCATCTCAATTTCCTTCTGCTAAATCTAAGAATAATGGTATAGACCTCCTTGTGTTCTCTTAAGCAGGAAATGAGGCATAGAGACCTTAAGGCACTATGGTCAGAAAATGGTGCACATGGTTAATGTTCTCAGCTGCCAACCAAAAGGTTGGAGGTTCAAGTCTTCATAGAAGTTCCTTGAGAAAACGGGCTGAGAATCTACTTCTGAAAAAAAATCAACCAGTGAGAACCTTGTTGAGCTCTGGTCTGCCGACATGCATGCAGTTGGAAAGAGTCTAAATTGATGCTAGAGCAGTGGGTTTGCTTTTAAGTTTCAATTTTTGGTGGGTTTTGGGTTTTTTGGTTTTTTTGTTTGTTTGAGGTGTTGTTTTTTTGTTTGTTTGTTTGTTTTTTATTTTTTTACTATGGTGCCTGGTTCAGGTTAAGCACACAATGAGTGTTATCTATCAGGGAACCTAAAGGTTGACAGTTCAAACCCACCCAGAAGGACTAAGGAAAAAAAGGCCTGAGAATCTGTTCCATAAAGATTACCAGACAAGGGAGGAGTTGAAGGAAATGGGAAGGATCCAGTGGGCACCTGACACGAGAGGGTAATGAGGAGCAAGGTCTAACGGGGATTAATTTTATAAAACATAATGTATAGGAATGGTTGTAAGAAGCACAATGTGAATGAAGAAGAGTGTGAAATACAATGTGAATGAAGAATTGCGTGAAATACAATATATAGATATATATTAAAAAAATCCAACCCTATAGAACAGTTCTCTTGAGTAAAATACGTGTTACCGTGAGACAGACTCAATACGCTGGCAACAAGTTTGTTTATTAATATTGCTATCACTTCATCTTCATCACCGCCTGATTATTTTTGCAACCAAATGCATGCCAGAAAGAAAAATGTCTGCCCGTGTATCTGACTTCAGTCCTACTTATCAATGAAAATGCTGATTACTAAGAAATGAAAATCTGGGAATTGTCCCCAGAGCTTGGTTCAAAGGCTCACCCATGGCAAATCATGAAAGGGCACTGGGAATCCTATCTCACTCAGGCTCATCCAAACCTCTGAAAGACCCATTCATCCCCGAACTCATCAATCAGGATTTATGGCGCACCAGGGCAGACAGTAGGAGAATTGAAGAAGAAACAGAAAGGTCCCCTGCTCCAGACAGACTCGTTGCCCAGGAAGGAGACAGCCATATTCACAAGTAATTACCATGCATGAAAGTATTTCATGCAAAATGTGGCAAGATCATAGAAAAGAAGGGTACTTAGATTATGCCTGAGGGCTTGGAGGAGGCTTCATAAGAGCAGGCACATTTGGCGTCCATCACATTGAGAAAAAAGAAAGAAAATCACTCTACATCCCAGGCAGTAAATAATAACGGCATCATGAAAGCTATTGAATGTGGTGAGAATGGTCAAGTGAAGATACGGTGGAAGCAGAGAGAATATTGCAGGGCTCAAACAGGCAAGTTTAGAGAGCAGGTGCTAGAATATAGTCCCACTCCATGAACTAGAACATTTATTAAACTCCTTGTGTGATAACCAAGTCAACTGGCATAGCAGAGTTGACAAAGACAAGGTTTTGTGAATATCATCTGGAGCCTTAAAAGTTTTAGAGCAGATAGCTTAGATATAACTCTTGGTCTCTACTCATCTGGAGCAAAAGAATAAGGAAATCAACCACAGGTGATAAGCAGAAATGAGTCTACAGGACTAATGGTGTTGTGGTGAGGTGCCTGAAGTGGACTAGAGTTCATAGAGTTGCTCTGGACAACAGACCTGAGCCCTGTTCTATCCTGTAGCATCCTCATCTTCTCTGACACACTTGAGACGATTACTGCAGACACTGTGTCAGTGGATCCCATTGAGGGTCTTTCTCTCTCCCACTGATCCTAATAGTCTATCCAAACCATGGCCTGTGCCTTCAGAAGAATTACATGATGCCTGGCTACTATTATTGATGCCTGACCAGGGGCGTAAGGAAAGATTCCCAAAGAGAATGTGCAAAATTTAGAACAAAACTAAATTCCTAAAAATGTGCAGCCTTACTAGATGGATAGAGACTAGGGGCACTCCTGAAACTATCAACCCAAGATAATCTATAAACTTGGACTTGAACTCAAATGAAGAATAGATTGGCTTAGAAAATATACAATATTACCTGTGAGTAATATGCTTCCTTAACCAATCAAATATGCAAGACCAAGTGATCAATGTGGTTTACCCAAAAACTAAGATAAAAAGGTGGGAGTGGGGGTTATGGGAGCTTGGTCAATGGAAACAGAGTGAAAATAGTGAGAATACTGACATATGGGGGAAATTGTCACCAATCATAGGGAATGATCTGCATTTTTTTAAAAAAGTATTGAATCAGACCGTAATTTGCTATGCAAACTTTTACCTAGAGCACAATAAATACTTTAAAACCAGAGTTCATTAAAAGCTAGTTTATTTAGAGTGTAAGGATCAAGGAGAGGTGGGAGAGGCTGGAAGCAGAAGGATGTGGATGTGCAGGAGGAAGAGGGGATTAATCATTGGGTTGTACAATATGGTGGAGGGTGAGGGAAATTGAAAGAATTTGTTTGAATTTATATTAGGGTTTATAAATAAACTAATGAAAATTAAAAAGAAAAGCCAGGTCATTTAGACAACTCCACACAAATCTGAAATTTGAATTCATGACAAATAAGTGTAATATTTGTTTAGATAAAAGTACCTTTTCCTTGTCCTTAGAAAAATCCCTCTGTGAATGACTTTCTCCAATGAAAATGCTTTTTTTTTAAAAAAAATGACCCACAGGAAACGAAATAATATTTACTGTGTCTCTTGTATTTGTTCCTTACGAAAATGGCATTAGGCTCATATGGAAACACTTTGACAGACTCCTGAAAATAATTCCTTAACCACAAACATGTCTTCTGCTTGTCTGATCTCAAATCACTCCAAGTGAGTATCAGCATTTCAGGTCAGGGTTGAGGCTGTGGCAGGCACTATCAGTCCATTAAATACGGATGATGTATGAGGCAGAAGGTGGAGGTGTTGGCACGGGAGGAGAGGCTGCTGGTGGAAGTCCCAGTCTGGGTTCCGTGGAGAAGCTGCCTCCTGGGGACTCGTCAGCCTCACCTGAAGACGTTTACCAGCAGCTCCACCAGGGAAAGACGGAACAATGGACTGTCTCTCTGTGCTCATCACCCAGATACCATCTCGGATCCTCAGTGGAGCATGGTTGTTGGAGACAAAATAGCACAGCTAGGATTTCACATCTGAGCTTCCACTATGGGAATAACAAAGACGGGGCACACACAACTCTCCCCGGATTGCACCTCACCCCTCCTCACTCCCTACCTCCATTCCCTCAAAGCTCTTTTGCTTCCAGCTTCTAATTGGCAGACATCTGATCTGCGGGGCCATTTGATTTCCAGAGCGAATGCACAAGGCCACTTGAGACCCAGTGATACGTGTGGGAAAGTGGCTACCATGTTGCTTGCACCTGTTTGGGGCTGCTATCTGCTCCTCCCTCCCCACTTTCTGCCCTTCCTATTATGTGCCACCTTCTTCTGTTTCAGGAGAAACCAAAAAGGAGTCAAAGTAGCTGGCATTTAGCATCACACACACACACACAAGGCCAGAGAGTTTCCTTGTACCCTCTTCCTTCCCAAAGCCTGCCCAGCAGCCTAGTGCAACAACCCCATCTCTTTTTAGAGCGGTGGCCTGTAAGAATCAGTAAAAAAAAAAAGAAAAAACCGAAAAATAAAACAAAACACAACACCACTGTATTTATTCATACAGCTCACTGGGCATTACTGGTGTAAATCAAACATATGCACACAAACTAATACAAACAATTCATATTTGGTATCTCCAGGGAGACCATTCCCATTGCTTTTGTGAGCGTAGAGAGACTCAGCATCGGAGGCACCAGGGACCTATAAGCTCCATGAGAATGGCTGTCATCGCAATAAACATTCACAAGGACCTCCTTAGACGGGAGCCTGAAATGCAATCACTGCATCTACAGATCATAACGGCAACGAGGAAGAACTCACCCCTCGATGCAAAGGAAAGGGGAGAGAGAAGCCCATGTCCGCTGTGTCCAGCGACTCTGCAGCAAAGAAATACCACCAATTTTCAAGGAGGACAACGAAACCGCTGACTTGGGGTCCATTACTGGATGGATTCTAGAATGTGAGACCCTAACCACTCAGCGGTGGTAATAATACATCCTAAGACCTGGAAATGGAAAAAACCCATTAAATCAGCAAGCAATGCCTTTGCCAGCACAGGAAACTGTTCCTTGCAAATATTCCTTAAAGCGCCCCTTGGGATGAACACCAAAGACCGAGTCATTTTATCCATCTCAGAAGATTGCAATCCTTCTATCTACAGTATCCGATTGCTGTTATGAAATTAAACTTTGGCCTTAAAAGCATTGTTCCATACCAAAGCAGGCCCTGGTACCAGGTTTTCATTAAGGACCAGCCATAGCCCTTGGAGGAGTCGGGAAAGGTCATTTTATCCATTCCCTTACCTCCAGGCAGGTCTTGTGTGAAATGACACCAGCCTGGCTCTTATTAGACAATTCCCAGAGCAGGAAGTCCTATAGCTCCTGTTGTAAGAGTGCTTTCCCATGACACGTAACCCTCATGGTTGGAAAGGGGTTTGCACAGTCTAGACAAAATCCCTCCCACCACAGTTTCAAAATATGTTCCCGCAGTAGCAGAGGACCATTTCTCACCACAGTTGCATCTCGTATACCTGAAGAAAATGGAGCGATTCTATAATGCTTTTCTATGCTTCTCCTTTTACTTTTAGCTGGGATTTTTTTTTAAAATCTGTTTATTGCAACAAAAGGTATTATGAGCATTTGAAAGACAAGCTTGACTCTCTTGCTTTCTTTCCCTCTTTGTGTGCCTTCTTATGCATATTTATTTTGATTTGTTGTATAAACATCAAAACCAGAAGACCACTTAGCAGACTGAGATGCAAATTGTGTTAGAAATTCAACACCCCGCTGGCCTGCAAGGTTGTTCGTTCTGTGATTTCATTGTTGTTCTGTTGAAATGACCATAAAGAGGTTTACCCAATGAAATAAAGATGTGAAAACTGAAATGTAAAGTACCAAAATATTTTTTCTATAATATGCCAAATACAGAGAATCCTGGGGGCCTAGTGGCAACAAGCTGTACTACAGTCTCCAAGGCTTGCAGTTCGAGGCCACTAGATTCTCCATGGGAGAAGGCTGGCCAATCACCTCCCATGTGATTAACTGCTTCTAAAAACTCTGGAGGGTCAGCTACGGGTCGGTTCTGACTCGATGGTCCACTACAACACACGATATGGTAATAATCATGCTTGAATTGGAGGATCAGAAAAAGAGAAGAAGACCCTCAAGAAGACGGTTGAGATAAAGCATGATGCAGGGTACGGCGTGGTTTTTCTGTTGCGTGTGGACTAGCTATGAGGCAGAACCAACTCAACAGCATGTTGCAATTATCTATCAGTAATCAGAATCTCATTCCTGAACCAACTGGTGGCATCATGATAGATGGAGAAGAGATTAAGATTGTTACATTTTGCTTGGTTCCACAATCAACATTTTTGGCACCAGCAGCCAGGAAATCAAAAGACGAATAGCATTGGGAAAGTTTGCTGTCAGGGACCTCTCCAGGTCCTGAATATTGAAAAGGTCCAGAGTACTGAAAAGTATTAATGTCAGCCTGGAGACTAGGGTGTGCCTGATCCAGGCCAAGGTCTTCACAATTATGTCCTATGCATCGGAAAGCTGGGCAATGACTAGTGACGAAAGAAGGAGAATTGATGCCTTTGAGTTGTGGTGCTGACGAAGAGTGCTATATATACCATGGATTGTTAAGAGCACAAACAGGTTCATCCTGGAGAAGGTGGAGCTGGGCTGCTACTTGGGGGCAAGGATTTTGAAGCTTCATCTGACATACTTTGGACATGTTGCCAGGAGGGACCAGTTCTTGGAGAGGGACGTCATGCTTGGGAGAGGAATTAGCGCAGGAGGGGAAGACCCTCTATGAGACGGATAGACTCAATGACTGGAGTAATGGGGGTAGGTGTGTTGAGATGGTGAGGTTGGCTCAGGATAGAGGAGGGTTCAGAGCCATTGTACATAGGGCAACTTGATGGCACATAACAACAACAACAGAGTGAGTAAGAAAGCAAGATTCCTTAGGCAATTTTGTGTTATCTTATTTTAAATTACTCCAAGTCATTAAAAATAATAAAATAGCTTATACCTACAAACTATAACTTGTTTTTATTGCATTTAATTGCCCTTTTCAAAACTCACAGAATCTCAAACGGTCTTTCAGCAAGGAATCTGGGAATATATAACTTGGGTTAACAGTTAACCCACTGGTGAGATAACATTTAGAAACAAGAGACTTTAAGGAAAAATTTAAAACATCAGACTTGATTACTCTCTTGATTTCCCCCCAATTTTTCAAAACAAGGTAATTACATAGAATATAATGAAGCCATATAAAAGGAAGTCTTAGGATTTCCTGTGTTTCACTTTTGTATCGATAGTTTGACAAACCTGGTCTGTCTTCCCTGTAGAGAGAGAAAGACAAAGAGATGGAAACAAAGAGAAAGAATATTTACTTGCTGTTAGAGATGATAAAGCATATGAATTTTCTAAAAAGATCGGCAAACTAAAATTTCTTTCTGTCCTCAGGTCATTAAGTCAATTTGAACGCCTAATTTCTTTATGGAAACAGGAGTGGCCTCCACTTCCTAAACAACATGCCTCTGGAAACTCTATGAACTTTGATAAATGTCGATAGTTGGAGAGGGGCTTCAGGCCTTTTGTTCATAGGGTCTGTATGAGTCGTGCTTGACAGGAAGGCAATCAACAACAACAACAACAAAAATTTCTTTATAGAGAGAGCTCTGGTGACTTAGTGGTAAGAAGCTGCACTGTAATCCCAAAGGTGCATGGTTTGAATCCACCATCTGCTCTGCAGTAAAAAATGGGTAATATCCTCCTGTGTGATTTACTGCCTCTGAAAACTCACTGGAGGGTCCGCTATGGATTGGTGCTGACTCGATGGTTTGATGGTACATTACAAGTAACCCTAGAGAACAGGGTAGACCTGCCTGTGGCTGTAAATCCCTATGGGAGAAGATTGTCACATCACATCTGTTTCCCGTGGAGGGTTTGGTGCCTAATGCCTAACCCACCACAGCTCCAGGGCCTCTCTTTTCTCATACAATAAAGGTACTTTAATCTTATGTTATTTTAAAGAGAAACCCTAACTTAAAGTAGACAATAATCTTACCCTACTGGATTTGAAATCCTTAGCATTCAGACTTTTGTTCTTAGGGTCACTATGAGTCACCTACAACTGGACGGCACTGAATAACATAGAGAGACCAGTTGGCCTAGGGGACTGAAAGCGATGCAACCAAGCCAAAAGAGGGTGACCCTAATCCACAGCCCTTAGGCCTGGTTTTCATTGTTTTTGCTCAGTCATCTAGGTCGTACAGCCCTGGCGTGTCCACTTGCCATACAGAGGTAACTTGTGGTCCCTGTGAAACTGAACACTGTGACACTGATGTGTCAAATGCAATAACGGTTACCCATAGTGGACAGTGTTTGGTGGAGCTCCCCGATTAAAACAAGCTTGGAAGCAGGAGTGGCATCCACTTCCGTAAATAGCTTGACTCCGGGAACCCTACGAACCTGGAGAAAGGGTGAAAAGCCACACAGACAAGTGTCGAGGACTTTCGTCCATAGGGTCACTATGAGTTGCCTACAACTGACGGCACTGAACAACAACATTCAGAATGCCTATGTATGAGGGCGTGGCATCCACTTCCTAAACAACATGCCTCCAGAAACTCTATGAACTTTGATAAACCTCGATGGTTGTAGAGGGGCTTCAGGCCTTTTGTTCATGGGGTCAGGGTGACTATGAGTCCTTGACTCAAGGCAATCAACAACACAACAACAATCTGAGCATCAATGCTTTTGCCCTGAGGTAAAAATGTGTGAAATGCTTATAGGCTTCAATCTTTGCCTGCAAAAGGACACAGCTTTTATGGAGTTTGAATTCCAGCCAGGAATGTGGAGGACAGATGCACTTATCTATACCAAAACCAACAGTTAACATTTTATTGAGTACTTAGAATGGGCTCAACAGTCCACGTGTTCCATATTATTTTATTTTCTTGACACTGAGAAGTAGCTGGTATCATAATCTCCACTTTACAGGTGAGGTTAAAGTACCTCACCCAAGGTCACATGCTTTGCGAGGACTATGTTCACTCAGGGCTTATACCGCAGAGTGTGTCTCCGAAGCCCTGGACTGCTCTCTGTGCTGCTCGGAGTGTCACCTGTTCCTCCTGTCCTCCTTCCCTGCGTCCAATGGCAGCTTGGAGTCATTTAGGAAAGAGAACACATGTAGGGGAAAAAAAGCAAATCAAATTGATCCAAGACAAACGAAGTGTGTGCAAGTTAAACCAAAAAGGCAAACCCACTGTCATGGAGTGGACTGCAGCCCACAGCACCCCTGTGGGACACTGCCGGGCCTTTCAGTTAACAGCTGGCCACTTAACCACTGTGCCATCACAGCTCTTTTCAAGTCCGTCCCTTTCAACCTTGTCATCGATACGTGAGAGAGTAAAATTAAATCCACAGTTAAAGTGGTCTGATTATTCTTTCTTTCTCTCTCTCTCTCTCTCTCTCCCTCCCTCCCTCCCTCTTTCTTTCTTCCTTCCTTCCTTCCTTCCTTCCTTCCTTCCTTCCTTCCTTCCTTCCTTCCTTCCTTCCTTCCTTTTTCTTTCTTCCTGCCTTCCTTCTTTCTTTTCTAGTCTCTTCTCTTCTCTTCTCTTCTCTTCTCTTCCCTTCCCTTCCCTTTTCTTTCCTTCCTTCCTTCCTGCCTTCCTGCCTTCCTTCCTTCCTCATCGTCGTCGTCTTCTTCCTCCTCCTCTCCTCTTCTTCCTCATTTTAATGAAAGTTTACAGAGACTTTGGATTTCCATTCATTCATTGTTGCACTTTTCTCCTTGCCCACCCCTCCCCCCATTTGGTCTTCTCTTTGAAAAGTAAAAGAAAGATTCTTTCCTTGTTATACTATCCCTTCCCCCAAGTCCACTCCACTGTGCAACCTTCATTCTGGACTCCTGTCATGACAATAATACCTAATCATATATCCCTTTTAAACAGTTCTCTCCCTCATCTGTTACAATGTAGTATACATTATTTATCCCCTCTTTCTCAGCCTCCCCCCAACCCCAATATCAGTCCTGTTTTACAACAGTAGCACTATGCAGTATTTGTCCTTTTGTGATTGAGATACTTCATTCAGCATAACGTTCTCCAGGGTCACCCATTTTGAATAGTATTTCATGAGTTCCCCATTTTTCAATGCTGCATAGTATTCCATTGTGTGAATATGCCATAGCTTCTCTAGCCATTCATTTGTTGATGGGCACTTAGGTTGTTTCCAACTTTTTGCTGTTGTGAACAAAGCTGGGGAAAACATGGGTGTGCATATATCTGCTTGGGTGGTGGGTATGGTTTCTTTGGGGAAGGTCCCATTATTGTTGTAAAAGTGAATGATGCTCAAAACACCTGGTCACTTCTGAAAGCCTAAGAGATAAATGCACCTGGGATGAAAAGCAGCCAGGATGCTCCATGAAGGTGAGAAAGGGAACCTCTGAGTTACATACCTGGGGCATGTCGTCAGGAGGGCCAGTCCCTGAAGAAGGATATTGTGCTCGATAAAGTAGTTGTTGTTACTGTGTAATGTCAAGCCAGAAACCACCTAGAGCTGACCCTCCAGCCAGTTTTCAAAGGTAATTAATCAAATGGGAGGAAATTGCTCATTCTTCAGCAGAGGGTCTGTCACAAAGAGGAGGAGCCTTCACGAGGTGGGCTCACCTGTGACTGCACCAATGGACTCAAGCACAGGAGCGCTTGTTGGACGGAGCAGGACCAGGGCACATTTGCTTCTGTTGTCCTTGGGACTGCTATGAGTCAGGACGGATTCCAGGGCACCTAAGAAAGTACTAAACAGCCATGTCTCAGAGAAGGTGCAGCCAGAGTGCTTCTTGGAGGCAGAGGTAATACAATTTTGCTGCACATACTTAAGGCATGTTGGTAGGAGAGGGAAGTCATGCCTGAGAAGGTGGAGGACGCGCAAAAGAGAGGAAGACCCTCAACTAGGTGGGTCAACGCCATGACTACAGCTTTGGTCTTGAGTATGTTCGAGACTGTGAGGATGGCACAGGATCAGACAGAACTTAGAGCTGCTGTTCATAGGGTCGCTATGAGTTGTACTCAATTCGAAAGCACTTAACAACAACGCAACACTTATTGTCCAGTGAACTTAACATTAGGTCAGTTTTGGATTAGTAGATTTTTTTAAGAGCAAGCGAGAATAACTTGATACTTAACTTTTCATTAGAAATAGTTAACAGTAGCAGCCAGCAATTAAATATATGCCAAAGGCACTTCTAGGAAAATTCGCGAATCGGTAGTCTCCAGAAGAGGAGGAATTTAAATACTAGATAGATAGATAGATGAATGAATAAATAATTGAATGAATGAATGGATGGCAGGCAGCATTTTCTAACTCATCCGAAAAGAATTACATGCACGGTAACATTAAAAAAACCAAGTTCTTGTTTAATAGAAGACATTTGCCCTTGGTTTGTTGTTGTTGTTGTTATGTGCCCGTCGAGTCGTTTGCGACTCATAGCGACCCTATGTACAACAGCCCTAAACCCTGCTCTATCCTGTGCCAATCTCATTGCCTCTGACACACCCATCCCGATTACCCCAGTCACTGAATCAGTCCACCTCATAGAGGGTCTTCCCCTCCTACACTGTCCCTCCACCCTCCCAAGCATGATGTCCCTCTCCAGGGACCTGTCTCTCCTTACAACATGTCCAAAGTATGTCAGAAGAAGCCCCCGAATCCTAGTTACTGGAATAACTGGGTAGTGCAAAGTTCTAAGAGCTTGCTGTTAACCAAAAGGATAGAAGTTCAAATCCACCTAAAAGTGCTCTGAAGAATGGCCCAATAATCTACTCCTAAATCATCACCAACTCCATACATATAACATTACCAGGAGTCAGAATTCGCTCAGCAGCAAACTAGTCCGATTCTTAACCATTTAATGTCAATTTTAAGTGGGAATAATTCCTTTGCAATGAATTATTCCCTTTTTAATTCATTCATCTATTTGTTTATTTCACATTCAGCTGAATATTGAAAGTAGAGGTTTTACATTTGCTTCAGATTTTTTTGTGTAAGAGATGCACAAGGGGGTTTTTTGCATCTGAATAGGTATTTGGGGATTCAAAAAGTAATTAGGTGACACAAAGCCCAGTTTTATCTGACTCTGGAAAGTGTATCTCTATCTTTATGGTCAGGCCTCACTGCTCACAGCAAAGAACTGATTTCAAAGCACTGATTTGGACCACTGGATGTAAAAGGAGACAGATAATCACCAGATGCTAGGGGTGACCTGGTGCCTGGAGTTGGTTTCTTTCTTTTTCTTGCAGATCTTCTTGTCTGAGCAGAATTGATATGTGTGGAGCAGCCCTTCAAATACCAGGCCTTGCCTGAGGCACTTCCTATAATCAAAGCACACGCCCACCCAGAGCTAATTAGACATTAGATTAGTGTCAACTGATTGATTTAAAGCGGACAGGCCTCCTTCCCCTCCTCCAATCTCCCTGCACAGCCAGGATGAGCCTGCCATTCACAATGGCTTCCTCCTCAGACAGGCCAATTATTCAGGGAGGGCCCCGCATGGGAAGTTAGAGATGGGCAGTGAGGCTAGACAGCTTCCAAAGAACAGTTCTGGAAAGAAAGAGATGAAGGAAACAGAGAGAGAATATGAATTATGTTTCCAGAGCCAGGAGCCCCCCTTTGTCCACTTTGTGAGTTTAGTTAGAGGGAGTGTTTGTGATGTTTGAAGGAACATTATTTGCAGTCTAACCTAGGAGGGGTTTGAGTACATTTGGCTATGATTTAGATACCATTTTTCAAAGTCTTTCCCCTTCATTTTTTTTTTCTTTCCCCCTTTATAAATATCTGAGCCGGGAACATTCAAAGTTGTCTTAATGGATTAAGCAGGGACAGGGCTGCAAGGAGCAAATTAAAAATGAAATAGTTACAGCTGTTGGCACTGGTATTGGACAGAGAGGGAAAAGGATTTCTCTGCTCCTAGGATAAGGAATACTGCAAAAAGCAACAAGCCTGTGCAGGGTGCAGATACAAGCATGCCTGAAAACAGACAGCCGTCAACTGACTTTGCAGCCCTGCAGTTCAGTGGCCACTTGCTGCCTAGTGGAGACCAAATACCTGCATTTCAGCTCAAAAGTGGGTCCTTTCCCAGAAGAGGCCACCAAGAGAGGAGGGTCCAGGGTCTCCTGTTAGCCTTTTCATTTGCAGATTAAAGGCCCTTTTCATTGGTCACAAGCCCTGCTACTGCGCTCTGGGGGCAGGGTTGCTTCAACACAAATGCAGCCCTGGCATCATTTCAGTGGGATGAGGCCCCTGAGAAGGGCTATAATTGCAGCAGGCCAGGCTAGTCCTAGCCAGTGAGGCTCAAATAGGAACTTGAGGTCACTCTGATGCCCTGATGGTTAGAAGAGGCTAGAGAAAAGGCAGGCGGTGGTGATGGTGGCAGTGGTTGCCCTCCAGTTGATTTGAACTCATGGTGGCCCCATGGGTGCCTAGTACAACCACCTCCTAGGGTTCTCAAGGCTGTGACCTCTCAAGAGAAGATCACCAGGCCTTACTTCCGACGTGTCTTTGGCTAGGTTTGAATGGACACATTATTTATTGGTCAGGAGAGGGGAGAGCTAATGATTGGAGAGGTGGGCAGAAGGCAAGAAGAACAATAGCCAACCAATCACATTTGCTTTACCACGATGCCTGATAGCTCTGGTGGCCTGGTGGCAAGAAGTTACGCAGCAATCCCAAAGGCATGAGGTTCAAATCCACCAGCTGCTCTGCAGGAGAAGGATGGGCACTCTTCTCCCTTGTGATTAAACTGCCTCTGAAAACCCTCCAGAGAGGGTCAGCAATGGGTCGGTTTTGACTCGACAATACACAGCAACAGGAATTCTCTCGTGGTTGCACCAGTAGCGAGTATGGAGTTGAATTGTTAATACCAAGCCAGGTGATTTCAGTTCAGGAGTGGATCCTTCAAAGGTGGATCCTTCAAAGGATGGACAAGCTCTCCTCATGCAATAAACAGCTTCTGAAACCCTGCTAGAGGGTCAGTTATGCATCAGGTCAGCAGTGATCAGAGTTGAACTGAGTTGCTGTGGTTTCTAAGAGAGCTCTGCTGGCCCGTCAGTACAGAGTCGCACTTCTAACGCGAAGACTGTGTCTCTCTCAAATGCCCCAGTGTCTCGTGGGAAGAAAGAGAAACAATCTTCTCCCTCCACATACCTCAGAAGCCCAATGGGGTGAAGGGAGCGTTGTGTTATCTCATTTGTTTCCACCTCAAATCTCTGGCCTATCAAGCAGGCAAACATCATTTTTCAATCTACAGATTTTATGTTTCACCCATTTCATATGGCGCAGGAGAGGGAGACCCTGCGTGAGATGGATTGACACAGTAACTGGGGTAATGGGAGTGGGTGTGTTGGAGACAGTGAGATTGGCTCAGGACAGGGCAGGCTTCGGAGCTATTACTGTGCATAGGGTTGCCATAGTCGCAGGCGACTCAACAGTACACAACAATAAACAACATTTCATATAAGATCTTTGAGGTCAGTTGTTTTGACCCAAGATCAGGGACCAAATCCATGAACCTGTGTCCTGACCTGAAGACTTCTGTTAATGTACTTCTTGGCTATTCCATGGCATTTCATGTATATGTTCTTCTCCTTTTTTTTGTCTTTTTATTTGAACTTAGCTATCCTGCCTCTCTCATGCCCTCCAAGAAAGACTTGGAAAATATCTCCTTTTCACTAAAAAAAAAAAAAATAATAATAAAATAAAAGACCCAGCCTACAAACTAGAAATCTTGCAGGTGGCTATCGAAGCCTGATAGGACCCAGGACAGGAAGCTTTAAACACCGGATGGACAAAGGAGGGGTCCTTGGATTATTCATCTCACTCGAAGCTGAAGCCTGACACCAGCTTCTGACCGATTACCACCGAAGCAGTGACGGTGCAGGAAGAACCACTGAAAACTCACCACCTCACACTCAAACCATGTGGTGAAAGCAGAACTTTCCGGAGTCCACAACGCTCCAGCATCCAGGTACAATTGAAGGATTGTTTTCTTCTCGCTGTGAATGAGTCTCCGCATCAGAACACCCGCTTCCAGGGGCTCCTCAGGTTGTAATATGAATCCATGAAGGCCCAGCGAACGTAAAGGCTGGACGGTTCCATCGCCATCACCGCCTTCCCACCTCCCCGGGGACACGGAATTCAGAGAACAGAACGCAGGAGCCAAAGGCGCGAGGCATCAAGGAGATCCCTCCAAATGCCGAATCAGCAGATTTGAAACTGCCCCCTCCTCCCCCAGCTATAAACCTTTCAATACCTCAGAATAAATCCTTCCATTTTATATGAGATTTTGGCCTCTGCAGCTGTGGATTTATGCCGCGCGCCAGGGCCAGGCCTAGTGAAGCGAACATAAATGATGTGACAGGTAGCTTGAGGATGTGATTTGGCTTCTAGCCGCAGGACCCCTCGCCTAGGCCGGCTCCAGAGGGCAGACACCGCCTCCTATTAATTAACCGCTAAGAAGGCAGGTCTTCTGCCATCCGTGGACGTGTGTCTCCAACGACTGGCTCTGGCCTTGAGAGTTGCAGAAAGCAGTGGCTTCCTCACCCAGGGTCTGGATGGAGATCCGGTGAGTGCAGGCATCACTGGGCAGGCTAATCTGTGGACTACAGGTCTGCTTTCTTTGTGTGCCAAGTTCTATGTATGGGTTGCTGGTGCTGGGAAATGAAATACTGGCTATAATATGCCTCAAGAACCAGCTAGCTTCACTAGGAAATTATTTAAGCCCAAAGACTTTGGCAAGACCGTGGAAGTAATGGCCTCTCTCCATATCTCTTTTACTGATGTCTTTATGTCACCACAATTATTACCACCACCCAAACATCGGCTTGCCACACCGTGCAGGCCTCTGTGGTCCCTGATGCTGGAAGCAATGCTGCTGGTATTTTGCATGCTAGCAGTGCCACACGTGGTCTACAACCTTCAGCAGATTCTGGA
>NW_006399798.1:10200547-10207582 GCF_000299155.1 Elephantulus edwardii | reverse complement strand
CCCCTCCCCTCCCCTCTCCTCTCCTCTTCTTCTCTCTCTCTCTCACCTGTGTTTATTGAAGCCTTATTCACAAAAGAAGTAGAAATAACCCTAGTGTCCATCAAGGGAAAAATGAAAACTAGTTATTACTAATTTCATTTTACAGAAGCAGAAACTAAGAATACAGAGGCTAAGTGTTTTATCTGGGGAAAATTCAGATAGACATTTGAGGAATGGCCCTGAATCCTTTATCCTCGTCATCATGTGACCAACTTAAAGTTGATTGATGATTTCTTCAATGAAACCTATAATAAGAGACAGAGAGACATTAAAGCTACTGGGAAGGAACTAACTTGTTTCTCATCTGTGAAAGCTATGGAGGCTTTGTCATATACATTCCGTTTACATATCAAAAGACTGGAATTTGTTAATCAAAACTCAGATCTGTTTTCAAAATGTAATTTTACCAAGATTCTGTATGTGTGGCCTCAGCTTCTGACCAAGATTCACTACAAAGGTACAGATTTACCAAAAAGTGGACAAAACAAAGGAAACATAAATTTTTAAAATCTTGGACATCAGATAAGGAAAGAGAAGGAATTCTGAGTGAAGGTGAACAATCGAGAGAAGTCCGGTAATTGATTGGCCCAGACTACAGTCTGGACAGAATTTTATATATGGATTGAGGCACAACCTCAAGAAAATAAAGATTCTAACCAGTGTCAATTGGCAGTACCATGATGGAGAAAAGATAGAGACTGTTAACAACTTCAGCTTGCTTAGCTCCATAATCAACACTCTTTGACACTAGCAGTCAAGAAATCAAAAGTTTAATTGCTTTCAAAAGTTCTAAAGCTCAATAGTGTCAGTGTGGAGACTAAGGTGTGCCTGATTCAGGCCACAATCTTTGCAATTACTTACTATGCATCAGAGAGCTGGGCAATGACCAAGGATGACATAAAAAGAATTGATCTTTTTTTAGTTGTGGTGCTAGAGAAGAGTTTTGAACACACCATGGACTGCCAAGAGAACAAATGGGTTTATCCTGAAGAGAATGAAACCAGGGTGCTCCTTGGAGGCAAGACTTTTGAAGCTCCGTCTGACATACTTTGGGCATGTGGCCAGGAGGGATCAGCCCTCTGAGAAGGACAACATGCTTGGAAGGGTGGAGGGACAGTGAAGGAGAGGGAGAGCCTGGATGAGATGTATTAACATAGTAACTGGGGGAATTAAGGTAGGTGTGGAAGAGGCAGTGAGACTGGCTCAAGATAGGAAAGGATTTAGAACTATTGTACATAAGGTCTCTATGAGTTGCAGTCAAGTTGGTAGCATATAACAACAACAACACACACATGTATGTGTATCTGTAGTATGTGTGTGTGTGTGTGTGCATACTATTGTGTGTGTTTACACACACATAGGATGTGTGTGTGTCTGTGTATGTATTTGTATGTGTGTACTCAAGGAAGTACTATTATGTGCTCACCAGAATGACAAAAGTTAACAACACTAAAAATATAATACTACTAGAACTTCAAATTAGTTCTTTCTACTTCAGTCATTGTTAGTGAAGCAAAACCCGAACAGATGTGAATTTGAAAAATGTGGGTGGACCAGAACCACAACTGGAATGGCAAAACTTACGTGTTGATGACCTGCTACATATTTCGTCTTTTGCTTAGAAGCAGAAGTAGTATTAAAGCTGCATAGTTACCATATCTCTTGATGGACAGAGTTAGAGACGGGGATACCCCTCCTTAAAGATGGTACTAATTACACTTGTTAAAAAAAATTTACATTTGTTTGCTTACAAAGTTCACATACAACATGTTTCACACTATCCTTCATTCACGTTGTGTTTCATACAATCATTCCCATTCATTATGTTTTATAAAATTAATCACTACTGGACAACATCCACCATGACCCTGTCTTTTCAGATTTTCACTGGATCTTACCCATTTCCTTTAACCTCCCCCTCCACCTACCAAAATGTGCAACCCTGTGATTGAAGATGTGTAGCTCTGACAGTCCTGGTAATGATCTAGTCTCCCTCCTCCGGTTCCTGAAAAGGCTCACTTGGTCTCTTTCAGGTCTCCCATTCCAGGACTTTGACTAGTAATTTTCCCCATTATGGTTTATATTTTAAACGATTTTAAAAATTCAGGACCACTCCAGTTTCACTTAATCATTCATCACGTAAACAGTTTGGATTAGACAATATCAAGCCCTGAGTAGATTTGGAGCAATTGGAACGCTCATACATTGCTGGTGGAAGTGTATAGTTTGCAAAAGCAATATTTCTTGAAAAATATACACATGCACGCATGCACCTGCTTTATGATTCCCCAGCTCCACTTTTATATATTTTTTCAAGAGAAATGAAGATAGAAATAAATTAAAAAGAGCAGTCATGCATGGCATACGTACATAACATCTTTCTTCAAAAGTGCTTCAAAATGGAAAGAACGCAAGTATATATGAATGAACGAAGTATCCACATTACTCCATATCTATAAATAAAATATTACTCAGTGATTTCAAGGGAACTAATTCTAGACATGAGTTCTGAGAATATAATGTGCTAAGTGTTGGCTGCTTCCCAAAAGGTTGGTGGTTCTGGTCACCAACAATTCAGCAGGAGAAAGACAAGGCCCTGTGGGTCCTTCCATAAAGGGGTTCAGTCTGGAAAATCAGATAGAGGCTCACACTGAGTCAGAAATGACTCAAGGACAGTGGATGTGTAATGACGTATTCACAAACACAAGGATGAATTGCAAATCTTTCTATACATTTGACCAGTTCATAAATGAGCATAACATTTCTATAATGTTTAAGTTTTAATACAGAGTCAGATCAATAATAACTTATAAAATTAGAATTTGGCCTAAAAATGTATACAGCAACTTTCTTGGATAGAAAAAAAAAATGTCTTCTAGCTTGATTTGGGTGACAGTTTATGTATGTATATATTTACCAAAACTTGATAAGCTAAGTTGATACAATACTAACCTTCTCTGGTTGAATAAAAATATTTTTAAACAGAAACTAGAAAATATATCTTGCTATTGTTGTTGTTATGTGCCATCAAGTCACTTGCGACTCATAGCGGCCCTATGTACAACAACCGTAAATCCTGCTCTATCCTGTGCCAATTTTATTGTCTCTGACACACCTATCCCCATTACTCCAGTCACTAAATTAATCCATCCCATCAAGGGTCTTCCTCTCCTGTGCTGTCCCTCCACCCTCCCAAGAATGACATGACACCCCTCTCCAATGGTTGGTCCCTCCTTGCAACATGTCCAGAGTATGTCAGATGAAGCTTCAGAATCTTTGCCTCCCAGGAGCAGCCTGGCTTCACCCAGTCCATGGTATATTCAATACTCTTCTCCAGCACCACAGCTCAAAGGCATCAATTCTCCTTCAATCATCCCTAGTTGTTGTCTAGCTCTCTGATGTGTAGCAAGTGATTGCAAAGACTATGGCCTGTATCAGGTGCACCTTAGTCTTCAGAGTGACATCGTTGCTCTTCAGTCCTTTAGACTGGTCTCTAACCACAGACTTTCCCATTGCAATATGTCATTTAATTTCCTGAATGCTGATACCGCTAGTGTTAATTGTGGAACCAAGCAAACTAAAGCTGTGAACAATCTCAATCTCTTCACCATCCTTCAAGATACTGTCAATTGGCCCAGTGGTGAGAATCTTTGTTTTTCTTGATGTTGAGCTTCAATTCACACTGAAGGCTGCAGTCCCTGCCCTTCTACAGGGACTTGAAGTGCTTCAGGTCCTCCTCAGTTTCAGCAAGCAGGGTTGTGTCATCTGCATAACACAGACTGTCGATAAGTCTTCCTCCACTCCTGATGCCCCATTTCTTCTCATAGAGCCCAGCCTCTCTCAGGAACCAATGAATTATTTAAAAAACAAACTGGTTTTGAAAGCAGTTTTCAAAAGCATGATAGTGTTTGTCACCAGCAATTAAAGCTGAGGACCCTAGCGATACTAGGTTAGAGATTCCACTCTACCCAAACCCCTGGGGGGTATAGTTCTAACCTGACACTCAAGTACCCATGAGTTGAAGTCAACTTGGTACAACTGGTAATATTTGTCTGCTTCTTTTAGGACTCTGATTGCAAGTTTCCCATTTGTTTAGATTGTCTTCCCCATAAATTGGATCGAGATAGTACACTAGATTATTTCTCTTTGGTACAAAAAAACATGTGAAAATAGAGATTCAAAACCACTATTATCCAACAGAAATCTACAGAAAGTTTGGGAATTTCTTGAGACATAAACTATGCCAAATAATGTCCTATAATAAGGAGTAAGATGTGAGGCTACAGAATTAGTGTTAATCAGTCCAAACATTTTCTTGATCTCCAGATTCCAGTCAAAGGCAAGATTTCCTTTTGAAAGGCCATGAATCATTAACATTCCAATACATCAACTATAGATCTGGCAAAGCAAAGACATTTTTCAGGGAAAGGGAGGCAATCCAAGTGACTATCTTAATTACCTGTATCAGCCCAATTAATTTGTGGTGTATTTCAAGTTGAAACAAAGGCCCAAGAATGAATCTTGCTGCCGCAACCTAACTAGAGCATTCTATGAAGACTCTCCCTCCATCATTCCAGAGGACAGAAACAATGGGATGTAGATAAGCCCTCAGGGTCTCCGCAGCCAGAGAAATGCTAGCGAAACCCTGCTAGAGCTCATACCAGGTAGGAAGACCCAGCATTACAACCTGCTCCAGGGAGGGACACTTCGGAAGGGAGGGGATATACACTGCAACATTTATTAAAGCAAAATTTTAAAAGCTGTCCTGAAGAGAAGTTCAACTGTCTGAATCAGCGGGTGATGAACAGCCTCTGAAAACCCACTGGAGGGTCAGCTATGGGTTGATTCTGACTCTACGGTGTACAACGACAAAGGCCCAAAGGAAGAGAGTGGTGGATGAGAACTCTCAACCTCAATGCTAGAAACTGGGGTTTGATTCCTTGCTCATGTAGCTCCTGTCACCCCCAAACCACCTTCAGTGGAGACATGTGTGCCCTGCACCCTCCAACTCCAGCAGCTTTCAGAACAGCTTCCCGACTAGGTCAGACTAGGAAGGAAGGAAGGCCTCATCACCTGCTTCCCAAAAATGGTGCTGTTATTGTTGTTAGGTTTTGTCAAGTAGAACTCATAATGACTCTATGAACAACAGAGAAGCCAATAAGAACTATGGTCACAGTACGACAATTCTGTTGTACGCAGGGTTGCCGGGAGCCTGGGGTTGACTTGACAGATGCCAACAACATCCAGGACCTGTACTGGGAAGAAGGCTCCCAAAGAAAAGTAAGAGGCGAAGAATTACCCTGGATGATTCATTTTATCGATTTCATCGTTTTCCAAATTTCCTGATGTAGAAGAAATCCCATGGTTAATACTTTCAGAGTACTAAAAATGCTAGGTTACCTGTTCTCCCAGAAAGAATCCTGGTGATGCCATGGTTAAGCAATCACTTTCCACCTAAAAGGCTGATGGTTCAAACCCATCCATTGGATCTTCAGGAAAAAGATCTTCAGGCCCTCTTCCATGAAGATATTAGCCTCGAAAACCCTACAAGACAGTTCTGTTCTGATTCATGGGCTCACCATGTCTTGGAGTGAATTCAGTGGCACCCAGCAACATCCATTCTCCAAACTAATTTAGTACATAATTGCTTTAAGTCAATAAAGTCACTACAGTAGCTCTGGGAGTGTCTCAGGTCATGCTGAGGAACCACAGCCCACATGTTCGAGAGTGTTCTTGCACTGCATGTGTGAGCTGGGCCAGATGAGGCTCTTCTAAGAGTTTATACTCAACAGCATATAACTTATTGGAGGAATGAGCCGATTTCCAGAGTTTAAAAAAAAAAAATACAACATTTCAAAGCAAGTAAGACAGCTGCCATCAGAATTGGGGTGCCTACAATGCTGTTTTTTCTTAGCTCCCATAAGTCTATAGTTTGGAAAGTTAACAAGCAAAGCAACAAGAAAATGAAGTGAGAAGTATTTGATAAGGAACCAGAATGCAAGACGCATCAGAGGGACACCCCAGACTCTCTTCTTCCTACACACACTTCCTGGTGTTACAACTGGCTTCACAGGTCCCCTGGAAGCTGCTCTAAGGCTTGAAAGAGGAACGTGTTGTGTAGAAGGATGAATTCTATGCTGGGGAAATGGCAATAAAACGTGCCCCTGGTAACACTGGTAGACGAGGGTTCCTGAAGTACGTAAGGGGTGAAGCCTCCAAGACTGGAGCAGAAGACTGAGAGACAAGGACCAGGACACAAAGGGTCTTTCTTATATGCCTTGCTTGGTTGGTCACGTAGCAGGCATTTATGTTTGTATTTACATCCTCATGTTATTCTAGAAAGGATTTAGAGTGGTTCTTGCTAAGGAGTTTGGGTTGTATTATGAATGCAATTGAACGTAATTGGGGGATTTTGAGCAGGCAATGACATGCTCAGGCATGCATTTAAGAAAGATTATACCAGCAATATAGAAAATAATTCAGAAGGGGTGCAGGGACTTCAGGCAGTTAAAGCAAAAGCAAGTGCAATTACCATAATCCAAGGGTAAAATGATGCTCGCCTGAACAAATGCATTGACACCAGGAATGGAGAGAACAGCATAGAATTCAGATGTACTCAAGAGAGGGAAGTAGAAGATTGGGTGCAGAGCTCATGGGTGATGCTTTCAGAGGAATACAAATTCTAGGTTATCTGTTCCCAACACCTTTAAAAGAGAGCCAGGTCAGTTACCAAGAAGGAGAGGGTTTGACAACAACTAGTTAATAAGGTGGTAAACAAAAACTAAAGTTAGCTTTTGCATCAAGTACATTCCAAATCACAATGTGGTAGATGGAATTTGCTCCAGGACTTAAGAACCATAAATGACATAGCTGAGCCTCTACATCTTGTGGTTTCTAACCTCTACACTATAATAGACAAAGTGCTAGTCTATAGGCCTTTTATTGTAAGAACCACCTTACCTCTGTAACTTGATTTGTGTCACTATTAGACCCTCT
>NW_006399798.1:10180154-10199132 GCF_000299155.1 Elephantulus edwardii | reverse complement strand
TGTATCAAACGCACCTTAGTCTCCAGAGAGACACCATTGCTCTTCAGTACTTTGGAGAGGTCCCTAACAGCAGACTTTCCCATCGCAATATGTCTCTTAATTTCCCGGCTACTGGTGCCAAGAGTGTTGACTGTGGAGCCAAGCAAACTAAAGCTGTGTACAATCTCAATCTCTTCACCATCCATCCTAGTGGTACAACAGTTAAAATATTTTGTCATTAACAAGAAGGTTGATGGCTCAAACTCACCCTGCAGCTCCATGGAAGAAAAGACTTGGTGATGGGCTCCCATAAATCTTAGAGGCTAGAAAATCTTACTGGGAAGCTCTCCTTTGTCACATTGGGTCACTTTGCACAGGAACTGATGTGAAGGCACCCAGCAATAGTGTCAAGGGAAGACCATACATTGTATTGCTGTTTTCCTCATTTGGAGGATGCAGGAGGGGGTGACTCCGCAGATAGAAGCAGCTTCACTAAAAAGAAAAAAATCTATAAAAAAAGGAGAAGAAGCAGCTAAGTTTGAGTTTCTAAGTCACAGAACACAAAAAAGAAAAAGCGAGAAGTAGGGAGAATGAGCTTTGGAGAAATGAGAGGAGACCCCAAAAAGGTGAGTCCTTCTAAGGAAACATACAAGGACTGAGCCTCTGAGCTCTGCTCCCCAAGGCAGCTGTGTGAATACAGACAAGTCACTTAACCATCCACCCCCAGGCCCTATTTCCTCTTCTATAAAAAAACAAGGATTAGATTAGATGGCTCTACAAGTTTTTTCTAGCCTGAAAATTCTACAATTATAAATACTTTCAGACATTTTTTTATATGTTCTGACTACCAGAAGCTCCACTTTCTTTTAATAAATTCTATTTACTTGCAGGTGGCTGGACTATTAAGAAAAGCAAATTGTTTAAATAAAGGATGACTGTTTGACTAGCTTGAGTCTCCTACACTCCGCATAGATATGCAGGCAATTCATAAGTTACAACGTCGGACTACTATGCAGCCTCTTATGCTAAAAGAGTCTAGGGACATGCAATGAAATGGTTCATAATAAAAATAGGCACCACTTAGTGACACACATCGAAGCATCATTGTTACCATTGTATTATGTTAAAGATGCTTTTATGTATCCCAAAGTGTTTCTTTAATGTTTTCATACCTAACAAGGTACTCTAAATATTGTATTTACTGTATTCTAAAACAAACATTTGACTGGTTGATCCTTATCTAATTGCTTAACTGTTCTGACATACACACAAATTCAACTTACTTCAAAGCATACTGAAGAATAGAGCTTGCTGGAAATACAGGGACCACCTGTGTATATGTACATGTGTACACGCACATGCACACACATTTTATTTTCTTTCTGGTAATGATTTTTTTAAAGATACATCAATCAAGTAACCAGCATTTATTACTGGAGCTAATTAAAGCTCAAAATGACATTTTCATTTGTAACGTTTGCTGAGATTTGAACCCAGATCCCATCAACGAAAAGCAGCTGCACTAATAACCACAGTCCCAGTGAGCTCCCTAATTTCCCCAGCCTCCCCTCAGCGCAAATGTGTGATTAATTGCAGGTTTACGGGAGCGCTCAGTTACTGTGAAAACAAATCATTACCAGAAACTGGCATTCCCAATTTATTTTATTTTTATTTTTATTACTTATACCTTATTCTCCATATTTTCCATATGTTTGGGCGCCTTCTAATCCATTCAGGACTTTCTAGAATGCTCAGCTCACCGACAGCATGCAACAACAACGAAAGACCTTGATAAGCAGGAAATTGCATTGTTTTCACTCTTTCGTTTTTAGGGTTGTACAAATACCGTAACTTCTAGAAGAAAGTCAAGGGAGCAAAGTGGTCCACACCAGGACAGGATGAAGACAAAGCTATCGTTCCATGTCAGTGTAGGACATACACTCCACATAGAAGACTCAGCCGCGTGAGAGACTAGAAAGCTCGATGCATACAGAGAGAACGGGTCCTGACTTCACTCTAGGCAATTGTCATCCACTGTTTTTCCTCATGATTGACTGAGACAACGGACCTCAGCAAACAGAGAATGTGAGACTAACACAGGACCAGGATGGGGCAAGATTTCGTTCTGCTGTGCATAAGGTTGTTATGAATCAAAGTCAACTCAACAGAGCCTAGCAACCACTTTAGTATTGAAGAAAGAGGAGGAGATGTTGATACAAAGTCAACTCAACAGAGGCTAGCAACCACTTTAGTATTGAAGAAAGAGGAGGAGATGTTGATACAAAGTCAACTCAACAGAGCCTAGCAACCACTTTAGTACTGAAGAAAGAGGAGGAGATATTAATAAACATTTTAACCTCTTTTTTTTTTCATCATGCACAATACTTTGATGGATTTTATCAAATTTTAGGGTGTATCAGAGGAATATTCTGATGGAATTTGCTTTGAATCCATAGAAGTACCTCTCAGGACATGGATTCCAGAGCCAGTGAAATGTCCTTGGAAATCCAATGAAAAGAAACATATCTTCCCAAGGCAAAAAACCAAACAGATATGTCTTAGAAAAGGTACAGTTGGAGGCAGAGATGGTGAGGCTTCTTGTTTCATACTTTGGACACATAGGTGAGGCTGTTCCTCGGGAAGGGACTTCATGCTTGGAAAGATGGAGGGTTAACGAAGGAGAGGAAGACTCCTAAGGAGATGGTCACATGATGATTTCAACAATGGGCTATAGTGTGTCAGAGCAGGTGAGGATGGCACAAGATAGGGCAGGGCTCAGGTAGGCTGTTCACAGGATCTCTGGGTTGTACTTTACAGCACCTAACAGGATGTTGAGGACTAAGAGAACAACCCATGCCATCAAATGCATCCCCAAATCTTAATAAGGATACAGTCCTTCTAACTGGCCTTGAATGCACAGTACACCGGGCTGTCTCTCAAGCCTGCACTTCTCAGCAGACAACATTCTGGTTGAGTAGCAGAAGGAATTAATTACTTTGACAAGAGTTAGTAAGACTTTCAAGCAAAGTCAGGTAGGTTAGCTCCTGAAACTCTGTGCATGCATGCATGCATGCATGCATGCATGCATGAAGTTACTCAACTCTGTATTTATCTTAGATCCCCAGACTGCCCACGACCCTCACTCTTGGGAGGTCATTTTTTTCTGGGAATGTTTACAGAACTTCCATCTTTTATCTTATGAGAGATGCATGGATGATCTTGTAATACATGTGGCATTTCTAAAAAGATGCATGGTCTTCCTCAAAATATCTGCTCTAGCAGAGTTTCTCCCCTCATTAATGTTTCATCTCCTGTAGATATTACCTTCTCCTTATTTAACAAAATCCTGGAAGCACAGCTCCCCTGCCTTGATTTCTTCCCAAAGACCATCATGTTATACCAGATTTTTTAGAATCAGTGTATGTGTGAGTTTGAAGCTAATAAGAGAAGGGTGCCGTTCATTGAAGACTATCACAATAACCAGCTTAGCACACCTCGGCATTGCCTTCCCAATGTTCTTATTAACTGCCATCGAGCTGTCTCATAAGAATCTTACGTATAAAAGCGTAACATTTCTCACTCCTGCATCATCTTCATGGTCAGTCGTTGGCATTTGCAGTTGGGGCTCTTGTGTAAGTCCATCTCACTAAAGCATTTTCACTGGCTCTCTGTGTTTCGAATTACTATGTTCTTTTGTAGTGATTGTTCTTTAACGAAGATGTGCCCAAAGTCAGTCAGTCAAATTTCTATTACTGTTGTTGATAGGTGTATTTGACTATGATTTGTAGCAACCTTATGAACAATGAATTTGAACCTGTGGCATCCTCGTCTTTGGGAAGGCAAATTTCATACCAAATATTATATGGGGGAAAAAGCCACATATGCTTATTCAGGAATTGGAGGAATCACAAAATTATAAGTTGGATTTTCTCTTGTGACAGAACACAGGAAATGAGTTGTTTCCTGCCGGCAGACAAGAGACAGCTAGGGTCCCCCTGCAGAGGGAGGGTAACAAAAGGACAAAAAGTGAAATTGGTAAGGAAGAGAAAAGGAGAAGTTGAGTAAAACATCAGGGGGATTGAGACAGTGGATGTAAGAGCAGCCTGGAGTCGAGTCCATCGTGAGAAGAGCAGTGATTGTGAAAATTTGGCAGGGCTATCTTCTATGGGTCACACGGAGTTAGTGACAACTCAGTAACAGCTAACAACAAATGTGTTAAGTGTGTGTGAGAAGCTGGGGGAAGACACTGAATATGAGTTCTGAGAGGAGGGTTATTGCCCTGTCAACTGTCTCCCAGGTCTTCAGTCAAGCCCTAGCATGAGGACAAATGTTGGCATAAATTATGTCTTTATGTAAAGGAACCTGGTAATACAGTTAGTTGAGCACTGAATTGCTAACCAAAAGATTGAGTATTCTAATCCATCCACCACCACCGCCACCACCGTGTGGGAGAAAGAGGTGACAGTCAGCTCCTGAAAAGGTTGACAGCTTTGGGAACCCTACGGAGCAGCTCTACCCTGTCCTGCAGAGATGCTAGAGTCAGTATAAACCCCATGGCAGTGGGTGTTGATTTGAGTTACGCAAACATCACACAGATTCATTGGAGCTGCCTTTTTTTAAGATCTGTCGCTTCTACCATTTAAAAAACACGAGCAAAGGGAAGTGAAAGCATCCAAATTTTAAAAAACAGACACATACACAATATCCGTCACTGACCTTTCTTTTTTACTTTTTGTCCAGCTTTGTTAAGCAGTTTTAAGAAATGTAGTCAAATCTTAGGGCGCTCTCGTGGCCTAGTGGCAAGAAGCTGTGCTACAATCCCAAAGGCACATGGTTCAAATCCATCAGGTTCTGCTGGAGGAGAGGCAATCTCCTCCTGTGCAGGAGGAATCCAATTTGATGGTACACAACAACAACAACAACAAAAAGTAAGAAATGTAGTCAAATCTCTGTGCATTAATGATGTATAAAAACCACAGCCATCTAGAAAATCAGACTCCCAGTCACTTGTCATCAGGTATCACAGGCAGAAAAGCTTTTTGAAAAGAGACTGCCTGTCTTCCTCCCACACAGCCACTGGTGGATTTGAACTCCTGATCTTTCCATTAGCAGTCACCAAGCATCTTTGAGGGAACTCTGGTGGCATAGTCCATTGTTGCTCTAATAACCCAAGACCAACACTCTGGCAGTTAGAATGCATCCAAGGCCATCCAGGAGAAAGATGGGCAGTCTCTTTCCATGTGACTTGCAGTCTTGAGAAACCTGCCTGAAGACCAGCTGTGAATCGTGTCAGACTCAGTGACAATAAGAGGGATGGCTCTTTGAATAAAACATTGCTGTGTTTCATTTTTTCCCCTTTTCATTCTGGCCCCATGTGGACCAGAGGCTGGGATGCACAAAGAGATTTAGAACACAAGGATCAGAGTGTACAGAGCTACACCTCCAGGGGAGGAATGGGGAGCCTTCTCCCCTGGAGGTCTGTTCTTGTAACCCTTCCAGTGCTGTAATTCACCCTTCCAAGGTTTAGCGAAGTAGCCAAAGATGAGGTATTAATAGAACCCCAGCTCCTTTCTAGGTTCACTCTGGTGTTTCTGGATCATCCACCCAGTCCCTCCACCCTGAATCAGGACGATGGCTTGGGAGGGGGTCATGCCCACAGACACATCTTTCTCTGTGCCTGACACAGTCTTTGCCAACTTGTGGTAATGTCTTAGGTGCCAAATGCAACCAATTAGAGAAGTCCCCCTCCTGTGGCATTTGTGTGTGGGAGTCTATGCCCTGGATGCCACAAGGGTGGGGTTAGACACCCCCTGGATGCTCCCAGATGAGAAATGAGTATTTCTAGAGCTGGCGTGCACTCAACAATGTATGTTAGCCTCCTTTACCTTTCAGACTTGTACGTAGAGGAGAAGTTCGTGGGATTTGCAACCTTTCAGAAGCAGATTGCCAGGCTTCTCTTCTGAGGTGCCTTCAAGTGGGTTCGTACCATCAACCTTTAGCTAAGAGTCAAGAACCTAACCATCTGTGCCACTCAGGGACTCTGTCTAATATCTGCAACCTTCGGACTAAGTTCTGTGGATTACTAGTCACCCAGGAGAGTATCTGGACGCATCAACCATCCTCACAGTAAAATATACTTAACCCATCAGATGCCACAACCTGCAAACAAACCAGAACAAAAGAAGCAGCAAATTAAAGAGTAGAATCAAACAAAAAAATGTCAAGAAATAACTTGAAAACAGTCCACAAATTCAATTCATTATTTATTCAGATTTACCCTTTTAAAGTCTCAACTGAATCCATTTCTTCTCCATTAGCCAACCCTTTATCTTTCACTTCAATTCTTGGAAAAGATTCTCCTATGTTCTGTTTTACTCTAGTCTCTTTTCCAAAGGGCCAAGTGGTCTTTCATAAAATAAACACCTAATTATACTTCTTCTTAATTATACTTCTTCTGAAGCTCTTGCTGCAGAGGGTCAAGGATTGCAGCCTTCATATGGATTGAGGCTCAATGTAAAGAAGACGAAGATTCTCACCACTGGACCAATTGGCAGCATCAGGATGGATGGTGAAGAGATTGAGATTGTTCACAGCTTTAGTCGGCTTGGCTCCATGGTCAACATTCTTGGCACCAGCAGCCAGGAAATTAAAAGATGTATTGCCATGGGAAAATCACTGTTAGGGCCTTCTCCAAAGTACTGAAGAGTAATGGTGTCTCTCTGGAGACTAAGGTGCATCTGATAGAGGCCATGGTCTTTGCTATCATTTGTTATGCATCAGAGAGTTGGACAATGACCAAGGAGGATAGAAGGAGAATTGATGCCTTTGAGCTGTGGTGCTGGAGAAGAGTATTGCGGGTACCATGGACTACTAGGAAAACAAACAGATTCATCCTGAAGAAGGTTAAAGCAGGCGGTTCCCTGGAGGCAAGGATTCTGAGGCTCCGTCTAACATTCTATGGACATGTTGTAAGGAGGGAGAGGTCCTTGGGGAGGGACAACATGCTTGGTAGGGTGGAGGGACAGTGCCAGAGGGGAAGGCCCTCTAGAGGTGGATTGATTCAGTGACTGGAGCAAGTCAGGATGGGAGTGTCAGAGACAGTATGGTTGGCACAGGACAGAGCAGAGTTTAGAGCTGTTGTACATGGGGTCGCTATGAGTCGCAAGTGACTCGACAGCACGTAACAACAACAATAACAACAATAACAACAATTACACTTCTTGCCTTTTAAATGACTACATATTATGGTGGTGGTAGTGGTGGTATTCATTCTTTGTCGTCTTATTTTGCTTATTATTGGTACTTGCTAATGATAGTGTTGTTGCTGTGTACTGTCGAGTTGGAACCGACCTGTAGCTGACCCTCCAGCAAGTTTTCAGAGGCGGTGAATCACATGGGAGGAGATTGTCCATCCTTATCCTGCAGGGCAGCTGGTGGCCTCGAACCATGTGCGTGAGGGGTAGTAGCACAGCTTCTTGACACTTCTGTTTTACATTACTGGTCTTATGCAGTATTTGTCCTTAAAAGCCTTAGTTCACTCAGCAAAATGCTCTCTGGCCTTTCCCTTGTGATATAGTATATATTTTTTTTAAAAAATCATTGTTTCTGGGTGCTGTATAGTATTCCATCATGTAAATGTGCTGTAATTTCTCAATCCAGTCATTTGTTGATGGGCATTTGCCTCTTTCCAAGTTCTTCCTATTATGAACAACATTGCTATAAAAACTGGTGTACAAATCTCCACTTGTGTGTCAGTTCTGTTTTTCTTTGGTATCTATCCCTAACAGTGGACTAGCTGAGTCAGATGAAATGTCTATGTTCAACTTTTTGGAGGAAATGCCAAACTGCCTTCCAGAGTGTTTGTACTATTTTCAAATCCCACCCACAGTGTATGAGAGTTCCAATCTGTCCATATCCTCCCCAGCATTTACTGCTTGCTGTCCTATTAAACTTTTCCACTACTACTGAGGTGAGATGGCATCTCATTCTGGTTTTGATTTGCATCTCTCTGATTGCCAGTGATTTTGAGCATTTTTTCATGTGTTTATTGGGCATCCTAACGTCTCCCTCTTTGAAAAGTCTTTCCATAGCTTTTGTACATTTTGTATTTGGGTTATCAGTCTTTTTCTTGCGTACTATTCTTTAAACATATGCTATGAAACCCTTATCTGAGATGTCATTGTCAAATGATTTTTCCCAGGCAGTAGCTTGTCTTTTGAATCTATTGGGAAAAGATTTTGATGCACACAGGGATGTAATCTTTAGAAAGTCCCTTTCATCAGTGTTATTCTTTCTCGGTTGTGCATTTCTGGCTCTCTTTGCCAGCCTATTTATACCACACACTAAGCCTTCTAAGTTGGATTCTAGTTTGTCTATTATGGTCTTTATGGTTTGGGGCTCTATCCCTAGGTCTCTGATCCATCTTGAGTTGATTTTTGTGTTTAACGTGAGATGTGGCTCCTGAAAGCCATCAATTCCTGTTAGATAGACTCTTTTAAGATTTTGTACTTGAAGTTTATCTAACGACATTGATATTTACCTGGTGTATATTTTCTCATCTTAACAGTGAATATTGTAGGATTATATGGTCTTAAAAGTGGCAATAATGAAATACTTTAATTTTGCATTATTCAATCTGTATCTTTTACTAAATGAAATTAATAAATTAATTTTAACATTCATTATCACACACACACACACACACACACACACACACACACACTCCCTTGTATTTAAAAGTCGCTTGGGTCCAAGGGTCTAAGTGTTATTTTTGGAGAAACATTCTTCTAAGTTGTACAACATTCTTCTGTCAATTTTTGATGCACTGAAGTAATCTGGGTTTGCTGTGATGCTGAACCTTGTACCATTGGGGTGTCAAATGTCATAATGGCTGCCCATGATGGACAGTGTTTGGTGGGGTTCCCAGTTTAAGACAAGTTTGGAAGCAGCAGTGGTATCCACTTCCTAAACTATGTGCCTCTGGAAACTCTATGAACTCTGAGAACAATGATAGTTATAGAAAGACGTCAGGCCTTTTGTTCATAGGGTCGCTATGAGTTGTGCTAGACTCGATGGCAATCAACAACAACATATATTAATTACTAAAAGTTGATAATAGAAAATGTCTGGTTTGATGCATGCTAAGCAGAGAAATTATTTCAATAGCTAAGTATTTATTCAACTTTCAGGTAAAATAGGAAAGACATAGAGTAACTTTGTTCTGACTCAAACTTTCCACTAACAGGCATTTAACTATTGTCTAATTTTAAAGCCTCTCTGAGTCGCTAGCAGTTGTCTACGACTAGACAGCACTTAACAACAACCACAACAATGAGAGAGCTTAGTTGGCCTAGTGGACAGAAGGTGATGCTACCAAGCCAAAGGTGGGTGATTTTCATCTGTGGCCCTCAGGCCTGGTTTTACTTGTTTTTGGTCAAACGTTCTTCTAGGTGGTATAGCACTGGTCTGTCCATTTGCTGTACAGAGGTAACTCGTGGTTGCTGCGATGCTAAACACTGTGACACCAATGAGTCAAATGCGAGAATGGTGACCCATGGTGGACAGAGTTTGGTGGTGCTTTCCAATTAAAACAAGCTTGGAAGCAGGAATGGACCCACTTCCAAAATGACTTGCCTCTGGAGACCCTATGAACTTGGAGGAACGATGTAAGTTATGCAAGTGTTCAGATTTTTTGTGCATAGGGTCATTATGAGCCGTCTATGACTCGACGGCACTTAACAACAACAACAACTAGGCATGAAGTTCCTCATATACGAAATAAGTTGACAATAATACTGTATCTCTAAGATCTTTTTTAGTCCTACAAAGGTGTTATAGGAATTCTGAGACTATAAGGACTTTAAGAAGTTCCCTCATTAAGAATTTCCTCCTGATTATTTCTTCTTTCTCTAGACCATAGCAAAACTCAACTATCCTAATAATATCACTGCTTTTTAAAGATACTTCACTTAAATGGTTTATAGGTATCTAATATCTCTTCATTCCTTTAAATAATAATAATAATAATATAATTCTCCCTATAGAAATCTCTTCTTAAAGTATTGTATTAAAACCACATATATAATTCGTTCTTTAAGTTTCAGGGCTGAGAGAAAAAGAAGTGCATATAGTATCAATAAATGAAACAAACAAACAAATCTACATAAAATGTTTTATAATTTTCAATCTTTGCCAAGAGGATGTTTAAATAGTCATAAAAGGAACTCAAGAAAGGCAAAAGGCTTCTTCCTGCAAAAGGCACACAAACCCTCTGAATGAAAGCTGTCGACCTCTGAGCACCAGTCTGCTGTTGATTAAAAGCAACTGGGGCATGTGCTATGAAGCATAAGTCTACCTGATTTATGGCTTGGAAAATTAAGTTACTATTACTTATGGGGCTTGGAAGCAAAGACCCAGTGCACTAGCTAATTGAGACTAGAGAAGGGGTGTATGCTGAAATTGGGAAAATATATTTTAGGGAATGACTGAGTGAAGACATTAGGGTATGTAATTAAATTGCCTTGGAAAAAAAATCACAGTCCCAACAACTTCTTGTATAAATGATCAAAAATCGGAATGTGTTGGTTTTATGAACTGGTCTTCTGCCATTAGCTGCACTGAGCTGAACATTGACTTGACCTTCACTGTTGCCTGGCTATCGTGAGTGTATTAAAGCCTCCATTACCAGATGTCTTATAATAATGGTGCATTAGTTTGAGAGAGAAATTTGTAGTACTTCTCTAATAATTAAGGACAGCTTAAAATGTAAGTAATTACTGGGTTTGGGTAAGTTACACACACGTCTTCTAAGCTCTTTATAGCCATAAATGTACAGTTTGATGAGTTTTCTGCCAAGTTCCACTCAATTCTAGGAAGGAATTTTATTTTCACAGGACCTAGGGTCCAGGAAGTTCTCTTACGAAAGGTCAAATGTTGGAATATAGGGGAGGGACTAAAACCATACAGGGTTCTCTACCAACAACTATTCCAGCACAAATCCAATTTCCAAGCAGCTCAGAAAGTCACGGGGTAAGGAAGTAAGAGATTAATTATTTCTTAGAGCCGGGCTGTGACCATATGAGTGATAAAATTGATGACATATGTAGGGACTTTATATTTTTATTGGACAACCAAACATTCCAGACTGATTGATGTAATTTGTTAGAATAACTACTAAATATTTTTGAAATTGAAAGATGATGGCATCTAATAATAATAAAGACTGCTTTTATTATCATTGAACTTGATTATTGAGGACATATGTACATATAGTCATTGAAATCCAATGAAGAGCGATTTTAGCAATTTAGAGTTATTTTACTAGTTGAGACACTAAAAGAATAGATCCCCTACCAACTCTCATTTATAAAAATTTTAATACACTTTATCCCATTGTAATGTTTCTCTGCTGGGGATGATTTCTTTTCCCCTCCGGGTGACATTTGACAGTGTTTGGAGACATTTAGGGTTGTCACTGCTTGGGAAGGGGGTGGCTACTGGCATCTACAGACAGAGGCCAGAGATGCTGCTGAATGTCCAATGATACACTGGACAACTTCACTGCTGTCCTGAAGCAAAGACGTATCCAGTGCTGAAAAGCAACTGCTGAGAGTGAGAAGTCCTGCTCTCAAGAGCTCTATTATCTAATTGTAACTAATGATCCTATTTCAGCATGTGACCCATTAACTTAAAACTCAGTAAATAATATCTATGGACTTATAATGCAAATGAGGGTGATGATTACTACTCTAAATTTCAAGTTATAAAAATTCAATTTGCGTAATTTTTTTCCCAAGAGTCTATTTAGTGACTTAAATGAGATATAGAGGCGCAAATTTAAACCAATGGCAACAGAAAAGACTGCAGCCCTAGAAACTACCTGGAATAGTTATCCTCATTGCTATAGGCTAGCTATGAGTTGGAACCAAGTCAATTGTAATGGGTTTGCTTTTATATTCTTTTGTTTTCACGATTTTAATAAATGCTATCAGATTAATTTTCTAAAACAGCAAGCAGCAAATAAAAATTTATTTCTTTGAAAACTATCAGGCTAAAACTGCTGGAGAATTTCTATATTTACTTGTTAAATAGATAGAAAATGCCAACATAAAAAAACTCGTTCACCACTGTTATAAAACAGGACTGACATCAGGGTTGAGGGAAGACAGGGAAGGAGGGGAGGAATTACTTAAACTGCACTGAAACAGATGAGGGAGAGAATTGTTTAAAAGGAATATATGATTAGGTATTATTGTCAGGACAGGAATCCAGAATGAAGGCTGAACAGTGGCGTGGACTTGGGGGGAGGGATTGCATAATAATGAGAGAGTTTTTCTTTTACCTTTAAGGAGAAGAGTGAATGGGGGGGAGGGAGGGTGGGCAGGGAAAAAAAATGCAACAATGAATGACTGGAAACCCTAAGTCTCTATAAACTTTCATTAAAATGAATTTTAAAAATTTCTTCCCTAGAGAGAGAAAATCTTCAGTGTTCTTTAAATAACTGTATTTTTCAAATGTTCGGCTTTAAGGGTATGGACTTGGTTGAAATAGAAGACAGTTCCATGACTTTTTTCAACCTCTGCTTTGGTTTATTTGAATGTGGTAAATTGACAGCTGCCTAATATTGAGAGATATTTGTGTGACCTTCAGATGAGCATTCTACTCTAACCTTCTCCAAGCAATTCTGTTGCTTAGGACCCTCTTTTCCTCTATCAATAACTTCTATTGTGGTTATGTACCATCGAGTTGGAACTGACTTACAGCTGACCTTCCAGCAGGTTTTCAGAGGGAGGAGATTGCTAATCTTTCTCCAGAGGAACAGCTGGTGGATTTGAACTACACATCCTTGCACGGGGAGAACAATTCCTTTACCACTAAGCCACCAGATCTCCCTATCAATCACTAGTAAGAATAAAGTCTTCAGTTGAGTTCACCAGCCTGGGGTAACAAAGACATTTCACACTAGCTAATCATGGCACAGCGGGTGGCCCATCTGACCCCTGAGGTGGAAAGTACATGGCTAATGAATTGTTTAGTCACACTTCCTGTCACTCTGATTTGAAGATGCTCACACTTCCACTGTTGGCCCCTAGGCCTCTAACTTTGGAGGCCCCCTTCTCAGGAATGTTAAGGAATTCAGAGAAGGAAAGGAAGGCAGAGAAACAGTGACACAGAGTGAGAGAGACAAGGGCCAGAATAGAGGCTCTCCAAAGTCTCTCTCCGTCACACACAAATATAAACACAGAATGGAAAGCTATACCTAAGCAATGGGGAGTGCATTAAGTTTTATTTTGATGTGTGTACACATATGAAAACCATCCTGCACACTGTCTTGGTCTTTTTATTTAAATCAATGATCCCAGGCTAGCATGAATTTCTCATTTCAAAGGACAAGAAAAGATTATAAGAAACAAAGAAGAATTAAATTATAGGATTATAAGTTTGGAATTAAAAGCTAAATATAATTTAACAAAACATGTAAAATTCACAATATAGTTTCTTATCAATGACACCATATATATATACGAATTCATATTTATTTATGTATGTATGTATCTATCTATCTATATCTCAATACACAATAACATTTCTTCCTGCATGAAATGATAATGAAATAATAATTTATATCATAACTATAGTTGGAAACAAGTTAATGGCTACCCAACAAAAAATAAAGTATAAAATAAAGATGGAAAATAAGATGAAGAAAAATATGTCATGACAACTTAGAGAATTTTTTGAAGAGTGATTTTACACACACAAACACACACATGCACACAAACTAAAGCTGGCATGAAAGCTTAGAAAATTCAGTGGACTTTCATATTTATAAAAAAATAAAGAAATAAGTAAGGTGGATGATGTGACATGCTAAATTGTATTTAAAATGTAAGTTGAAACTGAAATCTGTTCAGTTTAGGAAGTTTAATAAAATGTCATTTTTGCATTTACAAGTCAACCCTAAATATCGACAATTACCTGAGATGGCTTAAAAGCATCACATGTGAAACGATAAATAAAATCTCTTACCAGGAAATTTTATATTATCCCATTTACTACTCAGATTACTTACAAAACAGAACTTCAAAGTTAAACTCTGTCCCTCATTTTTAATTGTTGTAGGATGTGGCCTTAAATAGAATATCTTCCTCATCAAGCATCAAAATTCAATCCCATTTGGTGAAAAGAAAAATAGTCAATCTTTTCTGCATAAATTGGGATTGCATGGAGATTGACCATGGAGCTCCACAAGGCTGAAGAGAGACACTGAACAGGCAGAAGAGTAGTCAGAAACAGCCACCACATTGCTAAGTTTTATCCTAAACTGCTGATGCAGATTGGTCAACTCCCATCTCACGGCAACTCAACTGAGTGATATATTATTATTAGCCCCGTTTTACAGATGGAGAAACAAAAGTACAAGTTAGCTAAGTAACTCATCTGTAGTTTCACAATTACTGATTTTTTAAACAACATTCCCTCACCTTTAAACCAAGATACACTACCACACTCGCAGACGGCACCCTGTCCTCTCCATTCTCCTTACTCTGCTTTCTTTTCTCTTAGGAGGCTTACCTCCACCTGGCAAGTAGATGTGCATGGACGCACGTATTTATTTTCAGTCTTTTCCCACTAGGATGTGAGGTTTCTGGCAGCACAAATTGTGTCTGTCTCATTTGGTAAGACCTCCTCTAGGTCCAGACACAGGAAATGCTAAATAAAGACTTCTTGGAAGAAATCTGTTGCATGCATGGTTGGATGAAAGACTGGTGTCCTCCATCCCGGACTAAGAAGTAAGAGAAGATTCAAAACATCAAGTCACCAATTGTCCGCATGAAATCCCCACCAAAGGCCAGACAGACTATGTGGGACAGAAGCCAAGCCTGAGAGGATTCCAGAGAAACAGCCTCTGGATGGGGCTCAGAAGAGCACACTTTAGAATACCTGCAAGAGAACCATACTGCCAAGGTGCTTCCGTAATCTAGACCTTTCTGGTGAGTGTGCGTGGTCTCTACCACCACCACCAGGGCCATGACTACAACTGGCTTTGCAGCTGCTTTCTAGAAAAGCCCAAGCGCTGAGTCATTCACACTCTCTGTGAGGATTGACCAGGGTTCAAGTTTCACCCTGTGGCCCCAGACCAAACGCTTTCCCCATGAAATACAAATGACCCAACAAGAATTGAGCTAGTGCCTGAGTCCTCATTACCACCAGGCGATGGCCAAACTCTCACAAAAAGACGACGAGGGGCAGACCCGCTGCAGCACTCCCGCTGTGGAGAGCAGAGGTAGAACCGGGCAGAAAATCTCATAACTGGATGTCAACTGTTTCCATGAATTTAACTAGGAGCTACTTAAACAGATTCACATTCTTCCGGCTAATGATTTCCGCTCTTCACTAAAGCTGCAGAGTAAGAAAAGAAAATCAGCGGAAGACAAAATAGGATGAAGAGTGTTTTCCTTGTCTTCTATTTCACGTGAGATAAAACACAAATGAACACAGACTAAACCTCAGAACTTAATACAAATCAGAACAAAGACTGAGGTATCCGCATTTCTATAGTGTTGAGATTACAATTCAGATATGACTGTCCTTTTGTTCCACAGCCCCTGAACCTAAGAGGAAGAAATTTTACAATTATAGAGGTTCTTATCCATGACATAGCTGATTAGAGGAATCTTCTCTGCACGTGTATCTACACGCAAGCAAATAGAGGAGGCCAGATTAGCTAATTAATTGTGAGGACTATGGCTTGGAGGGAGCTCTGGTGACCTAGTGGCAAGAAACTGTGCTGCAATCCTGAAGGCATGCGGTTCGAATCCACCAGGTGTTCTGTGGGAGAAGGATGAACAATCTCCTCCTGTGTGATTAACTTCCTGTGGAAAACCACGGGAGGGTCAGCCATGGGTCTCTATGGGTTGGTTCTGACTCAATGGTACACAACAACATGTGTTGTTAGGTGCTATTGAGTCTACTTTGAATCATAGCAACCCTGTAGAATGGTAGGTAAACCCTGTCTGGTCCTGTCCCCAGAGGAGAGTTGAATAATTCATGAAAATAGGCACGAGGCCAAGCAGAGTCTGCCGGTCATCTCTTCATCCATACACCAACTGCCCAGCTAGATCCACTGAGCCCCTGTTAGGTATCAAACAATCCCATCCTACAAACCTGGGATACACAGATGGCTTAGGAAGACTCTCTGACTTCAGAGGTTTACAGTAAAATCCGAGAAACCATACCAGTCAAGAACTGTAACCAAGTCTGATAAGAGTCTTGCAATAAAAATAAACAAGGATTCTGGTGCAGAGATTGAAAGCTGGAAGCAACTCCATGTAAATGAGTGTGTGTGTGTGTGTGTGTGTGTGTGTGTGTGTGTGTGTGTGTGTGTACATACACACTCACAAGCGTGGTCTCCACTGTATCCAATCTACCTCCAACTTCTTGAGTGTGCCATTGATGGTGACAAGATGATTTCTACAGGCGTTAGTTAAGCCCACGAGAGAATGAAGAAGTTACATGTGAGCTGATTGGGTCTCAACTAGACATTGACCATACAGAAAGAAGACAAAGATTTGAAGAAAGAGACTAGGAAAAGACTTCCTGAAAGGAAATGGTCTCTGAAAGGGCAGGCTGTGGTTGGATGCTGTCGAATGTTCACATCAACCATGTAAACAACAGATCAAAGCTTCGCCCCGTCCTCCACACTCATTTGTTACACACTGTGTCAATCAACCCTGTTGAGGACCTACCTTTTTTTCAAGGACCCTCTTCCCTTCCCAACACGCTGTCTTTGTGAAGGACTCCCCCTCCTGACAACGTATCCATAGTACCTGAGACAAACTCTCACCATCGTTTCCTTTAGCACTAACACTGTACTTCCTCCAAAACAAATTTGTTTGCTCTTTTTGGCAGAGCACAGAATATTCAACACCCTTCACCAACACCACAATTCAATGTGAGTCACTTCTGGAGAAAGCACATGGAGTTCAGAATTTCTGAGCAGGGATAGTGGAGGGAAAATGTAGTAAGTTTTTAACTTAATCACTCTCCCCTTGTTCATGCCTATTTGTTATTGATCTCAAACAAGACTTGTTCTGTTTTGTGGAGTTTCTATGGTTAGCTGATTACAAGGTCTATATTGAGGTTTCCTGATAAAGATAAAATCTACAGTCAATCTGAATTTATAGAAACAGTAAAATTTTAGTTGTTAAATATTGCATGGAACGTGATATACTAAAGATGTTGCTCTCCCTCCCTCCCAACATCCCTCCTTTTCTTCTTTTCCTCTCTTCTCTCTCTCTCCCTCCCTCTCTCCATCCCTCACTCTCTTTCCCTCTCTATCCCCCTCTATACCTCTCTATCCCTTTCTCTCTCTCTCCCTTTCACCCTCTCTCCCTCTCCCTCCCTCGCTCTCTCTTCCTTTCTCCCCCTCTATGCCTCTCTTTCCCTCTCCCCTTCTCCCTCTCCCTCTCTTATATCTATCTATCATCTATCTATCTATCTATTTATCTATCTATCTATCTTATCTATCTATCATCTATCTATTTATCATCTATCATCTATCTCTCTATATCTATCTACCTATCTATCTATCTATCTATATCTATTTATCTATCTATCTATCATCTATCTCTATATCTATCTATCTATCATCTATCTATTTATCATCTATCATCTATCTCTCTATATCTATCTATCTATCATCTATCTATCTATCTATCTATCTATCATCTATCAATATCTATCTATCTATCTATCTATCTATCTATCTATCATCTATCTCTATATCTATCTATCTATCGATCTATCTATCTATCTATCCCTCTGGTGACCCAGTGGTAAGGAGCTGTGCTGCCAACCTAAAGGCACATGGTTCAAATCCACTAACTGCCCGTCAAGATAAAGATAAGCAGTCTCCTCCTGTGCAATTTACAGCCTCTGAAAACCTGCTGGAGAATCAGCAGCACACACATACACAGACAATGTGAATGCTGAGCAAATCATCTGAGAAGCTGGACTTTATGAAGAATGTGATGTCAGGATCATAGAAGACTCGTCAGCAACCTACTTTATACAGATGGTACAAACTTCCTTGCTGAAAGCCAGCGGGACTTGAATTGCTTTCTACAGAAGATCAAAGATTCAATAAGGATTGAAAAAGACAATATGGCTCATATTGAAGTTGTCAATGACTTCACCTTCCTTGCATCCATGATCAACACGTTTAGTACCAGCAGCCAGATTATCAAAAGGCGTGTTATGTTGGAACAATAACTGTTAAGGACCTCTTCAAGGTGCTGAGGAGCAACAAAGTCAGTTTGAAGACTAAGGTGCTCCTGTTACAAGCCTTAGTCTTTTCAATCACTTGTTAAGCATTTGAAAGTTGGAAAATGAATAAGGTTGACAGATGAAGAATCAATGCCTTTGAGTTGTGGTGTTGGAGAAGAGTTCTGGATATACTATGAACAACCAAAAGAAAGAACAAATATATCTTGGAGGAACTGTAACCATGGTGCTCCTTAGAAGCGAGGAAGGTGAAATTTTGTCTCACATATTTTGGAAAAGGATATTATACATGGAAAGGTGGAGGGTCAGTGAAAGAGAAGAAAACCTTTAACAAGACAAATCTACACATGTCAATGGACTTTAGTATATTGGAGATGATAAGATTAGCACAGGAAAGGGTTGCTATGAGTCATAATTGACTAGATGGCTTCTAGCAAAACAACGACTAATTAACTCATTGTCTACAAGTACAGATTCATAGCTGACCTTTTAGTAGATTTTTGAAAACTGCAAATCATATGAAAGGAGATTGACTATCTTTCTCCCGCAGAGCAGATCAGCTGGTAGATTCAAGCTGCCTGTCTTTGAGTTGGCAGCACAACTCCAGAATATATACATATTAGATATGTACATATTAGAGATAGATAGATAGATAGATAGATAGATAGATAGATAGATACTGTGTGTGTGTGTGTGTGTGTGTGTGTGTGTGTG
>NW_006399798.1:10147617-10179954 GCF_000299155.1 Elephantulus edwardii | reverse complement strand
GTCAGATCTGATTTGACGGTACACACACACACACACACACACACACACACACACACACACACACACGAGAAGGATGGGCAATCTCCTTCAATGCAACTCACGACCTCTGAAAACCTGCCAGAGGGGTCAGCCATGGGTTGGTTCTGACTCTATGGTACACAACAATAATGATATACAGAATCTAGATCTAGATACTGATATAGATAGTGCATGTGTAAATTTCAGATAATATTTATGTATGTATATAGACACATATATGCCTTTTATTGTTGATGCGTCAGAACTGGCTTACAGTTGGCCCTCCGGATGGCCTTTCTTCCATGGAGCTGCTGGTGGATTTGAACTGCAGGAGGGCTCGCATCTTCTGGTTAGTGGTGTAATTCCTTTCAGAGTACACCACCGTGTTCTCTCCACACACATATATATAGATATGTAAGTATATGTGTCTATATATATGTGTGTGTGTGTATACATACATAGTTATCTGAAATTTACGTTGTGTTTACATACCTTTATATACACAAGCTTATATAGAAATTTATTTTTATATGTGTGTGTATACATTTGCCTAAAATTTTAAATTAACAAGATGCCCTTTATTTTTATTTGCTAAATCTGACAGGTTGATGTACATTCTTAAAAACCCCTTTTCCATCACGTAGCTTGTGATTTGACATTCTGACTTCCAAAAAGCCTTGGGGCGCTCCGGTGGGTATGCAGTCACTTCTCGCAGCCCACGTAGCTCTTCCTGTTTCACCTATTACCTCTCTTCCACCCGCTGATATCATCCCTCATTTCACCCACTCCTTGTCCTTGGGTCACCCTCCCAGCCATTCTGACATCAGGGTGGAGAGAGGAGTGGGCGGTCAGACGAGTGGCTCTGAGGAGTTGGAGAGTGAGTGGGAGAGAGGAGGGAGAGAGAGAGGAGGGAGGAAGAGGGAGAGAGAGGGGAGAGAGAGGAGGGGGAAGAGAGAGAGGAGAGAGAAAGACAAAGAGAAAGAGAAAGAGAGAGGGGGGAGAAAGAGAGAGAGAGAAAGACGAGAGAGAGGGGGGAGAGAGAGAGAAAAGAGAGAGAGGGAGAGAGAAAAGAGGGATAGAGAGAGAGAAGAGAGAGGGAGAGAGAAGGAGAAAGAGAGGAGAGAGAAAGAGAGATGGGGGAGAGGGGAAAGAGGGGACAGGGAAGAGGGTAGAGAAAAACATACACAGAGACACACACACAGAGACATACACAGGGGGGGAGAGATAGAGGGAGAGACAAAGAGACAGAGAGAGAACTGCCAACAAGTGTCAGCAGCCAACTGCTGGAGACTCAATGACACTCCAGCTTAGTACCCAGAAAGGTGGCCCTTGGACCATGCAGACGCCATCCATTCTCAACTCTGCCAAGGGTCCTATAAAAAGAGAAACTTGGTGGAGAAACCCACTCCCCGTGATGCAGTTCACTCCTGCCATGACGAGGAAGCACCTTGCGACCCATCGTGTCCTGGTACAATTATGTGACTCGTTGCAACTTGGCATCATTAACTCCACAACCGTTGGCTGTGGGGCTCCTCGGAACTGACACTTTCTCCACAGCCGTTTGCCGCCTTCTCTGTAATCCAGACACTGATCCCCGCATTAATGTCAGATGAGCTGTCTTCATAAGAGCAAGAGAAGCAGCTGACACCACCAGAGGCATTCTGACTTGGCGTCTCGAGGCAGAATTAACATTTTAATCTGATTTGACACAGTTATTTAGAGAATCTACGCACTTGTCATGAGGCAGATGATTAAAGCGGAACTAAGGGATTTGGACTTGTCTTTGTGAAGAAGAGTTCAAGACGAAAAGGTACAGGAATTTTAGGGTTGATTGATGTCTGCTTCTACACATCCCATGTAGGAAAAGTGCACTATTGACAAAGCACACCAGCTTCAAATAGCCAAAGTGGACATGGAAGAGAAAGAAGAAGAAGATAATAAAGGCAATAGCAGAGTTCTTCTCATGAAGTTGTTAAGGAGCACTGCTGGTGAAGGAGCTTAAGTGATGAGTTGCTAATGAAAAGGTCAGCAGTTCAAACCTACTAGCTGCTTCCTCAGGATAAAGGAAGGCAATTTCTTCCAGTAGGATTTACAGCCTCAGAGACCTTACAGAAGGTTCTCTTGAGTCTGAACCACTTGCTGGCATCGGGTTTGCGTAGCTACAACAACTCCTCTATTTCTTTTCTTTGATCTTTCTCACCAGCCAATGAGGCTAATAGACTTCTAGAAAATGGGGGGGGGGGGGAATGAATTTTTTTTCTTTTAACCTGAGAGTCCTTGTAATTCTTTTTACTGCTGATGAGTTACTCTGACGCATAATGAATTAATTCATGGATTAAAAAAAGCAAAATGTAACATGGTCTGGAGCCATTTTCATGATAGCTCTTATGTCATTATTGTTAAAGTGCCATTGAATTGACTGTGATTCTTAGTGATCCTCTGAACAGCAGAGCTAAACCTTGCCCTGTCTTGTGCCGTCCTCACCAAGTCAATCCATGTGGTTTGAGGGTCTTCCTCTGCTTCACTGACCATCCATCTTTCCAAGGATGATGTCCTTCTCCAAGGCCTGTCCACTTCTAACAATATGCTCAGCGTATTTGAGATGAAGCTTCACTATCCTTGCTTTCAAGGAGTCTCCTGGTTACACTTTCTCCACGGCAGACTTGTTTTTCTTTTGGTGACACATAGATATCCATTACTCTCCTGCAATAATACCACAGCTCAAAGGCATCGATGCTTCTTCTGTCCTCCTTAGCCATTGTATAGCTTTCAGATGCACAGCAAGTAATCAAAAAGATCATGGCCTGAAACACCGGCAACTGACGTCCTCCTCCCTAGCACTTTGGAGAAATCCTCAACAGCCGATTTTCCCACTATGACGTGTGTTTTGATTTCTTGCCTGCTGGTATCCAGGGTGTTGATCCAAGTAAGAAGGAATCGTTGACAGTATCAATCTTTTCTCCATCTATCATGATGTTGCTTATAGACCTGGACTGAGGATTTTCGTTTTCTTAATGTTGAGATAGAATCCATATTGAAGGCTGTATGTAGTCTTTGATCTTCTGTGCCAAGTGCTTCAAGTCTTCCTCCTCTTCAGCAAGCAAGATTGTGTCATCTGCCCAGTTGTCACAATATTGTTTTAATCCACTGCATTGAAGGTCTTCCTTGTTTTTCATTCCCACTTTATCAGACAGGATGATAGTCTCTAACAATTAGTTTCTCCTGAGGCTGTATCCAAAGTAAGTGAGTCCAAGTCTCACTGTTCTTTTTTTTAATTTATTTGAATAAAAGTTTACAGTGTCTTCACCATTCTTGATTCTAAGGACTATCTGGTTGTATTTTTACTGAGACGGAATCGTTTCTTTTTCTGACTGTCCACCATCTATTTAATCATTACATCACAGTTTAAAGACATAAAACAAAAACTCTTGTATTTTTGTAAGTACATACAGCTGGAAGGATGTACTACAAAATTCACAGCGAATGTTCTGTGATTCCTTTCTAAGTCCATGTGATATAATTATATTTTTATTTCTTTAAAGGTATAAACCCTGCATGTTAATCTATCTTCTGAAGTCCAGATGGCACAACTTGCCAGGGTGGGGGAATGTCCACTACTGAGGTGGTTAGAAGTGTGTGTCTTCTGAATGTGGCACTCAGAACCCCTTGTCTGTGGTGATATTTACCCCAAAGAACTATATGTCTGTGTGCGCTTCTGGAATTTCTGATCATTTCCACGTGTCAGCACACAGTCTCTCAGATTCTCTCCTTCCTCCCTCGGGTCTTAGGAGTATCATTACCTAAGAACAAGTTCTTTCCCCAAATATCGACAGTGTCCACCGCTAGTGACATGTTTGCCCCCAAGTCTAACAATACGGCAAAGGTTCAGGGGAGGGGTGGGAGCATCACCTCATTTCTTCCACCACCACGCAGCCCTGGAGGACCAGCCTGTTATGTGGAGGACAACCGTTCTCATGGGAAATGGAACCTGGGACTTCAGAGTCAGTGGTTTCTTGAAGCTCAGGCAGCGCTTGGAATGGGGTGGGTGTGGTGCTTCCTGGAGTCCTAGAGTCATAGGCCTGGCCTTTTATAGGATCTCTTCACTCTGAGTATTTTATTATGCCCTGTGCTGGAGAAGCAACACAGGACAACACAGAGCTGTTGTTCCACTCTGCGTCCAGAAACTTCCAGGCCAGTTCTGCCCACTTGGCCTTGTGACCTGAGGGGTTCACATAAAGTTGGGATTCTCCACTTCCCCATCTGTAAAATAGAAGGAACTCTGTTTGCTCTTCCAAATCCTATGGGGTTGTGTTAAGGATAAAACGTTGGGATTATTAACTTAAATGAATAAAAAATTTAAAAATATTACAGTCCAGGCATCGTACTGTTATTGTTGTGTGCTGTGGAGTCAGAACAGATTCATAGCTGACCCTCCCCAGTGGGTTTTCAGTGGCAGTAAACTGCTTGGGAGGAGATTACCCATCCTTCCCAGCATAGTACCTGGTGGATCCGAACTGTGTACCTGTGGGATTTGCAGCACAGCTTCTTACCACAAGGCCATCCGAGCTGCCTCTCATCAAACTTGAGGTTGTTAATCTGATGACAGTACCAACACCTATGTATTTTGCCAGTACTTAGCTATCCCATAATTTCCCACACAAACACTCACCTCTCTGGTGCCCCAGACATACTCCCACTTCAGGGCCTCTGCACTGACTGTGCCCTCTCCCTGGCAAGCTCTGCCCTGCAGCACATAGCCAGCTCCCACAAACCCTTCAAGACCTGCTCAAATACCACCATCTCAATGAGCTCTGTTCTAAGGCCTCTATTTAAATGTCAACCCACCCTTTCACCCCCAGAATTCCTCATTCTCCAGGTGATGCTACACATTTTTTCCCATAAAGTTTATTGCTTCCAAAACACTATAAAGGCTTGTATGTCTATTAAATTATGCTTGAAGCACTATATTAAATTGATATAATTAAAGATACAATTTATTGTTTTTATGATCTATTTCTTGTCTCCATTTCCCAAGAGCAGAGGAGTCTGCAGGATTTGCTTATTAAAATAGTCCAAGCTTAGATCAAAAGAGAATTCATTAAATTTATCTGGGGAAGAAAGATACCCCAAATAAGCAAAGCACTTCTGAAAAACAAAAATGAAGTGGGAAGCATAGCACTCCCTGACCTCAAAACCTACTACACAGCAATAGTAACCAAAACAGCATGGTACTGGTACAATGATAAACACACAGGACAATGGAACAGAGTTGAGAACCCAGAAATAGACCCATCTATCTATGGTTAACTAATATTCAACAAGGAAATAAACTCTGTCAAACGGGGAAATGATAACCCCTTCAACAAATGGTGCTGGCAAAACTGGACTTCCACCTGCAGAAAGCAGAAACAGGATCCACATCTCACACTGTATACAAAAATCAACTCAAAGTGGATCAGAAATCTGGGAATAAAGTCCCAAATCATAAACTTAATAAGAGACAAACTGGGATCAAGCTTAGAAGACCTAGTCTACAGTCTGTAAAGGGACTGGGAAATACAGGCAGACATGCACAATCTGAAGAGGATAAAATTGACAAATGGGACCTGCTAAAGATTCAATGTCTATGCTCATCAAAAAATTTTCCCCCACAGAATGAAAAGAAAGCCTACTGACTGGGAACAAACATTTGGCAACACCATCTCAGAAAAGGGTCTCACAATGAACGTTTACAGAATCCTACAGGGCCTCCAGAAGAAAAAGATTGATAATACAATTACAAAATGGGCAAAAGACATGGAAAGAATTTTCACAAAAGAAGATATTCAAATGGCCAACAGACACATGAAGAAATGATTAAAATAACTGGCAACAAGAGAGAATCAAATCAAAACCACAATGTGATACCATCCTACCCCAAGTAGCAGTGGCAAAGTTTAACACGGCAGCAAATAATAAATATTAGAGAGGATGTGGCAAGATAAGAACTCTTATATACTGTTGGTGGGATTGTAAAATGGTACAACCACTCTGGAAGACATTTGGCATTTCCTCAAAAAAGCTGAACATAGAAATTCCATATGACCCAGCTATTCTACTGTTTGGAATATATCTAGAGAAAATGAGAACTTAGTTACAGAAACTTGTACACCAATGTTTATAGCAGCATTATTCATCATAGAAAGAACATGGAAACAGCCCAAATGCCTAACCACGATGGAATGAATTGAGAAATTATGGTACATTCACAAGATGGAAAGTATGTTAGATGAAGATTCAGAATCTTTGCCTCCCAGGAACAGCCTGGTTTCACCCTCTCCACGATGAACCTGTTTGTTCTCCTAGTAGTCCATGGTATATTTAACACTCTTTTCCAGCACCACAGCTCAAAGGCATCAAGTCTCCTCCTATCATCCCTAGTCATTGTCCAGCTTTCTGATGCATAGCAAATAATTAAAGACTATGGCCTGGATCAGGTGCACCTTAGTCCCCAGACTGACATGAGTAACTGCTCTGTGATAAAGTTTGTTGGATGAGAGGTTTACGTGTGTTTCTGAACTGAACCTAAACTTTCACTTGTTAACTGAGAAGCTGTCTAAACTAACAGAGGAATTATGTCTTGATGTTAATCTGCTGGACGAAACCTGGACATCCATTGTGTGATATTCTCTGTCTCCTCCTTCCCACCCAAGTCTACTTCCTTAATAATCCCCATAACTGTAGGTCAAGTGTGTGAGTCAATTTGCAATAAACATTGGACCCAGTGATTCATAGAAATAACAGCAGTATGGGGACAGCATGTCTGACCATGTAGTTATTTGTTTGGGACTATGAATGTTATTGATGGGGACAGTTCCCCTTTATAAAGCAAGTAGAAGTCAGACTCAGTCACCCCTGTGTTGCATCTGCTTTTCTTACAATGGTACAATGCCTGTGAAATGTATAATAGTGTGTCTTGGTAGTCATTAGAAGCACCTATGGCACTGCCTTATCTGGTGAGGAAGTCTTTAGGGAGTTGCACCAACCCAAAGGCCACATCTCTTTGGAGTTTGAATCTACCAGTGGCTCCAAGAGATAGAGAAGGGCAATCTCCTCCCATGTGACTTACAGCCTTGAGATTCTATAGAGTCATTTACAATCAGTCAAGGAGCGCATGCACTGTCCTTTCTATCATTATTTTACTACGAATTTTCCCTATTTACATAAAGGACTTTACTATATAATAGTGACACCTCAGCTTACAGATGATAGCACCCAGTCTCATGGGTCACCTCTCTCTTGAACTTGATAACAACTCTGTTCCATTTTCTTATCAAAATACTACTGTGAAGGACATCATGGTTCCCCAACACAGCAAAACTAGAGCTAGTGATAGAAAAAGCAATAAGTGATGAAGATGGTACCAAAAGCGAAGAAGGAAGCCCCTGCCCCTCCCAAAACTGAAGCCAAAGCAAAGGCATTAAAGGCCAAGAAGGCGTCCTGAAGGGCATCCACTGCCACAAATAAAAGAAGATCCGCACGTCACCCACCTTCTGGCGGTCTGAGATGCTGAGACTCTGAAGTCAGGCCAAATCCCCCCAGAAGAGTGTTCCTAGGAGAAACGAGCTTGACCACTAGCCATCATCAAGTTTCCCCTGACCACTGAGTCAGCCATGAAGAAGAGAGAAGATAACAACACATTTGTGTTCTTTGTGGATGTCAAGGCCAACAAGCCCCAGATCAAACAAGCTGTAAAGAAGCTCTATGACATTGATGTGGCCAAGGTCAACATCCTGATTAGGCCTGATGGAGAGAAGAAGGCCTGTGTTCGACTTGCTCCTGACTGTGATGCTTTGGATGTTGCCAACAAAATTGGGGTCATCTAAACTGAGTCCAGCTGGCTAATTCTAAATCCAAATTTTCTCACTAAAAGAAAGAAAGAAAAGAATAAAAAAATAGCAAAAAGTGCCTATTTGGGATTGAAAATGTTATTAAACAACCCAGAGGTGGGAAGTAAGAGAGTGCTGTAGCTCACAAGTTCGTCATGTTCGTACAACATCCGTATCACATATGGAGCGTTGACAGAACAAATTGTGGACAATAATGTGTGCATCTGTTCGAGGAAATGACTTCTGTGGGTTCACTAGGAGCTCTGGCGTAGTCTCTGGCTCTTAACGACCCCGTGTACCACAGAATGAAATACTTTCAAATCCTGCACATTCTCATAATCACAGCTTGGCGTGAGATATTGCTGCAGCCACTGTGCCATTCCATCTACCTGAGGGTCTTTCTATGACTCTACAAACTCTAATGTCTTTTTCCAGGGATCTCCCCTCCTGATAACACGCCCACATCCTGACAGATAAAGCCTCATAGCTTCACCTCTAAGGAGCATTCTCACTGCACTTTTTTTCCCCATTACTAAGTACATTTTATTCTCAAAAGGATATTATTATTTTTTCCTTTTTTTTATCTTTTTAAAATTTTTTACTATTATTAATCTTAATGAAAGTTTAGAGAGACTGAGAATTTCCATTCATTCATTGTTGCACTTTTCTCTCTGCCCATCCCTCCCCCCAATTCACTCTTCTCTTTGAAAAGTAAAAGAAAAATTCTTTCATTGTTATACAATCCCTCTCCCCAAGTCCACTCCACTCTGCAGCCTTTATTCTGGACTCCTGTCATGACAGTAATACCTAATCATAGATCCCTTTTAAATAGTTTTCTCCTTCATTTGTTTGAATGCAGTATACATTATTTATCCCATCTTTCTCAGTCTCCCCCCAACACCTATGTCAGTCCTGTTTTACAACAGTGGCACTATGCAGTATTTGTCCTTTTGTGGCTGAGATATTTCACTCAGCATAATGTCCCCCAGGGTCACCCATTCTCACTGCACTTCTTCCAAAACAGATAGTTGGCTTCCTTTGGCAGTTCAGGGTGTAGTTCACCTTCTTCATCAACACCACAATTCAAAGGCATCAGTTCTCCTTCAGTCTTCCTTACTCATTGTTTAGCTTTCCCATTTATGTGAGGATACTGAAAACACCATGGCTTACAGCGTGATTTAGTCTTCAGAATTACCTCCAGGCTCGTTAGCCCTTTAAAGAGATTTCTTTTTTTCTCAGTAGATTTGTCCAACGCAACATGTCACGTGATTTAAAAAAAAAAATTTCTACTCGTTTATTTACAAAATTTTAATACATTGGTTTTAAGAACAGGTTCTTTCCATTTTCCTCAATCTCCCCATCAAATTGTATAACCCCATTATTAATTCCCCCTTCCCCCTGCACATTCTCATCCCTCTGCTTCCAGCCTCTCCCACCCCTCCTGGATCCTTATTCTCATTCTACAATAACGGTCTTACACAATATTTATCCTTGTGGGACTGAGTTAGTTCACTCAGCATAATGCTCTCCAGCCCCTCCCAAGTTAGGTAATAATTTACAAAGCTATTGCTCTTGCGTGCTGCATAGTATTCCATTGTGTAAAATAAAATCTTTGACAACTTCAATCTTTTTTTTCTATCATGATGATGATGATTGAGGTAGTTGTGTTCTTTATGTCAAAGTGTAATCAGTTATGGAATTAACGTCTTTATAGTCTGCAGCACTTTAGTAAGTACTTCAAGACTCCATTGTCAGAAAAAACGAAGTCATTTCTATCTACCCTCTATCATGTTGTTATTAGGTATCTCCGTGTCAGAACCTACTCATAACTGACCCTCCAGTGTGTATTCAAAGGAAGTATATTGCACCAGAGGAGAATACCCATTTTTCTCCCATGGAGTAGCTAGTGGGTTCAAACTGAGTGCCTTTGAGATGGCAGAACTACTTGTTACTACTAGGCTACCAGGGCATAGAAACATCAACTTGCACGGGTTGGCTTCCTGACGCTATTTCTAGACTTCTTTCTTGTACATTTCCATTTAAAAAAGGTGGGCTATCTTGTTACCTCAAACAAAATTCCATCCTGAGAAACCCTTCGCTGAAAGAATGCTAGAAACCTGTGACCCTGGAACCAGAAGGAGCTCTACATTTTCCAGAAGATTCTATACAATACAGATTAAAGATCTAAAACTAGAACTTTTGTTCTCAATGAAGTTCTCAAATGGGCATTTATGAACAAAATCACACTTGGGACTCCCCACTTTTGCTGGACAAAGGACAGACAACTCATCAGTAAGAATGAGAAACATTGACATTGTTCCTTATCATTCATGAACGAATTAATGGGCTAGCAAAAGTGGGGCATTTGCTATCATTAAGTAGAAATGTTCTAAAACTGCCATCTCTGAGGTGGGGGCAGTTAGACAAAACTGAAAAATGAAACTCAGGGAGTCTTGCCCTAACTTTTAAGAACAGAAGTGTTTTTAAGAAAAAAAACAATTGTATAAGGCTAAGACATTTCACTTCCAGCTCTGTTTCTACTTGGTGTTTTTGGTGTAAACTGGGGTGACTAGCCACATTGTCGTATTTGGGCTTCAGTGTCCTCATCTGTGTAAAGAAGGTTGTTGAAACGTTGAGCATCCTTGAAGCTGGGACTAGGTTATGAGAATTCAAACTTCTGGAATCGGAATTATATTTCAAACTTCCCTTAAGTTCATGGAAGTTCCATTGGCTATTTTGAGGAACACTTAGCATGGACAGAGACATAGCATAAAACTCAGCAAAACTGGAAAGAAAGAAACGGTCTCAGGATCAGCCATTCCTGTAAGGAATCATGGCAGTGGGCAAACCCAGTTGCTGTCAAGTCAATTGCCATGCGGGGCAATCTCACGTGTATCAGAACACCTTCCAGGGTGGTGTTCAAAGGCTGATTTTTCAGCAGTACATGGAGCGCCTCTGAGTACTCACCTTTCAACCTTTTGACTTGAAACTGAGCGTATGAACTCTTTACACCACCCAGGAACCCCATGATCATTGTATAATTCTCTACGTCTCCCACCTGCTAAGACGGAGATACTCAGACCATTCATCCAAAGGTCCTCTGCCCATGACAGTAAACACCCACAACACACTGTGATGGTGAAACACTCCCAGAAAAGTCCACCTATCCTCTCGGATCACACTATGTCACTCCTCAGCTATCTTACAAGGAATAACACATAAAATCCAATAACCAGGAAGCCGGTGTGAAAACAAGGTCAGAGTCACCTCATAAAAATGAGTGACATTGTGGTTAGGGAGAAAAGTGCAACAATGAAGGACTGGAAACCCTAAGTCTCTGTAAACTTTAATTAAAAAAGTAAAAAGAAATGAGTGACATTGACTCATTTTTCACTACTTATTAGATTAAATGGCACATTCATCTGGCTTTGTGTAAGTATTCTTGTCCTGATAATTGCAGTTTTCTTTTAATTTATTCCAGATGGGAAAAAATAAGTATCCTTTGTATCTTCATAGTCAATGTCAAGAGCTGCTGTTGGAGGCCTTGCCTAACAGCTCCTAGTAAAACCTGCCAGTTATCATTCCTGATCAGTTGAGCATCCACTCACAGAAGACCTCATCACCCAGACAACTTGTCCAACAAGGAAAGATAAAAAACTGGCCAGAGCATAATGCAGTCTATTCCACTGTAGACCAGTGGGATAGTTTCCCTTTTCTTATTCTGCTTGGCAAATATCACCAAAGTGTAAATAATCAAAATGAATTGGACTGTTAAGAACTGACTGACTACTTTCAACAAAATAAAAACTTTAAAAAAAAAAAAAAGATTGACACAAAAGTTTTTAAAAACAGAGAAACTCAAGCAATTTCATTTAGTACACAATCTATTAACTTAATCTTCTGGCCAGTAAATTTCAGACTATCCTGCACAAGGTTATAGTGGTGGAAGGAATAATCATTCATCAGCCCAGGAAATCAAGAGTGTGCTTTTTATACTTGCACATTGACCCTCTCTTGGCATCTTAAGTGTTTTGGAAATGGCTTCTTTCATTTCATTTTTTTTAAATTTTATCTATGTATCAATACTTTGTGGAGTTTTTTCATTGTCAGTTGTTGTTTGTTGTTGTTGTTAAGTGCTGTTGAGTCGTAGGCGACTATAGTGACCCTATGAACAAAAGTCCTCAACCCTTGTGTGACTTTCATCATTTCTCCAGATTCATAGGTTTTCTGGAGGCAAGCTATTTCGGAAGCGGATGCCACTCCTGCTTTCAAGCTTGTTTTAATCGGGGAGCTCCACCAAACACTGTCCACCATGGGTGACCATTCTCGCATTTAACACATCAGTGTCACAGTGTTCAGCTTCACCGCAACCACAAGTTACCTCTGTACAGCAAGCTGGGACAACAGGGCTATGTAACCTAGAATAATGTTTGACCAAAAACAATTAAAATTTACCATTCCGGCATGTCCAAATGTTGGCTAAGTCTGTGAGCCAGAGACCGTCAATACATCTGGTAAGTCCGCTCTGTGGACAACCCACTTGGGGCAAAAAGAAAGCCACAAGTGCCCTGAGCGCTCCGTTCCTGCCTCTCTTCAAGACACAAGAGGCTGCATCCAGCCAGCTTCATTGTCAGTAACTAAAAAAAATTAAAAATCTCAAACTCACTACCCTTAAGGCCAACTGGACTGACAGTTGACCTTTCCTTGTGTTTTGGAGGGTGTAAACAGCATGAATTTCATAGAAGTAAATTGCCCGTCTTTCTCTCCATGAGCTGCTGGTGGATTTAAACCATCTGAAGCGTCACGGTCTGTGAGTGAACAGTGCAAGTTCCAGTGGACTAGTCCCCCAGGGATCTCCCATTATCAGACACTAGTCCATTATGTAAGGAACTCTACACTTATTTTTCCATTAGCCAAGTAAAAGATAGTTTAATTGTCTTCACTTTTTTATTATTTTAAATAGCTATATATGGCTATTTACATATACAACTTCCTGTGGCTGCATGGTTTGCTTTTTCTTGGGTCATTGACAAGGAGTGGAATTACTGGATAATACAATAAATGCATGCTTAACTTTGTAAAAAGATGTCAAACCATTTTCCAAAGTGGCCGCATCATCTCCTATTTGCCCTTGCAACGAATACAACTTCCAGTATCCCTACATTCTCGCCAACACTGCTTTTTATCTGTCTTCTTATACTGGCAACAGTTTCAAAGTTCAACTTATCTTTGGATCCATTTACATCTGGATATTTTTCGTGTGGGTAAGTTCAAGCAGAAAGAAAAAGTTATTGATAAATTACCGTAAGTGTACATAGACTTAAAGACTATTTCATGTTCAATAGTCATTTCCCCTATTACATCAGAAGGTCCCAAATTACAACCTGTTACTTACTCTAGCATTTGAAAATAAGGCATTGTTCTTCTTCCTTCTGCATCTTAACTACTCGATCTCCTCCCATGTGCCGTATATAAAAAGGCTTTAGTTACAGCCAAGAAATAAGTCAGGAGTCAAAGAAAAAAAAAAATTACCAACCAGAGTTTTTCAGCAGACACAACAAAATCATGCAGGCTGACATTTCTAAAAAAGAAATGGAAACAGCTCAAGACCATAGCAGCAAAACCTTGGCTGCCAAGTGCAGACTTCCTTCTTAATTCACCAGTTACCAGTGGCTCACTGAAATAAAAAGGTTAGTTATTACTCAGTGGAAAATTTTGTTGAAGGGGGAGAAGAAAAAGACACTTATGGAATTGCTTGTTCAGACTGCAAATTACTTTACAAGTAACAATTAATTAGGACCTACACGATATTTATAAGAAAATGCTAGCTCATGTTGGAATAAAGTTTTGTGAAAGCTAGTCAGTAATTACGGATGCGGTATTCAGGCGAGCATACTGGGACTCTCATTAGAATAGGAGTTTTCTCACATTTTTGACAACAGCTAAACACCACTTACATGTGCACTTTGGACACCGATCTTCCCTTTGTTCAAGACACTTTAAAAAAGTAGTATAATAAAGCTAATACACTGTCAAAAGTTCATTCTTTTCGGAGCATAAACTGTTCTCACTTGATTTTAAGATATTTAATGATTTTTTTTTTCTTTTTAATACCCAACTTTAACTGACAGTTTGACAACACTGGCAGCCTGCTTAGGTTTCAACTAATTCAATCAATGTTTCCTAGATCCCAACTTTCTGCCAGGTGTTGCACTCCCTGGACTTGCAGGTGAAGTACATTTCTGTAAGATTGCCACAGCGTGAAGGTTGTGGGCCCTCGGTGGTGACAGAATGGCTGTAAGAGCTAGAAGTACCAACAGGATAAAAATAAGAAGCTCAACCGAGGAAACGCAACCTTCCCACCCAAGCTTGGTGACTCCACTCTGTTGAATATTTTGTTGATGTTGGGGTAATCATGTCTGTCCCCCACAAATCCAGAACATTCCCACATTTGGTCGATTCCTAAGCCCACGGGCCAAGTGTTATTTCCGCTCCAGCAGCTCCCTTGTTTTGAGAGTTTAGCCCCGACAGGAAACCACCCAGTCTGGGAGGATTGAGCGAGATCCCGAAAGAGCACACGCGTGTGAGTGCGAGGTCTGCAGGCAGCAAGGGAGTTCCAGGCAATCTCTGCAAGTTTCTTAGGGCAGCGACAAGCACCACCACGGTTCTGTACTCGTGACCACTCTTTGACAGTGTTCTGTGTAACTGCATGTGTATGTGTGTGAGAGAGGTTGCCTGGTAGTTAGGGAACTGTCCTGTCAACTCAAAATGGGTGGTTTTAATTCAAATTCACCAGCTGCTCCATAGGACAAAGATGGACAAACTCCTCCTGTGTTATTTACAGCCTCTGAAAACCCACTAGAATTGATTCTAGTAATGAAGTGAGCTGGGGTGTGTGTGTGTGTGTGTGTGTGTGTGTGTGTGTGTGTGTGTGAGCTGGGGTGTGTGTGTGTGTGTGTGAAAGAGAGAGAGAGAGAGAATCAAAGGATGAAAGACTAATTGCATTGGGGAAACTCTGCTGTCAGAGACCTCTCCAGAGTACTAAAGAGCAACGATGTCAGTCTGGAGACTAAGGTGCAATTCAGGCCATGGTCTTCGCAGTTACTTGCTATGCATCAGAGAGCTGGACAGTGACTAAGGATGATAGAAGGAGAATTGATGCCTTTGGGCTGTAGTGCTGGAGAAGAGTATTGAATTTGAATATACTGTGGACTGCTAAGAGAACAAACAGGTTCATCATGGAGAGAGTGAAACCAGGCTGCTCCTTGGAGGTTAAGGATTTTGAAATTCCATCTGCAAGGATGGACTAGTCTTTTGAAAGGGGACAGCATGCTTGGGAGGGTGGAGAGGTAGTACAAAAGAGGAAGACCTTGGATGAGATGGGTTGACCCAGTGACTAGGGTAATGGGGGTAGGTGTGTCAGAGATGATGAAGTTGGCTCTGGAGAAAGCAGGGATCAGAGTCATTATACATGGGGTCACTATACATTTAACAACAATAATGTCTACCTGTGTATTGCTGTTGGGTCAAAACAGTCTCAGAGAGTGAGTCTTCAGAAGCTGTAAATTGCGTAGGTTTAAATTGTCCATTTCTTTCCCCCATGGAGCAAACAGGTAGACTTGAACTTGTCTTTGGGTTGCCAGCACAAGAAATGTGTATGTCTGTGAATGTGTGCCTGTGTGGAGGGATGTCTGGTAGCCTAGCGGTAAGAGGTTGTCCTGTCAACCCACTGGAGGACATTAGAATTGGAGGGTCAGCTCAGAGTTGGTTCCGACTCGACAGCACACAACCACCTACAGATGGAAAAATGAGAAGGAGCTCTGATGACAACGTAGGGTGATTATTGAGGTGCCAACCAAAAGAACAGTAGTTCAAATCCATCAGTGGTTCTACAGAAAAAAGATGAGAGAAAGATTTACAGACTCAGAAGAGTAATGGAGGGTTGCCACATGCCAGAATTGATTCAGCTGCAATATTGTTAGCTTCTTATTTGTTTGTTTGATTGATTGATTGTTGTTTAGGTATAAATAACATGAGGCCATCATCTTTTAGTTCGCTGTACTGTGTGTTTGTTGTGATGACGCTAAAAGTTTGTGTGCAAGTATTTAAAATACCAGGAGGGTCACCTATGGTGCAAAGGTTTCTGCTGAACTAACAGACTAAGACAGACAAGGTAGAAAGACTTCATGATCTCTTTGTGATAATGAACCAATGAAAATCTTATTGGTCCATAATTAGTTGAATTACATCTATCCCAAAATGTCTGCATAAGATGACATAATTTGGAAGCTATGTAATGATCCCTCAAGAGCCTGATAAACCTAATAATTGTATCAGAATTAAAAATGAAATGTTGTTTATCACCATTGAATCAGAACCAGCTAACATCTGGCCTTCCTGCAGGTTTTCAGAGGCTTTGAATGGCACTGGAGGAGATTGCCCAGGTATTTCCCAAACTCCTGGAGTCACCACAACCCTGAATTTGTGTTAGTGAAGCTCTCCTAGGGGATAGAATCTGTGTTATCTTCTTATCTCATTAAAGACCAAAGGGAAGGAATAGGGGAGGGTTCAGTACCAACAAGAGATAATCAGAGAGAGACAGAGAGAGAGAGAGAGAGAGAGAGAGAGAGAGATCCTTCCCCTAGATCTGGTATTCTGAACTTTGGACTTCTAGCCTCCTAAATGACAATAGATTTGTACTTGTTAAAGTCACCTATTTGTAGTCTCTCTATTACAGCATTAACTAAAACAAGGTCACAGCAGAACATCATCTGACAAGGTGCTGTAACACAAGCCCCTAGGTTGGAAATGCTTTTGTTGTTGATCGCCTTGACTCAAGCATGACTCACAGCAACCCTATGAACAAAAGGCCTGAAGCCCCTCTTAGTAACATTTATCAAAGTTCATAGAGTTTCTGGAGGCAAGTTGTTTAGGAAGGGGATGCCACTCTTCTCTGACTATCCAGATTATCATTTCCTGTCATATTTAGTGAGCCCAGCTGGTTTTGCTGTACCTTTAGCTACCCACCGTGTCCCAAGAGATAAAAGAGGAATCAAAGAAAGCAGTGGAGCTCATCATATCACTCAAAAAGTACATGCAATATTTTAGCTTTGGTTATTATTCCTTGTTGGCCTGATATCCATTGTATATGACAAACGTATCACTAATGTTTATTCCTCATTCTTTTTTTATATGTTCAACTCTGATAGACACTATTTGTCCATGTGATTTCCTTTGTCTCCATCGGAATTCAACAAAGGACTTTAAGCAGAGTTGTTGTTGTTGTTGTTGTTGTTGATTGCCGTCTAGTAGAGCATGACTTATAGCAACCCTATGACCAAAATAACTGAAGCCTTTCTATAATTATTGTCATTTCTCAAAGTTCATAGAGTTTCCAGAGGTATGTTGTTTAGGAAGTGGTTAATATGGATAGATAAATGATAGATGACAGATAGATAGATATAGATAGATAGATAGATAGATAGATAGATAGATAGATAGATAGATAGACAGAATGACCCAAATCGTCATTCCCTTTAAGAACTACATTTTACATGTTGTTGTTGTTGTTATGTGCCTTCGAGTACATTTTACCTAACACTTTCAAATCAAGTTAAAAGCTTGAAGGATAAATTCCCTGGCATCTTTTGATTGCACGAGGTTGTTTAATACAATGTTTAGTGTCTGCAGATGGTAGCATGGTAACTGGACTAGTTGATTCTCTTCTTGGAGAAAGAACCAACAAGTTCTATGGAATATACACTGAATGCTTACAATGGGGCAAAAGCAACATTTCATTGTTCATGTATAAGTATGATAAAACCCCACAAGATAGGAATTTAGTTCCATTTCATAGACCAAAGAAACAAAGAAGGTGATTGCCTCAAAGTCACACAGCTATTAAGTAGGAGAACTGGATTTTTATTCCAGTCTGGCTCCAAGTCTGGTGTCATAATTATTCAGTTGCGCAGAAGTTCAAATATACATACTATGATGTAGTCAATTCTTAGAAGAAAAAAATGTTGCAACTTACCTCTCAAATATCAGTCAATGATAAATATATAGATTATCATCCAACTCTAACAAACATGAGGTTGCCATAAGTATTCTGATATTCTGACTCCACAGCTTTTGCTTCTAGAAATAACTCATTCTTCCTGTCCCTTCCACTAAGAGCCAATAGTATTCCTTAACAGACTCTGTCAGGATCCTTTCCTTCTCTCACAATTTGCCCATCCTCCCGTATCACTTAGCCTAAATTACAAATGTCTTTCAAAAGTAATGACACCATCATCAGGAAATTCCTTATAGAAGTCATGCCATAATTATAAGAGCATTTTTTAAATCAAAGTAGAACGTAAGCGCAATTAACACAGAGGAAGAATCTTCTTTTTGAAACATTTGTTTGTTGTTTGAGGAGGGTGGGAGTTAGAATATTGCTATCTCATAGACTGGAAGCTCAAATGAACATAAAGCGCATATTACAGAGGATGCAGATGGCGTCAAGTGACTCGCAGAGTGGCTATGCAGTGGGAGAAAAGAAGATCTTTGGAAAGCTCACTAAGGTCATTTCAAGCATAAAACTACAAAATGATTTCATGCTATGTTTTCCTGTATTCAATAGATAGCTAATCTGTCTTTATTATCCTTTGAAAACTTGTACTTTGGGTGATGACAAGTTGAGAAGGCTGGATCACAAAAATGGAACTGTAAATTATCAACTGGGGAAGTCTAATCAGTCTTGACTTGTGATATGAAGGAACAGGGCTGAGTTAGATTATCATTATGGAATGTTCATTCATCAGCTATAATAAGCCAATTTCAAGAAGGAAAATGTTAAATTATGATGTCCACTCATTAAAAGCAAGGAAAAATAACTACAAAAAGTTGATAATTTAGCATATCTTCTAATAAACCTGCTCAAGTGGCAAAGTTTGGAGGAGATGTGGAGAGGTAGGAACTCGCATACACTATTAGTGAGATTGTTAAATTGTACAACAGCTCTGGAAGGAGATTTGGCATTTCCTCAAAAAAGCTGAATACAGAAACTCTTATGATGAGCTATTCCACAACTAAGAATACACCACAAGGAAATTAGAACTGAGACACAAACGGACATACGTACAGCAATGTTCACAGCAGCATTATTCATCCTCGCGAGCGTGGAAACAGCCCAAATGTCCAACCATAATCGAATGATTGAAAAATTGTAGTTCATTCACATGATAGAATATTACACAGCACTTAGGAGCAATGATTTTGAAAAATACTACAAAGCTTAGAGAAACTGGGGAGTGTCATGCTGACTGAAATGACTCAGTCTCATAAGGGAAAATATTGCATAAGACCATTATTGTAAAAATAGAAGGATACTTGTTAAAACAGGGACCCAAGGGGGGAAGGGTGAAAGCTGAGGAGTTAGGGTGGTAGGGACGAAATCACAGGGTTGGACAATTTGGTGGAGGGAGGGAAGGTTGTAAGATAAATGGGAAAGATCTAACAGGGACCTGAAAGACTGGGTAATGGCGGACATAGTCCAATGATGAGTAATTTTATAAAACATAATCAACGAGAATGATTATACGAAACACAATGTGAATGAAGGCTAGTGTGAAACACAATGTTTGTGAACTTTGTAAGTAAACCAATATAAAATTAAAAAAAAATTAAAAATCCCGCTCAAACAATTTCATTTTAGTTTTTTCAGAAATGTTACAAAAGAAAACAAAATTCTATATTATGTTCCCCTAATATACATGTGGACTTCCGGCAGTTCTCTGTTGATGTGCTGTTCTAGTCGTTTTTGGATAATCTTCAGTAGAATCTTGCTTGCATGTGAAATCAATGATATTGTTCTGTAGCTTCCACACTCAGTTGGGTCACCCTTCTTTGGAATGGGAACAAATATAGATCTCTTCCAGTCAGTTGGCCAAGTGATTGTTCTCCAGATTTCTTGGCACAACTTGGTGAGCACATCCAGGGCAGCATCTGTTAGATGAAATATGTCAATTGGTATACCATCTATTCCTGGGGCCTTATTTTTTACTATTTCCTTCAAAGCAGCTTCAACTTCTTCCTTCATCACCATAGGCTCTTGCTCAAATGTTATTTCATTAAATTCTTCTGTATCTGCCAATTCCTTTCGATACAATGACTCAGTATGTTCCTTCCATCTTCTTTTAATAACTCCTGGATCATTTAACATTCTGCCTAAAGCATCCTTGATTATAGCAACTCTAGGTTTGAATTTGTCCTCCAGTTCCTTGAGCTTAAGAAATGCTGAACAAGTTCAGGCCTTTGGATTTTCCGACTCTAGCTCCTCGCACATTTCATTGCAATATTTTGCTTTGTCATCTTGTGCTGCCTTTTGGAATCTTCTGTTCAGCTCTTTAGTATCTTGAATTCTTCCTTGTGCTTTGGCTTCTCTACGCTCCAGTACAATCTTCAGAGTCTCTTCTGACATCCATTTTGGTCTTTTCTTCCTCTTCTGTCTTTGCAATGACCGTTTGCACTCTTCCTGGATGATACATTTGACATCCCCCACAACTCATCTGGTCTTCGCTCATTAGTGTTCAAGGCCTCAAACCTGTTCCTGAGATGATTCTGAAATTCAGGTGGGATGAAATCAAAGTCATATTTTGGCTCCTGTGGATTCTGTTTAATTTTCCTCAGCTTCAGCTTGAACTTGCATATGAGTAGTTGGTGGTCTGTTCCACAATCAGTTCCTGGCCTAGTTTTCACGGCTGATAGAAGGTTTAGAAGGGGTCGTGGTACTAGGGATATTGTTGCTGATGTTAGATGGATCTTGGCTGAAAGCAGAGAATACCAGAAGAATGTCTATCTGTGTTTCATTAATTATGCAAAGGTGTTTGACTGTGTGGATCCTAACAAACTGTGGCTGACTCTGAGAAGAATGGGAATCCCAGAACATTTAATTGTGCTAATGCGAAACCTATACTTGGACCAAGAGGCAGTGGTCAGAACAGAGCAGGGTAACACTGCATGGTTCAAAATTGGGAAGGGTGTACGCCACGGATGTGTCCTATCTCCATACCTTTTCAACCTGTATGCAGAGCAGATTATCTGAGAGGCTGGGCTCTATGAGGAGAAGTGTGGCATCAGGACTGGTGGAAGATCTATTAACAATCTGCATTATGCAGATGACACAACCCTGCTTGCCGAAACTGAGGAGGACCTCATGCACTTGCTGCAGAGGGACAAGGACTGCAGCCTTCAGTATGGATTGAGGCTCAGTGTCAAGAAAACAAAGATTCTCACCACTGGACCAATTGGCAGCATCAGGATGGATGGTGAAGAGATTGAGATTGTTCACAGCTTCAGTTTGCCCAGCTCCAACAGTCAACACTCTTGGCACCAGCAGCCAGGAAATAAAAAAACGTATTGTGATGGGAAAGTCTGCTGTTAGGGACATCTCTAAAGTACTCAAGAGCAATGGTGTCTCTCTGGAGACTAAGGTGCGCCTGATACAGGCCATGGTCTTTGCAATCACTTGTTAGGCATCAGAGAGTTGGACAATGACTAGGGAGGATAGAAGGAGAATTGATACCTTTGAGCTGTGGTGCTGGAGAAAAGTATTGAATGTACCATGGACTGCCAAGAAAACAGATTCATCCTGGAGAGGGTTAAACCAGGCTACTCCTTGGAGGCAAGGATTCTGGGGCTTCGTCTGACATACTTTGAACATGTTGTAAGGAGAGACAGGTCCTTGGAGAGGGACATCATGCTTGGGAGGGTGGAGGGACAGCATACAAGGGGAAGACCCTCTATGAGGTGGATTGATTCAGTGACTGGGGTAATCGGAATGGGTGTGTTGGAGACAGTGATGTTGGCACAGGACAGAGCAGAGTTTAGGGATGTTGTACATAGGGTCATTATGAGTCGCAAGAGACTCGATGGCACATAACAACAACAACAACAACAATATACATGTATGTACAAGATGCATTGACCTAGTGGCCACAACAGTAAGTTGAAGCATGATGGAGATTGTGAGCACGCTTCGGGATAGGACAAGGCTTTTATTTGCTCTTCATGGAGTCGTTATAAAATTGAAGTCAACGAGATGGCACCTAACAACAACGACTGTTGTGGGCACCTTCCAGTACAGCTCAGAGAGACCCTACGGACAACAGATCTGAACGCTGTCCTATCAGGTGCATTCCTTATACTCTCTGGCTTGAGCAGATTGCCACTGTCATTGTTTTACTCCATCTTCTTGAAAGTTGTCCTCTTTTTTTATCACCCCTCTACCTTTTCAAGCATGATGTCCCCTTCCGAAGAACAGCCCCTCCTGATAAAATGTCCAAAGTTGTGAAACGGAGCTTGACTGTCTTTATCTCTAAGAAGCCCTTTCTGGCTTCCCTTTCTCTAAAGTATCAAAACAACAATTACTATAATTGTATAACATGGAAACTATGTAACGACCCCTCATGATCTTTGAAATCATATAACAGTAAGAGGCTTAAGGACAGAATATACCACTCATGATCTTGGCCTTTGAAATCATATAATAGTAAGAGGCTTAAGGAAGGAATATACCACTCATGATCTTGGCCTTTGAAATCATATAATAGTAAGAGGCTTAAGGAAGGACTATACCACTCACAAAGCTGTTCTATATGAAGAAGATCATGGCCTCAGGAAAAGGAAGAGACTCATCAACACACTCCATTAATGCAGATAGTACAACCTTGCTTGCAAAAAGTGAAGACCCCTTGAACCAATTACAGCAGAAGAAGGGTGGTGGAGTGAAGGAAATGGCAAGGAGCTTGTGTGAAAAACAATGTATCCAAACTTTGTAAATAAATCAAGATTTTTTTTTTTATAAATCAAGATTTTTAAAGAAGGCAATCAAAAAAACCAAAACAAAACAAAATCAACATCCATCAAAAGATATGTTAGCTTGGGGAAATCCGCTGTCAAGGGCCTCTTTAAAGGGCTGGAAAGCAAGGGTGCCAGGTTAAAAATGAAGGTGCGCCTAATCCAAGTCATGGCAGTTTGAACTGCTTCCCATGGATCTGAAAGCAGAACAAAGAACATGGAAAACCAAAGAGGAATCAGTACCTTTGGATGGATGCTTAGACATTATGTGTACGGGAATTGACAATCTAGAGAAAGACATGCATTACAAAGTCAGTTAGAGGAAGAGGAGGGAGGAAATGTGTATCAATGAATGAAAAAAAAAAACCCATTCTTTCCATATAAATTGATGCCTTTGAGCTGTGAAAAGAGTATTGACTATACCACGGACTGCTAAGAAAACAAACAGATTCATCCTAGAGACGGTTAAACCAGAATGCTCCTTGGAGGCAAGGATCCTGAGGCTTCATCTGACATACTTTGTACATGTTGTGAGGAGAGACCAGTCCTTGGAGAGGGACATTATGCTTGGGAGGGTGGAGGGACGGCGCAGGAGGGGAAGACCCTCTATGAGGTGGATTGATTCAGTGACTGGTGTAATCAGGATGGGTGTATCAGAGACAGTGAAATTGGCACAGGACAGAGCAGAGTTTAGGGCTGTTGTACATAGGGTTGCTATGAGTTGACTCAACAGCACATAACAACAACAACAACAATAGCCATGAGAAAGAGTGTAACAATGTAGGTCAACTGTTCACTAAATAGACAGAGACTCTCAGGATTTTTGCACTCAGGAAACACTAATGAAGACTTGTGGGGACCGAGAGGAGAGGGAGACCCTGGATGAGATGGGTTGGCACCATAACTTGGACAATGGGAGTGGGTGCGTCAGACAGAGAGATTGGCTCAGGATAGGGCAGAGTTCAGAGCTATTGTGCAGAGGGTCACTATGAGTTGCAGTCCACTGAATAGGATAAAACAACAACAAAGGAGATCATGGGAGTGAAGGGGCAGGGAAGGGAACAAAATCTTGGTCTGATTAGGACTGGTCATTTCTAGTGTCTGGGAACATTGATTCCTTTGGTTTTTAAGGCTTTGATTTATCACGATCTTATCTTGGGCAAGGATCCCTCAACACTGGGCTAACATGCTTCTCTGCAGTTTCTACCACTGAGGAAGCAAAGAAGAAACACAGTTAGCATTTCAGTTTAGAGAAACTTACATTTCATCATGGCCTATTTATGTTTGTCCAACTTTACTTAGTCCAAACTGTTCCTGTCCAATAGTTGTTTTTGTTTTTTTTTATACCTCTTTATCATGATGGGGATAGAAAGAAAGAAGAGATAAAACCAGAAAGAAAGAACAGAAAGTCCATTGAATTCTACCGACCTCCCTTTGAATGCTTTGCATTTCCAATACGCATATAAAGATTTGTAACGGAAAAGAAATGCATTCTTGAGTCACTCATGATTTAAGTATATGGAGAAACATAAGAACATAACTGGATTCAACTCATAAACATGGTTGCTCTGAGACCACAGCCAGGGGACTCTCACTCAAAGCAGCTCTTGATACAAAAGAAGGCAAGACTCAGCTCTGAACCTGTGTTCTCTTCAGCCTAGTCTTTTAAGTGATGCCTCTGCTTGGCAAATATGTCTTCGGCAGTAGATTTTCCCAAAGCAATAAGCCATTGGATTTCTTGACTGTGACTGCCATGAGTGTTAATTATGGATTCAAATCTTACAGAAGGCCAAGTTCAGCACAAGCAGGACAAACTTTGCACCCACCACAAAAAAATCAACCTTCCTTTCTGAAATACCAAAACAATCTCCTTTTCCAACCGTTGTGTCTATCAGACTGCGCAGTATCTTGACCATGAAAAGAAGATTTGACAGAAGAGAGTATGTTACAGGTAATCAATTAGAAATAAGAGTTATGCCCCTGAGGTGTGTTAAAATCCATGGTCAAGTTCACAGCCAAACCTTGCATTGCCTCTTTCTGCACATTTGCCATTGAGACTAGACAGTCCCTTCTAAAAGACGACTCTGATCATATTAAAATACAAATCATACAAAGACTGAAAATCTGGAAAATATCAATCTTGTCAATGCCATTAGCAAAGGATTGTAATATTTAACAATAAAAGAGTCTAAATAAGTAATGCGGTGCTGTAAGACCTCAGTTGAAACCAGAACCAATTGCCTGGGCCCCTTATCAGGTACAATCCGAGCCCCGAAATGGAGGTAAAGTGAGTGGAATAAGTGAGCTATAAAATCAGATCTTCAGGGCACGCAAATCTACCCTTCTCAGGTTCTCATTCGTTTGGAAAAGGTCTACTGCATTTGGGATTATTTGATTTTTAAAAAAGAAATGGTGATTATTGACTGCATTTGCCCTAAAAGTACAGGTAGATATGTATACATGTCCAGCTTTACAAATACACATTCCAAATAAATTAGGAAATGATATAATTAGTTTAGCATGCTGGTTGCAGTCACTTGAACCAAAGAAAAAGAAAAAAGAGAGCAATGTCTAACTGACTGGTTTTGGCTTTGTAACAAGGACTTGGAAGGACATGACGTAGGCTTGCCCCGTTAATGTCTTATGTGTTTGGAAACTGACTTGCTTCTCTGGCGATGAAGGGGCGCCCTGGTGGTACAACAGCCATCATGTTCAGCAGCTAAAGGAAAGGTCATCCATCATTTGGCATCTGTCACCTCGAAGGAAGAGCAGGAAGTGGTCTTCTCCCATCAAGGTCAAAGCCTCAGAATCCAGATAATGGGTCAGGGTCACCACAAGAAAAGCCAAGGGTACAAGGACTTGTTTTCCTTCAAAAAGCTGGCGTAAGAGGCCCCTTTGCAGTTGCTGTATGGTAGTGTGTTTGGTGGGGCTCTTAAAAGAGCGTAACAAAAGGAGCCCTGGTGGTGCTGTGGTTAAGGCACTCAGCTGGTAACTGAGAAGTTGGCTGTTTGAAGTCATCAGCTGCCCCATGGGAGAAAACTGTGACTTCTGAGAAGATTACAGCCTCAGGAAACCGCAGGGAGCAGTTCTCTTCTGTCCTATGGGTCACGGCGAGTCAGAATCAACTTGATGGCAGTGGGCGTCTTGATAAAAAAAATGGCAAAAGTTGACCAAAGTCTCTGAGTTGCAGAGCCCCCGGAGGTCCCGTGATACCCTGGAACGAGCATCGTGAAAGTGCAGGACAGAGGCTCCTAACTTACATGAGGTATATAGAGAAGGGCAGGAGCAGGGAGGGATCATAAACTTCTGAACATGTTGTTGCAAAATTCTGATTTTCCATTGTAGGCTCGTGGTTCGGTAGTGGTGCCTTAAGTCAGGTCCAATGCATAACGACTCTGCAGACAATCGGGGGAACGCTGCCCCGTCAGTACCATCCTTACAGGCATTGTAATGTTTGAGTCCATTATTCCAGCTCCTGGATTGTTCCATCTCATTAAGGATCACCCTCGTTTTCCACTATCTACTTTCTATGCTGGGTAGAGTGGAGGGACAGCGCAGGAGGGGAAGACCCTCTATGAGGTGGATTGATTCAGTGACTGGGGTACTCGGGATGGGTGTGTCAGAGGCAATGAGATTGGCACAGGATAGAGTACAGTTTAGGGCTGTTGTACATAGGGTCGCTATGAGTCGCAAACGACTCGACGGCACATAACAACAACAACAACAAGAACATTCAAGGCAATCTGATGAATGGAGGAGTAGGAGTTGATTGGTCCATTGGATGTTTAATGTTTATCTCATTTTGAAGAGACTTTTTCTTTACTCTAGGCAAGGCTTCTGAAGCTCTGTCTGACATACTTTGGGCATGTTGTAAGGAAGGACTAGTCCTCGAAGAGGGACATCATGCTTGGGAGGGTGGAGGGACAGCGCAGTAGAGGAAGACCCTGGATGAGGTGGATCGATTCCATCACTGATGGGGATAGGTGTGTTGGAGTCAATAAGATTGGCAAGGGACAGAGCAGGGCTTAGGGCTGTTGTACATAGGGTTGCTAGGAGTCACAAGTGACTTGACAGCATATAACAACAACAACTAGGTATGGGATGCAGGATTGTTTAGAGGATCTAAAGCAGAGGAGAACTAATGGAGTCTACCTGAACCAGCCACCAAACTGTAATCAAAATTGAAGCCATGGTGTAATTGCTGGTGAATTTCTACCCTGGGGTGGGAGGAAGCCATCCTGCTTATATCATAGGGAAGATATGGTAGGTGGCAGAGGCAGAAGCTGATCCACAGAGCCCAATGCTGAAGGCAAATTCTTTCAGTCTTTATTACCATTCTCAGGAACCCACATCCTGTTTTCCCCCAGGTTCTGCACTCACCTGAGTTTTGGGATGTTCCTTCCAGTCCCATGTTTCTCTGCCAGTCTAGGACTCAAACTTCCATATGAATTATTTTATCAACCCTTTGATGCACTGTTGTTGTTGTTGTTGTTGTTGTTGTTATGTGCTGTCGAGTCGCTTGTGACTCATAGCGACCCTATGTGCAACAGCCCTAAACTCTGCTCTGTCCTGTGCCAATCGCACTGACTCTGACACACCCATCCTGATTACCCCAGTCACTGAATCAATCCACCTCATAGAGTGTCTTCCCCTTCTGTGCCGTCCCTCCACCCTTCCAAGCATGCTGTCCCTCTCCAAGGACTTCTCCCTCCTTACAACATGTCCAAAGTGTGTCAGATGAAGCCCCAGAATCCTTGCCTCCAAGGAGAAGCCTGGTTTAAACCTCTCTAGGTTGAATTAGTTTGTTTTCTTGGCAGTCCAGGGTACATTCAATACTCTTCTCCAACACCACAGCTCAAAGACATCAATTCTCCTTCTATCCTCCTTAGTCATTGTCCAACTCTCTGATGCATAACAACAAGTGATTGCAAAGACCAGAGCCTGTATCAGATGTACCTTAGTCTCCAGAGTGACACCATTGCTCTTCAGTACCCTGAAGAGGTCCCTAACAGCAGACTTTCCCATTGCAATACTTTTTTTTTATTTCCTGGCTACTGGTGCCAAGAGTGTTGACCGTGGAGCCAAGCAGACTAAAGTTGTTAACAATCTCAATCTCTTCACTATCCATCCTGATGGTTTCAATTGGTCCAGTGGTGAGAACCTTTGTCTTCTTGACATTGAGCCTCAATCCATACTGAAGGCTGCAGTCCTTGACCCTCTGCAGCCGGTGCTTCAGATCCTCTTCAGTTTCAGCAAGCAAGGTTGTGTCATCTGCATAACGCAGATTGTTAATAGATCTTCCACCAATCCTGATGCCACATTTCTCCTCATAGAGCCCAGCCTCCCGGATAATCTGTTCTGCATGCAGGTTGAAAAGGTATGGATATAGGACACATCCCTGTTGTACACCTTTCCCAATTTTGAACCATGCAGTGTTTCCTTGCTCTGTTCTGATGACTGCCTCTTGGTCCAAGTATAGGTTTCGCATTAGCATGATTAAATGTTCTGGGATTCCCATTCTTCTCAGAGTCAGCCACAGTTTATTATGATCCACACAGTCAAATGCCGACATTATAGGTCTATTATTAATGACTTTGGAGAAGTGCATGGATAGATGGGGGGGGGGGGGGTTACCTTTGAGCCAACACCAATACAAAGTGTACTGACGTCCGACAACATCAACATTACTTTACCTACATCATTCTCTTTCTCCTCTGTCTATGTAATGACATTTTGCTGTTGTCATAGATGATATCCTTGATGTCCTCTCACAACTCATGTAGTCTTTGATAATGAGTGTTCAATTCCTCCAACCTGTTCTTGAGATAACTTGTAAATTAAGGTGAAATAGATTCAAGGTCATATTTTGATTCTTGTGGACCGGTTCTCATTTGCTTCCATTTCAATTTGAACTTGCACATCAGTAATTGACGGTCATCTCCACTGTCAGCAGGAAATTCTAGTGGCCTAGTTAGTAGTAAGGAGCATCATATCAACCCAAAAGCTTGTGGTTCAAATCCTCTGTGAACTAAAGATCGCTGCTCTGTGGAAGAAAGACGGCCAACCTCCTTGCTCATGATTTACTGCCTCTGAAAACACAACAGAGGATCAACTGTGGTCAGTGCCTACTCAACAGCAGTACACGTCAACAACATCCACGGTTGGCCCTGGCCTGGTTGAGATTGCTAATATTGAGCTTTTCTCATAATTCTTACTACAGATACAATCATTTTGATTTCTGTGCAATACATCATGTGAAATCCATCATGTATGTTTCTTTTAAAAAGGTGTTTGTGATAAATGAATCATTGAACATATAAAATTTAGCCATTTGTTCTCTAACTTCATTTCTGTCACCAAGTCCCTATTTTCTAACTACCATTTCTTCTTTATTGTTTCCAACTTTTCTACTCCAATCACAAATCATTATTAATGCATCTTGGAAGAAGGGTGTGTTCCAGAGCTAGACCCTTTCTCTATACTTATTCAATCTGTAAAATGACAAAGTATTTGACAAGATGGACTCAATGAAGAATGTGTGTTCTGTGTTATACACACATTGACACAACCTTGATTGAAATAGTGAAGAGGACTCAAAACACTTGATGCAGAAGAACAAATACTACAGCCTCCAATATGGATTACAGTTCAACAACAAGAAGATGAAAATCCTTGTCATTGGGCCATTAGGCAACATCCTACTAGATGGAGACAGATTGGAATTGCCATCTATTTCACCTTAATTGGACCCTAACAATCAAGATTAAAACAGGTATTACATTGGGAAAGTACGCTATTGGGGACCTCGACAAAATACTGAGCAGCAATGATGTCAGTTTAAGATGCATCTGAGAGCTAGACAATGAATAAAAGTGGCAAAAGACTCAGTGCTTTTGAGTCATGGTGTTGGAGAAGAGTACTGAATATCCCATGGACTGCTAAAAGGACAGACAGAGAAATCTTGGAGGAAGTTGAGCCAGAATGTTCCTTAGAGGCGAGGGTGGTGGAGCTTTGTCTCACATACACTGGACATGTTGCTAGGAAAGGCTATTTCTTGGAAAGGGTCATTGTACTCGGAAAGGTGGAGGGTCAGTGAAAGAGACGAAGACCCTCAATGAGATGGACTCACACAGTGACTATAGTAATGGGCTCAAGCGTGTCAGAGATTGTGAGGATGGTACAGGCCAGGACACAGTTCAGATCCATTATCAATGGGGTCTCTCTGAGTCATATTCGACTTGATGGTACATAACAACACAACAACATCATTCTCAGAATTTTCAGCATATTCTAATCCATCATTGCTGCCAATGGGCAGTATATCTCACCAAGGGTGCCTCTCACTTTTGCTGATCTTCTATTTTATCAATAAAGATGTCCTGTCCTCCATCCTCATGGCCTGTCCAACGCGTAAGTCACACAGTGTTCTGTTGGGTTCCGTAAGGCTGAGTTCTGGAAGGAGATTATCCGGGTCAGCTCTATCTGCCTACAGTGCTTTAGTCTGGGAGCCCCGTGGAAACCTGTCCACCATGGGTGACCGTGCTGGTATTTGAAATGCAGATGGCACAGCCTCTCGGGTCACAGCTCTGCAAGCCCTACGGGACCACAAGCTGACAGGCGGCTGGTGACGAGTGTCTCTTTAATCACAGTCACTCAGAAACTCATTGGTGTGTGGGCAGCTGCTGACCCTGCTGCAGGCTTCCAGAGGCTGTGAATCACACACGTCGAGACTGGCCCCCTTTGTCCCGTGGAGCTGCCAGTGACTTCAAATTGATGGAGAGACACGGCCTTTTTGTTTAGCAGCACAACTCCCTACTGACCGGACCACCAGAGCGAATTATCAATACAGGTTTCTTTGCACTTTGAACGTCTGTGTGTAGAAAAAGTGTTAGTTACAGACCTCCTTCCCATTGGATCAATGCAAAAATGGAAAGTAATACCAGGACTTTGAACGGATTCATTCTGGTTTGGTTTACTGCTAAGAATATGCATGTGACTATTCACTATCACAAGAATATGGAAACAGCCCACATGCCCAAGTACAAACGAATGGATTGAGACATTGCGGTACATTCGCACAATGGAATACTATGCAGCACGCACAGGAGCAATCATTTTGTAAATTACTATCTAATTTGGGAGGGACTGGAGAGCATTACGCTGAGTGAACTAACTCAGTCCCACAAGGACAAATACTATATAAAACCATTATTGTAGAATGAGTATGAGGATCCAGGGGGTGGGGGATGAGAAGCAGAGAGGTGAAAATGGGGGTGTGTCAGGGGGTGGGAGATGGTTGTTAATTACAGGGTTCACAATTTGATGGGTGGGTGGGATGAAGGACATGGGAAGGATCTTTCATGAAAAACAATATATTCAAACTTTGTAAATAAATCTGTATAACATTTTTAAAAAGAATGTGTATTTGAAGCTACAATAAACTGAATCAGAACCTAAATTTAAATAAGATGCTGAGTTGATTCTTATAGGCCCCCATGTGATACTTAAGAATCACTCGGTGGACCTTGTTAAACTGTAGGTTCTATTCAGTATGTCTGGGTTGGAAATGCAAATTTTTAGCAGGGGACCTAACTAGAACAAACCAGTTCAAAACCGACTTGAACTCAAGCTTCATGCTTCCTTGCCAGAATCTTTCTTAGTATCTTTATTTTTATATATGTGGGTAGCGGGGGGTGGGGGGGTGAGCGGGAGGGTGGAAATGTAATTTTCTTTTCCAAATGTGAGGTTTTGCAACGTATTATGTACCCTCGTTTAAATTGCAATGTCACTTTATACAATATATTTGTTTTATTAAAAATTGACCAAGTTAAATGACTGGTAAAATATGCGGTATGGCACCAAACAATTGCCTGGTGGGTTTAAGTATATTTCCAGTATTTTATGTCTCAAAAGTCCCCATGAGAATCAGGAGAATAGCAAGGCTGTAGTTACCATTGTAAGAGTTATTTTTAAACACATGCAAAATGCATTCAATCTGGTACAAACTCTAGATAGAAAATGGTTGAAGTTATACGGTCCATTTCACCACCCTTATTAAGTATTCTGAGAAGCTCTGGTGGCACAACAACTAAGCAATTCGTTGCTAACCCAGACTTTGGTAGTTCAAACCCACTCAGTGTCTCTGTGGGAGAAAAGTTCTGACAGTCCGTTTCAGTAAGAAGCAGAATCAAGAAAACCCTCCGGAATAGTTTTACTTTGCCATGCTAGGTCACTATGCGTCACCAATTGACTTGACAGCATTCAACAACAGTGCCATTAAATGTTCATAGAACAAACAGAGAATTAGACTCACCAGTCACAGACTCAAAACTACCATTCATTTCAACCCTTCAGGCATGTCAGGGTCTCTGCTGATGGAGTTCACAGCTGGCTAACAACAATCCAACAGTAATAAGCTACGCTCCAGAAAACACCAAGTGAGAAAATATGAAGCTTTATCTAATGCAACTTTAACGTTCAAAAGAGAGACAACCATAATACCCTATCATACATCGCTTTTAAATTATTCAGTCCCTCATCTGTTTCAGTGCAGTATATACATTATGGTTATCACAGGAGTCCACAATTAAGGTTGCACAATGGAATACTA
>NW_006399798.1:10131996-10146582 GCF_000299155.1 Elephantulus edwardii | reverse complement strand
AAAAAAAAAAAAGGTTGCATAGTGGAATGTACTTGGGGCGGTGGGAGGGATGTGGGGGTATTGTGCACCAGGGAGGGAGTCTTTCTTTTACTTTTGAAAGAGAGGAGCGAACTGGGGGGCAGGGGGAGAGGGCTGGGCAGGGAGAGAAGTGCAGCAATGCATGAATGGAAATCCAAATTATCTGTAAATGTTCATTAAAATTATTTAAAAAAATAAAATAAAAAGAGAGACAAGTTAGCAAAAATACAAGTAATATTTGCCAGGTGCCTTGATTTGAACTTTGTTTGCCGGCTATACACATTCCAGGCTGGGAAGAGGAGCAGCAACTGTGGGATTCTGTGAGGGTGTGTTTTCTGGTTTGGGGTTGAGACTAGGGTGTGGCTCTTGTTCACAACAGGCTGTGAGCTGATTGGATTTGACCTCTGCCTTTAAAAAGGCTTTTGGGCCCTTGGCCTGCGGCCCTCAGGCTTGGTTCTTTGTGGATCTCTCAAATAAATTGGCATGGAAGCAGGAGTAGTGGCATTCACTTCCAAAAATGCTTGCCTCCAGAAACTCTGTGAACTTGGAGGAATGATGAAAGTTTTGCATTCAATACTTTGATTCATAGGGTTGCCATGGGTCATCTACGACTCTACGGCACTTAACAACAGCATCAATACATGGATATAATGATACAATGCGGAAGCTGTGTGTTCTATGCCTGCAATCCCCTTCTAGCATCCAAGATGCTCAATGTAGAATTTCCTGTTCACCTGCCTCCTACACGGCCAAGTCTCGCCACCCTCACTGCATTCAGAGCTGGGGAGACAGATTTGGGAGGAAATCAACTCTCCTGCTTGCTTTTAAAATACTATACCCCCGGTCCTGTGCTAACTTTCAGACATGACAAAGAACAAGTGGTCTTGTTTTCTTGGCTTTCTTTGCTGAAGAAGGAGGAAAGAAAGTGGAATCCTGATGATCTTCTTATTCTCAACTTTGTTTATTTTCTTTTCCTTTTTATAAAAACAATAAACACCTGTTAATTCCATATATCAACCATTCATATGTCTCTCTCTCATATTTATGTAGAGACGTTACCCCATTGAGGAGTCTTTTTTCTTCTCTTTCTTTATCTCATGTGTGGTGGCTGGCTATCTTCAATATAATTTCATGCATGCATATATATTTTTTAACTTAATATATATTAAAACTCTATGAACTTTGATAAATGTCGATAGTTGTAGAGGGGCTTCAGGCCTTTTGCTCATAGGGTCTCTATGAGTCGTGCTCAACTGGAAGGCAACTAGCAACACATTAAAGCCAGTTGTTTTGTTTCTTAGTGCGTCTGTAACAAATACCACCAAGCATGGTTTTAAAGAACAGAGACTCGTTTCTTTACAGGATGGTAGACTAAAAGTCCAGATTCAGTATATCAGTTCTAGTAGCAGGTTCTCTTTCTGACTACTCTGGGGATAAGTGCTTGGCTCAGTTACAAGAGCTTCGCAGTGTCTCAGTTTCTTGGAAATCAAATTCCAAACCCACTCTCATTGAATCCATTTGGACTCATGACGACCCACCCTCAGGTTTCCAAGGTTATAAATCTTAACAGGAGGAGAACATTTCAACTCTCTTCTGTGGAGCAAGTGGTGGGTTAGAGCTGACTCTCTTGGCCAGCAGCAAAACGCCGAACCACATCTCCTTTAATTGCTTGGCAATCTCCATGTGTCAGCTCACTTTCTCCCAAAGCTGCCTGCTCACCTTTGGGACATCCTACTCTCGTTCTATCTCAGAGATGAGTAGATTTAAGACATACCCTATACTCAACCTCCTTAATATAACAATAACAACAAATCAAGTTTTCAAATGGTGTATCCATAGATATAGGGAAATAGGATTCCAAAACATACACGTGTGTGTGCTTGTATTCTCCCTCTCTTGCGCTCTCTCTCTCTCTCTCTCTCTCTCTCTCTCTCTCTCTCTCACACACACACACACACACACACACACACACACGGCATGATTCAGCCCATCACACATCTTCACTGCCATTGAATGTGTTCTGTCTTATCCTCATCCTTTGTTTGGCTTCTAAGATTTTAAATCTTTATGGGATAGTCTGCTATTCATTTTCTAATAGATCAACTGGTGGATTTGAACTACAGACTTTTCAGTAAGCTGCCTGACACATTATGCATTGCAAGAAACACAAGTTGACCAAATTGTTGAAAAATTGGATGTTGAAACACAGAATGCAGACTGGAAAAAATATACTTGTTAACAATCAGATCTGGAAGTAAAAAATGTTGGAGTAACAGTGAGGGTTTTCAATAGAATTTCAAGACAGTAATTGGGAAATAAGATCACAGTAGCTCAAAAAAAGGGACTCAGTTCCCTGAACTTGTTCCCAATTCCAAGCTTTAAGCCATCCTGCCCAAGGGAGGCACCCCATCACAATACAAACCTTGACTGCACTGTTATAAAAGCACAGCGTAGCCTTCTGAAGAAACAGAATTTGTTCAAACTGGAGAAACACCCTCACAACACTCAGATTCCACAACCGTGTCTTTCAAAATGAGAATTCTCTGAGACAGATGGCATAGGCTGCTGCAAATAAGAATTTTTTTTTTTAAATCCAGAAGAGCAGACATTATGAGACACAATCCAAGTCAAATAAACCCCAGGGTTTTCCTTCCCTGACCTCGGATCACAGATTCCATTTCTTGCCCCGCTCACAGAGGCTTCTCCCTGTGCGGGATTAGAAACTCGGTCCCAGAGAAGCAGCTGAAGTGTCAGCTTCAATATCAGAATGCAATTCTACATTTCCTTCGGCGAATCACTAATTCCAAGGTTCAGCATGTCTAATTTCTCTGTGGTTGAGTAGGTTTTAGTGGTCTTTCAGTCATTCCCTCAAATGCAAAATTTGAGGCTCTCCATGCAGGACAGACAGAATGATCTCAAAGAGGGAGGAAAACACTTTCAATAGCTTTATAATTTAGCTTTCAGGAATTTAAAATGACTGACTGACATCTTTTTGTATATGCGTCATGCCAAGTTTCAGGTATGGAAGAGGTCCTGTCCTTGTTTTTCAGACAACGTGTCATTAGGCAAGAATTTATTGAAGGCATGATGATGTTCAAAAGCAGATGGAAAACACAATAAAGAAGAGACAGCTCCCTGCCCTCAGGGCACATACAGCTTAATTGGGAGCCCTTTGTTTTCTTTATTACCTGTCACTGTTGCTGCTACTGTAGATGACTCTGTACTCACAGTTGATTCAATGGTGAGGTGTGGTAGAATGCTTGCCTTCTGTGCAGAAACTCCAAGTTTGACTCCCAACTTGGACACCCCACACACAGGAAATGTTGATCTGTCAGACTTTATGTTGTTATGACCTTCCAGGCTAAAACAGACCTGGAAGAAAGGCCTAGGGATCTGCTTCAGTAACACAGCCTAAGGAAAGTCTATGTATACAACAGACTCGTCCACAAGCTCTGATGCAGACAGCAGAGTCCACGATGTTTTCTTCTGTTGTTCCTGGGATTGTCTTGAAGAGGGGACCGACTCAACAGCAACTAACAAGTACACACAATCGATACACAATCAAGTAATAGAAGAATGGCATAATTCAACTTATCTCGTAAGACATCATTGAGGCATCCAATTTGTATAAAAATGTTGTGCACCAAGTAGTCAAAGAGATTCTCAAAGTTAACTCACTGAGTGCCTTCAAGTTGGAATCTACTCCTAACTGCCCTGTTATTGGGTTTTCAGAGGCTGTAAATTGCATAGGAGGAGATTTCTCATCTTTCCCTGGCAGAGTAGCTGGTGGATTCAAACACCTAGAGAGGTTGCTCCTTTGTGTTTACAGCCTAGCTCTGTACCCAGTAGATCACCAGAGTCCCCTTATTCACAGAGCCAAAGACATTAATGCATATTTACAAGGGCAGGAGCAAAGGCAAAGTCAGCTATCCAGAGCCAAGGAAGAGATGCCTGAGCAGTGGCCAGTGGGTCTGCCTGAGGTCATGGGCAGGTAGCGGTGGCGAGAAGAGAAGGAAGGAGTGTGTGCGGGGAGTGAAGAGGTAATGCATGCAGAGACACGGCATCGTGTCGGGAGGCAGCCAGGTGTGCGCATCCATCAGCTGGTGGGCGCGCTCCTCTCTTTACTTTGGCGGAGACAAAGTTGCGCAGAGATGCATTGGAAACGAACTCTAAAATGTAGGAAACAGAAAGTGTTTTGTCCCCTTCAGAGAGTGTCCCATTTTCCACTCAGGCCCAATCTGCATGCCATAGACCTGACTCTGCAAAGCTCCTCTCAATGGGTGCTTATGTTCTCGCCAGGAAGGGCAGCCCTCGCTAAATGTTATGGTTTGGAATGATCCTTCACAAGGATGGAAAACCGAGTTAATTCAATTAAGGCCCAGGGTCCTGGGCTTTGAACCAGCCACAGTCTCAATTTTATGAGAGGATGAAAAGTTAATTATTTGCTGAGTTTGAGTGAAGTCTCCTTTGAAATTCCCTTTCCAAAAGAGTAATTTCCACTTGAGCTTCCCTGTGAAAAATCAAGGCAGGTTGAACTGGGGTCAGAAAGAGGGGTTGGGGGGGGGGAATGTTCAGATACAGTCCAGTGTCCCCATGTCCTGTCTGTCCTCACATCACATCTGAAGGGCTTTATGGTACAAAGAAGGGGAATAATGACACAAGACACTTTGAAAAACAAGTTGGATTCAAGGTTTTGGGGTGCTTTTAGAAATACGCCTTAATTCCCATGATGTGATTTTCCACTTTTAACGGCCAACGTCTTTTGCTGCTGCTTTTAATAAGTGTTTTTAATTTAATTTTTAATTTTAAAATCATAAATAGTCAAGTGTCACATAACATCCATTCAGACAACATGTTGCTGTGATCCCAAAGTTATAATCAAGTTCAGAAATCTCTGATTGGAATATAGGACGCAGTGAGTGCCACAGTTTCTTGAATATAACATACATGTCTCATGTCTCTTGCATACAAAGTGGTTGTGTTGCCAGATGTCTTTGGTACAGCTCATATACATTCTAAAGCACATAAGTCTTAGAATCATAATTAATGTGGTGCTATTAGCTTTTGTATACACTTAGCTTTCCAGGTAAGAAGTTTACTGTTTGACAGTTTACGCTTCCACTTAGAGGCAGCAACATTCAAGGTCAAGTATAGCATGTCTACTGAGTGTCATAGCACTCTCTACGTTGAATTTTCTTTTCAAATTATTACTGTAAAGTGCATCATGGCTCCCAAATATGACAAAACCATCCATAGCAAGTGGCAAAGAAGAATGAGTGACTTAGAAGTGAAACAAAGATGAAGAAACAGCAGGAAAGGAGAAGCATCAGTGAGTTTGATTGTTTGCAGTGTAACAATACCTTTTTTGAGAAATACACAATTTGGTGTTTGCACAACATTCAGGTTAAATAAGGTAATACCTCAAAGAATGTGTTGTGAGCATTGAGTGGTGTGTGAAGTGATGACTTCATACTTAATAGAGAGTAAAAAAAAAAGAGAGGAATACCCTCAACGAGATGGATTGACACGATCACTGCAGGGATGGGCTCAGACCCAGCAGTGCGGTGAGAACACGAAGATCCAGGCAGTGTGTTGTTCATGAAGTTGGTGTGAGCCTGGACTGACCCAGAGGCATCTAATATAACAGCAATATTAAATACAATTATGCTACTGGGTTTTGTTTACTTGTTTTCTACAACAATGTATCATAGATTTATTTCCATATAAATTGGGATAGTGAGAACAATGAAGTTTGTATCAGGAGAACCAGTTAGTCTTACTTCTGAGTTCATCTTCAAGGCCTATTTTGAATTGCATTATACTCCCCACAACAGGGCAGGATTCTCCAGACAGTAAAGTAATAATGGATGTACTTTGGAAGTTATGCAATGATGTAATCTAACGTGCTCAGCCTTCAGTTGCAAGGAAATTAGGGTGGGCTGCAACCATCGCCTTCCTCAGAACACAACATTGTTTCCATGTAAGGAATGTAACCTGAATCAGAGAATGACCAGATGAGAGGGACTTCAGTATAGTACCACCAAGAAAGAAAAGTTAAGCAAAAAGATCAGCTTTTAGTACTGAGGACCCTGTGCTGAGAACCTCCTAGACCTAGAGGAAGGCTGATGCCAAGACACATGGAGCACTCCCAGGATGCAGGAAGGAGAGACAGAAAGGAGAGGAGGATGCTTCTTGGGGGGGTAACACAGAGACAAAGTCTTACCCTAATGCTGGCCCACTGACTTTAAACCTCGTCCCATATAATTTGAGCATGTTGTCAGAAGGGGCCAGTTCTGGAAAAAGACTTTGGGCTTGAAACCTAAAGAGTCAGTGAAAAAGAGGAAAATCCTCGCTAAAATGGATCAGCATGATGAGGACGATGATGAGCTTAAGCACAACACCAAGTGTGAGGCTGGCGAAGGAACAGGCAGGGTTTTGTTCTTTGTTTTCATCATTATGCTAAATTCAGAGCAATGGATTATACGTATATCCATTCTTCACAATGAAAGCACTCACAAAAAAAATTCTTTAAAATATTTAGCAAATATTACAAAACATTTCTAAACATAAAAATGTTTCAAAAAAAAACCCATGAGAAATATAAAGGCAGTTAAAACATAGTTACAGTGCTTGCTTCGGCAACACATATACTAAAACTGGAAGAATACACAGAAGATTAGCATGGCCCCTGAGCAAGGATGACATGCAAATTCATGAAGCGTTCCACAAAATAAAAAAATTAAAACAAACAAACAAACAAAAAAAAACATCAAAACCACAGCTACAGCCATGGAATTGTGGTGGGAAAGAAAATCCACACCCAGGAAAAGATAGGAAGTTAAATTATCTATGAATCTATACCTTTTATTCATGAATATATATTATGAATATATATCCTTTTTATTTCCAAAAAAGATCTACAGATATTTTAAAAATTGCATTGTTGTTATATGCCATGGAGTTGGAACTACCTTAAAGCTGACCCTCCACGAACAACGAAGAGAGGCAAAATAGAAGAATGAGACCTTCTAAAAATTAAGTCCCTGTATGCTTCAAAAACTTGTTACAACAGAGTGAAAAGAAAACCTACAGACTGAGGGAAAATATTTGACAATGAAATCCCAGAAAAGAGTCTTATAACAAAAATTTATAGAATTCAACAGGACCTCCACAAGGAAAAGACTGATAATCCGATTATGAAATGGGCAAAAAATATGGAATGACTTTTCACAAAAGAAGACATTCAGATCACCAATGGGCATGTGAAGAAATGCAGAAAAAGCACTGACAATCAGAGAGCTGTAAATCAAAATAGCAAGATAGCATCTCACTCCGGTAGTAGCAAGAGCAAAATTTAAGCGCACAGCAAGCAATAAATGTTGGGTAAAGGATGTGGAGAAATTAGAGCTCTTGTGCACTTTTGGTGTGATTGTAAAATGGTACAACCATTCTGGAAGGCAGTTTGGTGTTTTCTCAAAAAGTTGAACTTAGAAATTTCTTATGACCCAGCTATTGCACTGCTAAGAATATACCCCAAGGGAACTAGAACTGAGACAAAAGTGGATATTTGTACACCTATGTTCAATAGCAGTGTTATTCACAATAGCAAGAAAATAGCAACAGCACAAATATCCATCAATAAATTAATGAATTGAGAAATTATGGTACATTCACACAATGGAATACTATACAACACCAAGTAGCAATGACTTTATAAAATATTATATAACATGGAAGAGAGTAGAAAGCGTTATCGTGAATGAACTAATTCAGTCTCCTAAGGGTAAATACTGCATGAGACCGTTGTAGAGATGGGAGGATAACTAGTAAGAAGAGGGTAGGAGTCCAAAAGGGAAGGAGCAGGGTGATAGAAGGTGAGAAGGGGAAGAAATCACTGAGATGATAGAGTTTGGTGGATGGAGGAGGGAGGGAAGAGAGGTGGGAAGGATTAGTGGGCACCTGGGAGGACAGAGTAGTGATGGGCATAGATCAATGGTGATTAATTTTGTGAAACACAATGTATATGAGCGACCATTTGAAACATAATGTGAGTGTAGGAATATGTGCAATACAATGTACAGAGATGATAAAAAAAGTATGTGAATAGTATATGCAAACCAAGGTAAAATAAAAATAAAGTGGAAAAGGAAAAAAAAAAAAAAGAATGCTGCCCCATTTCCCTCATGGGTTCTGTGGACCACAAGGCACTGTCACATGCTTCTTCTTTTTCGTTCTTGCAACTCTGGGAAGCAGTTACTATTAACAAGGCTGTGATGCAGACTAGAAGATCTCACTCAGTTCAGTGACACCACAGTGGCTTCTCTGAGATCACATACTCAGAGCAGACCCGAGTCTCTCTCCTCTAAATAGAAGACTCTCTGACTCCTCTTTATATCTACCAGGCCTCCTCTTCTCCACCAACATGGAGAGGTTGTTTCCTTTTCTACCTCTTCTGAAAATAAAGCTGTACACCAACTAATTACTGTTGATCCATGCCTTACATCACCCCTTAATTAATCAGATAAAACAATGTGTATGAATGATTGCATGACACACAACGTCCACGAATGACACACAATGTATATAAATGATTGAATGTAAACCAATAAAAAACCTGCACGCTAAAAAAAAAAAAAATTAAAGCTGACCCTCTAGTCGCTTAACAGAGGCTGTAAAATCAAGTGAAATGAGATTGCCCATCTTTCTCCTGTGGAGCAGCTGGTGGATTTGAACCATCTGCCTCTGGGTTGACAGCACAGCTCCTTATCACTAGGCTGCCAGAACATACACAAAAATAAAATTGATTAAACTAAGTTAGAAGAACAATGGAAATATAAGTACATACGGAGTTCGAGATTAAGGTGGGAATGATGTTATGGCACCAAGTTTGTATGTTAAAGGTCTAAGCGGTGCAGGAGTGGCATCCACTTCCTAAACAACATGCCTCTGGAAACTCTATGAACTTTGATGAAATGATGATAGTTATAGAAAGGCTTCGGGCCTTTTGTTCACAGGGTCACTATGACTTGTGCTCCACATGCTTGACTCGACAACAATTAACACAATAATTAGTGGTAGAGTGACAGCTCCAAGCTCCTGGTAGCTACTGTTGTAAGGGAGGTAGGTGAACAAGAGGTAGACTTTGCTACGTTACCAGACTCCTTATAACAGCAGGTCACATTTGCAAAGAGCTTCCTAGATGCAGAGGAAGGCAATTTTATAAGAATTTTCTTTTACATGAATTCATTTAACCACACACCTTCCCCTCCGAAGTAATTCAACAACTATGAAGGAAGTATTATTATTATCCTTATTATCATTTTCATCTTACCATGGAAAAATAGACACAGAAAAGTGGAGTAAAATATCCACAGACACCCTGCCAGGACATCTCGGAGCTCAGATTTAACATGATACTGTGCGGTTTACAAGTCACTCAACTCTCTATGTTGTCAGTTGCCTTCATCCTCACGTCACAACAAACCCATATGATGCTGTTGTTGTGTGCTTTGCAGAGTCAGAACCAACCCAGAACTGACCCTCCAGTGGCTTTTCAGAGGCAGTAAATCACGTGTACGGAGTTTGCCCATCCTTCTTCCTCAGAGCAGCTGGTGGATTCAAACTGTGTACTTTTGCATTGACAGCGCAATTTCTAACCACTAAGCACCAGAGCTCTGCAGAACAAAGTGTTGCCTTGTCTTACCTAGTGCCAGGCCAACTTCATGATTTTTTTTTTTTTTTAGCTGAAGTCACTGTTCTGGTTACGTCTCAATCCATCTTATACAAAGTTTTCACTAACACCTTTTTTTATTAAAATGATACCCTTTCTTAGGGATTAATTTTTTCCAAGGTGTGTCCAAAGTCAGCAAGACCAAGTTCAGCTGCCCTTGTGTAAAGGAGAAGAGAATTGTCACTATTTTAAAACTATTAATTCCTATGACATGTTTATTGGTTCATCTGAGTATTGTTTGTTTCCTTGTTTGTTTTGCCTTATTTAATTAAAGTAGAAATAAATTGCTATCCCAGTAGTTTTCAGAAATAAAAAAAAATCAATTAAATAAATATTAATGCCTTTTACTTTTCTGAATCCTTTCGTTTCTCTACAACATAATATGTAAACACATATTTCTAGTGAAAATGAATTTACTTTTTACAAAAATAAATGTTATTGTGTAGTTCTGGGAAGTTAGGATAGGTTGCATTTCAAAAGGTAAACTGGGGTGCCCTCAAAGGCCTGTTGACAAAATCGGCTGGTGAGCAAGGATAACCTGAAAATTCAACTTGACTCCCTATTACTAAAGTCACTTCCTATATAGATGTCCAGATGAGGTAGATACATATTTAAGAGGGAAGAAAAACTAAAGACCTAGAGTTGTGTGCTTTTTAGGGGTGCATTTCCTCATTCCCATGAAGACACGGTATGCTTTTCAGGAAGATGGTCAGATGTATGGACTTTCAGTTGTCTATATGCCCTTTGTCTTCTTACCCGTCCATTTGTGACTAAAGTTGTAAATTCTCAACTTCAGATGAGAACGACACAGCAGAGAAGGACAAGCTGCTGGAGAAAGGAGAGAGAGAGAGAGAGAGAGAGAGAGAGAGAGAGAGAGAGAGAAAAGAGGAGGAGGAGGAGGAGAAGGAGAAGGTGGAGGAGAAGAAGGTGGAGGGGACAGAGAGGGGGAAGGAGAAAAAAATAGAGAGCAGAGCTGCCCAGCGCCTTTGCAGTCCACTGCTGGCTAATTCCTGCCAGTGCTGCACCCACAGCAAATATCCAGAGACCCCACTGTCATTAGCATCCTGGTGACAGATATGAGAAAGGTCACCCATCTGAAGTCACTGGGGCTGCCTTGTCTCTGCGAGTTCCAGGAAAACAAGATGCTGCTGGCAGATATCTTCAGAACATTCATTCACTTCAAAATCAGATCAGGGAAGGGTGGAGAATATTCTCTGGGAAATCGTGTCTGCCTTCAAGGAGAGGACTCTAAAAAGCGGTCATTGATGCAGTGATTAAGGAGAATAATTATCTCTCCCCTTTATTCTGGGCAGAGAATTGCTAGAGGCCAAGAACCAATTAAGTGCTGGCGAACAAATCGCTCTAGCCCACCCTTGGCCCTGCCCCCACGGCTCTCAAACGGAATATGGGCGAGATAGTTTTCAGCTGAACTAATTTATGAAACTATAAAGCAAAGGCCTTTGCTTGCCATTTGGGATTTAGAGACTCAAGAATGAGAGATTAGACAGCATCTTGACTTTATATATACTGTTACTATGATTAAATAAACAGCCCCCTCTTGGAGTTAATCTCCATGGAGGCCCGAATTGTGTAAGAATCTAGGCGAGATTTTGAAAAATGTTTTAGCTGATTTGGAGCGACCAGCAATTGCTAGTGGCTTTCAAAGCTAATATGTTCAGTTCCCTTTCACAGAAACACACACACACACACACACACACACACACACACACACACACGCTTGCGCGCGCGCAGGTACACTGGAAGATACATAAGCACACACCAGGGTTAAACCTCAGAGCTGTGTTGAATCTTTCCTGGGTACCCTCAACCCTGCACAGCCAAAATCTCTGTGACTTTGCTGTTCTTCTAAACATTCTAATATGTCTCAAGGGTCACAGAGATTAGAATGGGGACCCTAGAATGCAGATCCAGAGCTTCAGACAAACATTTTCTAAGTGTCCTATATTCATGTCCTCCAGAGATCTTGGATCCGAGTCCCCAAGTGGTTGCCAAGCAATCTTTGAAATCAAGACAATCAAGGTAACAAAAAAGCTGTCATTGATGTGAGCAAAAACAGAGTCTTAGCCTCCAGAAAAATCTACAAACTAAAAAACCAGAAGCAGAAGTTCTGAATATATGCTCTCCACACTTCCAAGTGTCCATGAAAACAACAGAGAACAGCTCTGTGGGGACAGCGTGTATGTCTATGTGTATATGTATGTGAATGTGCTTAAGTTCCAATGGGAAGAGTCATTCAGTTCAATTTATTGAAATTAAAATGAGAATGAGATTTAGGATCAAAACAACAGCAAATACAGAAGGAATAGAAATGAAAATCAAAGGGACAAAATTTTCCCCTCCTCTTTATACTATTATTATTAATTTTAATGAAAATTTACAGAGATTTTGGATTTCCATTCACTGTTGTACTTTTCTCCTTGCCCACCCCTCCCCTCCAGTTTGTTCTTCTCTTTGAAAAGCAAAGTTCTTTCATTGTTATGTAATCCCTCCCCCCCCACAAGTCCACTCCACTACACAGCCTTCGTTTTGGACTCCTGTCATGAGAGTAATACCGAATCATATATCCCTGTTAAACAGTTCTCTCCCTCATCTGTTTCAATGGCAGTATACGTAATTTATTCCATCTTTCTCAGTCTTCCCCCCCAACCCCTATGTCAGTCTCGTTTTACAACAGTGGCCCTATACAGTTTTTGTCCTTTTGTGACTAAGATATTTCACTCGGCATAATGTCCTCCAGGGTCAGAATAATAGCATATTCTCCTAACAAAATACATACATTTGATAATTAAGGGGTCAGTGAGTGTTTGGTATCATGCAAGAGCTCAGTTTCTCACTAACACATGTCATTGTAAAAATTTAGAATGCAAGGAATCAGAGGACTATTTTGTGGATATTTTAGTGGGGAAAATGAGTTAGAGATGATCTGGATAAGGACTTCATTATCTTAATTCTTTCTCAATTTTCGTTGCTGCAGAGTCTGAACCAACTCCCAGCTGACCCTCCACCAGGCTTTCAGAGGCTGTAAATCACATGGGAGCAGATTTCCCACGCTCCTCCCAAGCAGCAGCTGGTGGCTTTGAACCATGTATCTTCAGGTTGGCAGCACAACTCCCTACCACTATGCCACCAGAGCCCCATTGGTGGAACTAATGGCTCTGAATTCAACTAGCATAACGTACCAGGCTGCTAGCTAAAGAGGTATTATTATTGTGGTTTTGTACCTTGCATCAGAACTGACCCCTAGCTAACCCTCCAGTAGATTTTCAGGGACATTAGATAATGTGGGTGGAAATTGCCCATCCTTCTCCCACAGAGCGGCTGGTTGACTCGATCCAAGTGCCTTTGGAATGGTAGAACAGCTTCTTACCACCAGATCACCAGCAGTCCCCACTACTAAAGACTAGGAGTTGTGAATCGACCCAGAAGCGCCTCTCTGAAGAAAGCCCTGGAAATGGACGTCTGAAAAAGCAGCCACTGAAACCCTCTAGAACATAATTCTACTCTGATAAACTCCAGGTCGCCTTTAGTCTAGTCAATGCAACTCAACTGGCTTAAAAAAAAAAAAAAGATGGAAAATGGTATATGCCCCAAACAGAGTCTGGGATAGCCCTGAGGGTCACAGAGGGGGAAAAGAGTGAAAGAACAAAGTCACCAAGAACTGGGACAGCCCAAGCAGCGAAGCACTGTGGAACACACCCCACAAAACCCCAAACACAGCAGCAGGTGGAGAAGATGTTGACTTTATTTAGTATTAATTACAGGAAAGGGTCTATAAAATGTGGTCAAAAATTATTAAACCCCCAGTGTTATGCCAACATTATACCATCCCCTGGTCCAGGGCAGGTGTATTATTCCTAGTCCCCTGGATTAAAGTAAATCATGGTTTTTCCATGTATTCTGAATATTGCATTTCATTATTTTTTATTGCCCTGCTTCTCGAGGTTTTGCGGCTAATAGGCCCTGTTACTCACACAGACATCACGGGCTCCATACTGGGAGAGAGAATGTCAGAGAAACAATGCCCCTCAACCTTCCTCGTTCATCTCCAAATTCTGGGTGAACTTTCTCTGCATTTGTTTCCTGTAGTTTCTCTGGACTCAAATCTTCTTCGAATCATGACCACAGATCGAGCTCTCACATCCTGCGGGCTTAGGGAGCTTCACAGAGGCATCAGAGGCTCACCCCAAACCACTCACCCATACTTATCTGGAGAAATCTACGTCCTTAGCTGAAATCCGAGAACATTATCCCAGATATTCCAAAGTCACAGAAATCATTTCAGATGAAAGAGGAATTGGGTTTATTGCACAAGTGCAAACTGAATAAAAAACATTTTTATTAGAACTCTTATTTCAAATTGAATTAACTCCTTGGGAGTGGTAGTGCAGGTAATGCTAACAGAAGAATGAGCCACTGAACTAAAGGAAAGATTAGTGGTCCTAATCTGTCCCATGGTGCCTCAGAAGAAAGTCCTGGTGATCTTCAAAACACTCAGCCATTGAAAACCTCATGATAGACAGTTCCACTCTGGCACCCATAGGGTCTCCCTGAAGCTGAATCGATGGCAATTGGCTTAATAGCAATAAAATCATAACTTATACTAACATGGTACCTAACATCATAAAAAGCACAAAATCACCCCAATGCTTGTAAGGAAAAGAAGGTACTATTGACCTAAACTAGAAAGTGGTACAGAGAAGTGGGGCTTGGTAAAAAGTAAGTGATGTGAAGAAGTCCTTGGAGGATATTGGAAAACATCCTGCCGTCTTGTGATTGTCAAGTCTGTCAAAAAAGAAGTCTGTCCTTCCTTCCTTCCT